>NC_142046.1:25963197-26284268 GCF_982192425.1 Myodes glareolus | reverse complement strand
AGGAAATTAAGAAAAAAATAATAGAAGTTAAGCACTCCGCTGTAAGGATCATAGTCTCACTACCTGTTTCAGAAGTACATAGTGAAATGATCACTTCCTAAATGAATCCTATGTTTTTAGAAGTAACTTAGAAACCATCTTTCCACTGTTATCTGCTTTGTGATAATGAGCATTTTTCCCAAAGTAATCTCCAAATGTTGTTATTTCCTCACTTTCAATTTTGTGTTTCTCTTACAGTCAGGGTAGCCAAGAGGCGAACTGCAGCCCTTCATCTCTCCCTTCCCTCTTTCAAATCCCATCCCCCAGTCTCAGCCTCAGCTCTGTAACAGATCACCTTCTGAAGGTTCCCCTTCCTTTCTGCCTACATCTCCAATTCCAGCCTCCAAACACAAGCAAGTACTCCTTGGGAACCCACAGATCACTCCAGAAAGGGAAGCAGGTAGGCTTCCTCCAGATACTCACCTCTCCCACATTCAATCCCCATGTCTCATCCTTCTTTCCTTAGTAGAGCACATGTTGCACCCTCGCCTTTCCCATTGTCCCCATCTCTAGTCAATCACCAGACTTCCTCCTAAATCTCCCCAACTCATCCTAGTATCCCAGTCTCTAAAACAGCAGGCCATGGAGGTTGAAGAAATTGGTAGGCTAACTGCAGAACTTTGCCTCTCTCTCCTTTCCTCCAAATCAAATCTCCCAGTCTCATCCTCAGTTCTGTAGCAGAACACCTGCTTCAGGCTTGACTCCCTCCCTGCCCTCAACTTCAGAAGATCACACTGTTCAGCAACTCCACCCTACCCCACCAACTATATTCCAGTTACCAGCATTCTATGGGAACCCTTCAGCCATGCCTTTCAGAGAAGCAAGTATGTAAACAAAGCCACTAGGCAAGTTTCAGATCTTCACTTTCCCTCCTCCCCTGAATAACTAATCCCTTAGTTCCATCCCCAGCTCTGTATCAGACTATCTGTTGTGCCTCTTCTCACTCTCTGCTTCCATCCCCAGCAGATTTAACAGATCCTGGTGGAAAACCTGATTTCTTCCATCCTTGCTGAGGACCCACTCAGACCACTACCTCCTGCTAACTGATCCCATTTCCCAAATGTCAGTTCCCAATACACAGTAACACATTTTGCCTCGAGCCCCATAAAGAACACATCTATCAGCATCAGAGAATTGCCTACAAGGCAATACATTGCCTACATAGTCACAACATTCTCCTAAGAAAGAGACAGGGCAACAAAAATCAAGGAACAAAACATGAACCCCACAAAGATAAGATAGGTCTTAGCACCTAGAATTACTTTGTTTACACACAGAGACACCTACATGCCAGTATAAAAACACAAACAATAACAGTCAGAGCATTTTGTTTATACTAGAACCCAGCAGCCCTAGCACAGCAGATTGAGTAATGTGACATAGTAGAAGCACACGACCTTAAGAAAATCTTTGTGAATATGATAGAGATCCTTAAATAGGAAATAAATAAACCCTTTAAAGAAAAAGCACGTGATCATCTCATTACATGCAAAAAATGACTTTTGACCAAACTTTTTATGATAAAAGTCCTGGAGAAATTTGGGACGCAAGGAACAAACCTGTATATAATAAAGACAGTTTACAGTATGCCCGTAACTAATATCAACCTAAACATTAAAAAAAAATCTCAAAGAACTAAACCTGGGAACAAGAAAAATTTGTCCACTATCTTCATAGCTATTCAGCAGAGTACTTAAAGAATTAGCTGAAACAATGACACAAGTGAATAAAAGATCGAAGGGATGCAAATTGTAAAGAAAGAAATCACAGTAAATTCATTTGAGGATGATATCATAGGAGGAGTAAGTCAACCTAAAATTCCCGTTGGAAAACTCCTACAGCTGATAATCACTTTCAGTAAAATATCTGGATACAGAATTAACTAAAAAATCAGTTTCCTACACATATACAAATGACAAATGAACTGGAAAACATTTCTCATATTTCTCACAGGAACCTCACATAATATAAAATGTTCTTGGTTACGTCTAAACAAGGAAGTGAAAAAACATGATAAGGACTTTAACATATGGTTGAAAGAAATTGCAGCAGATATCAGGAGATAAAAAGATATCCTATGTTCGCAGATCTGTAGGATCAATATACTAAAAATGACAATTCTACAAAAGCAATCTACATATTTAATGTAATCCCCAAATCTTGAAATGACAATTTTCAGTTTCATAAGGAAACACACACACGCACACCCAAACCAGCATGACTAAAATAATCCGGGATAATACAGAACTGCTAGAGGTATCACCTTTCCTGGTTTTGAGTTGTACTCTGGTAATATAGTAATAAAAATAGCATGACATTGGCACAAAAATAGACACATCAGAGGATAGAATAAAATTGAAATTCTAAACACGAATCCACAAACTTATGAAGACCTGATGTTGATAAAGAAGCCAGAAACACACACTGGAAAAAAGAAAGCATCTTAACAAATGATCCTGGTCAAACTGGAAGACTGGCTGTGAAAGTTGTAGAATATATCCATGATTATCATACATTAGAAAAATCAACTCCAAATAGATCAAAGAGCTCATGATAAAGCAAGACAAACTAAAATTGACAGAAGAGAAGATTGGCATTAGTCTTGAAATCATTGGCACGGGAATACAATTTTTATGTAGAACACCATTAGCACAGACACTGGGATCATTCATTACCATACATCAAAGAGCAATGTCATTTGGACAAAGCAGTAGACTGCAAAATGGGAAAAGATGTCTAACATCCACATATCTAATAAAGAGCTAATATCAAAAATAGAAAAAGAACTCAAGGATCTAAATATCAAGAAAACTAATAACTCAATTAAAATTAGGATACAGATCTAAATAAAATTTTCAAGTGAGAAAACTCAAATGCCTGCGAACGCCGAAAGAAGTGTTCAAGACCCTTAGTCATCAGGAAGTGCAAATCAAAACTATTTTCAAATTTCATCTTACACTTGTCAGATGTCTTAGATTAATAAAGCAAGTGTAAGCTAATTCTGATAAGGCTGTTGAGTTAGAGAAACCCTCATCTATTGCTGGTAAGAGTATACTCTTATATGACTGCTATCTATATGGTGGTTCCTCAAAAAGATGGGAATTGATCTACCTTATGATCCAACCATTCCTGGGGTTATATCCAAATAAGGATGTGTCCTATCAGAGAATTAGTTGCTTAACCATCTTCTTTGCTATTCTATTCATAAGAGACAGAAACTTGAAACAACTTGAATGCCCCCAAAAAAGGAATAAACACAATGTGGATAGAAAATGAAATCATGAAGTTTGTAGGTAAACGTATATACTAGGAAAAAAATACTGAGTGAAGTTACCCAGGCCCAGAAAGACAAATATGAAATGCATTTTGTTTATATGCAGATATTATCTATTAAGACAAAGATTTCAAAACTGAAATCCTTACAATCACAAAGGTTAGGTATAGTAGTAGGAACTGGGGCACTGGGTAAATAGATTTCCCTAGGAATGGAAAAGAGAATAAATTGTTATAGATAGATGTGGGGGCAGGACTGGAATGGGAGGATAGAGTTGAGTGAGATAATGTGGGATATCCTTCTGTATATGTATTGCTTTTATTAGTTAATGAATATGCTGTTTTGGCCAATGGCTTAGCAGAGTAAAGTCAGACAGAAAATCTAAACACACAGAGAGAGAGACAAAGACAGAGACTGACAGAGAGATATAGAGAGACTAGGCAGAATCAAAGGAGATGCCATGTAGCTGCTGAGGGAGCCTTGTTTCAATAAACAGATCAATAGAAATGGGTTAATTTAAGACGTAAAGACAAGCTAGGAATAGGCCTGAGCCATTGACCAAACAGTGTTGTAATTAATATAGTTTCTGTATGATTATTCAGGTATCTGGGAAATGAAAATGCAGGCTCTGTCCATAGTGAGGGAAGAAAGAAGAGGTTGAGATGGAGACATCTCAAGCGGAAAGGCAGCTAAAACTGTCATTTGGGGGATAGCATGAAAACCTAATAAAAATTGAAGCTTCCTAAAATAAATACATTTATGAAGGAAATTTAAATGAAAATTCCAAATAATGAGGAAACAGAGCCTCAAATACCCAACTTTTCTCACCAAATGAAGCTTCTAATTTAGTTATCTGCTAAGAAGGTCCCATGAGAATTTCCAAAATCTCAGACTGTTGCCAAGAATACAGGCTGCTCTCCACAAACCAATGACAAGGCCACATTGCCGAAGACATTTTCGACACAATTAATTGAATGTGGAAGAATCGGCATGCATAGAATCTTGATCCCTACGTGCTAGAGTAGTTGGTACAAAAAGATACTCTCCACAAAACTATAGGAGAAATGAAAAACAAACACAATTGCAAATGATTTGACTTACTAATGTCCTACCAGCAAGATATTCTAGGGCAATGGTGAGACAGATCTTGTAAAAATTACCAACCAATATCTTAGTTAACTTAAGGTTTCTCTACTAGATGAAAAATATACCCAACACTGCTTGGATGAGCAAGAACCTTAGACAAGATTGCTTGGGGACCTAGGCTAAAAGAAAATACTACTTCTCTGAATAATAAAAAAAGCAATAAATTGACTTATAATGACATTCTACGATATTTATAGATCAGTGTCCGATGTGGGATTTCCCTCTGTATTCTGTGATTATCATTAATAAATAAAGAAACGCTTTGAGCCTATAACAGAGCTATAGGGAAACAGAGCTAGGTGGGGAAAACTAAGCTGAGTGCTGGGAGAAAGAAGGCAGAGTAAAGAGAAGCCATGTAGCCCTGCCAAAGACAGACACCAGAACTTTAGCTGGTAAGCCAAAGTTATGTGGCCATACACAGAATAATATAAATAGGTTAAATTAATATGTAAGAGTTAGCCAATAAAAAGCTAGACCTAATGCTCTAAGCAGTGATTTTATTAATACAGTTTCTGTGTAATTATTTCAGGGCTAAGCAGTCAGGAATCAACAAGTGGCTTTCTCCTCCTATAAGTGCCTTGCTTAGTCATCCTCAGAGAAGCTTCCTTGTGTATCTGATAAGAGCAAATACAGTGACCCACAACCAGGCATTATGTAGAAAAAAGAGTAGTTGGAACATTCAGCCCTAAAATGGAAACCTCCATCCAATCACACGCCTCATATCTCAGGGAACTCCACTGAAGAAGAGGCAGATAAAGTGTAAAGTCCAGATGATATGGAGGGCACAAATAAACAAAATTATTAAAGTAAATATGTACGCATGGAGTCTGAGACAACATCTACAGTGGCTGCACAGATCTCTGCCATATAAGTTCCTAGAGATGAAAGGAGAAATGGACACAAGTCCCATTCCTAACCCAAAAGCTGTCTGCAATTAATAACCACTTCTAAATGAAAATTTAGTTTTCTTCAAGAGAGGTTCACTGGAGAAAAAATGTGCTCTTAAGGGTAGGCAACATACCCTATAGTAGATGGCCCAACAGAAAATAAACTCCATAGCATCTTTGAAAGTCTTTTTGTGTCATTATGGGATGTCATAATTTTTTAAAAATTTTCTTACTATTTTAAAATTTTAATTTATTCATATAATTTTCTTCTCTTCACATTATAGATCTTTTGTGTATAATTATGGCTTCCTGCTTATTGATTTTATGGGATTACTGTGTATGCCAAAGATTGGGTCTTTGATTCTTGTACTTTCTCTTAAGCATTTTTCTTTATGTTTGGTTGTTTTATCCTATTCTGATGTGATAGGTTTTATCTTATTTTTGTTTGTTATTTAAATAGAAAATGAATTCACATAAAACTGAGACTATAGTTCACTGGTAGAGTATTTGCCCACAGTATGGCTCTGGGTTTAATTCCTAGTAGCACACCAATAATAACATAAAACTAATTAATTAGTCAATTAATTAAAATCAAAATTCCATACAAATTTAAAAAAAATGCTTTATTGATTTGTATTGTAATATTAGGAACAAACTACAAAGGGTATAAAAGTTTCCAAAGATTGTGTTAGCAGTGTTTGATAAGGAACGCATCAATGGAGAGTCTTTTCTGTTGGTCATCATGGTTCAGGAGGCTAATCCTTCTGCAGAGCGTCCACTATAACATGGTAGTGAGTCAAACCTGGCTCGAAAAAAATTTCATAAACCTCTTCAAATTAGAGAAACTTATGTCCTAAGTTGTACTTTAGATAGTTGTCCAGTACATTTTTTAAAACTTTGCACTCATACAAAGTGAATAAACTTAATTTGTTCTACAAGAACACCAAGTCTCTTATTTTAAGCTGCTATAAATAAAGAGATCCTTGTTCGATATTAAAGTGAGGGAATGGGATAGTCGAGATGGAGGAAGGACAGATATAAGAGCAAGGAAAGAGATATCTTGCTTAAGGGAGCCATTTTGGGGTTAACAAGAAACCTGTCTCTTGAAAAATTCCCAGGAATCCACAAGGATGATCCCAGCTAAGACCCTAAGCAATGAAGGGGAGTGTGCCTGAATGGGCCTTGCCCTGTAGTCAGATTGATATCTTAGATATCACCATAAAACCTCCATCCAACAACAGATTGAAACAGAGGCAGAGACACACGTCTGAGCACTGCACTGAGTTCCCAAGGTTCAGTTGAAGAGTGAAAGTCAAGACTATGAGGGGTTCACCCAATGAGACAATGTGTCTGAGCTACTGGGAGCTCAGCGACACCAGCAAGACTGGGAATGATCGAGCATGGGACCAAACTAGTCCCTCTAAATGTGGTTAACAGTTTGGGCAGAGTGAGGGGCTAATGACAATGGCTCTGACACTCTGCTGCATGTACTGGCTTTTGGGGATCCTATTCTCTTTAGATGTATACCTTGCTCAACCTGGATGTAGTGGGGAGGGCTTTGAACTTTCCACAGGGCAAGGTGCCTTGTCCTCACCTAAGATTGGAAGGGGGTGAAAGAGGGTGTGTAGAGGGAGTGAGAGGGGAGTGAGAGGAGGGGAGGAAGTGGAAATTTGGACTGATATTTTTAAGTAATAAAATAATAAAAGGAAAATTAATTTTTGAAGTAGTGAGCAGTATTTAAATTATATCTCCAAGTTTCTTGTATATAATTTGCCATTTTCGTAATGTGTTCATTTTCTGTTGTTATTGTTTCTACTAGGGCTGTCTTTCTCTTCCCTGGGCTTTCTTGCTTCATCTATCAGTGCTAATTAATGTTATTAATACTATTAATTAATGCTATTAATACTATTCCAATCCTAGACATCTCTGTATTGCTTTTAAGGGTTCTTTAGAAAACACTAACTCTGAAAATATACTTTTGTTAATTGATTCGGTTTTTGTTTTTTTCTAATGTAGATCAAAGCAAGGACTTTGTACATGAGAGACAAATGCTGTGCTAGTGAGATACAACCTAGGCTTTTGTTTAATTTCTTAAACAGAAATGCCTTAAATTGTCTTCTTTTGAAGAGAGGGACAGTAATTGGCAATTTAGCATTTTTACAGTAACTCACACTGAACATTAATTGCATTTCTCACATATCTCAAAGCCTATCATTACTACTTACATACGCTCTCCTTTTTCTAAGGGATGAAGAGAAAGTGAAGATGAAAGAAATGAATGTTTCATCTCAGAAAATAACACATGAATCCCAAGAATTAATAATACATTTAGCAATTAAATATAATGCTGTGAGAAATCAGGGATAGCTTCTCCTGGGCTGAATTTAAGGTCATAGTCTACTGCTTTTATATCAGCTAGGACACTGAATTTATTTATACAGACATTTGGAATATGTGTTGGAGAGACAGGAATGATGTCTAAAATATTTTTGTGTCAAAGTATAGTTATCTGAATTTATTTACTTCAAAATGGATATGTCAAACTGGGAGTGAGTATAAATACATTCCAGTATCTAAATATCCAAGGCTTAGTATCTTATTAATTTATTACTGCTGTTAGCATCTTCAGAAATTTCTCTTTGAATTTCCCATTATCTGTTCTATACTGATTGTACTTTTCAATTCTATTGTTGGCATACAAAAGAATTCCACAATAGCCTGGAATGGCGTATAACAAAGGTTTATTTATTTTGGGATAAACTCACAGGAAGGGTAGCAATCTGCTGTCCACTGAGTACAGTAGAAATTTGAAATTAATTCAGCAGCCAAGTGGGCCATGCATGCTTGTCTGCATTTATAATCCATGAGACTACACACAAAGTTGACTGGTATCTTAAGGATTTTGGCTGAATGAGTCCCCACAGCACCTCCACATTTTGTTTCAATAAAAGAATTCTAAGACTAATACAAACTACATACAGTAAGAACAAATATCAAATACTGTCCAGGAAAAAGAAGAGAAGAAAACATATATAAAATTATAATTACAACCAGCACGAACAACATCAAACAAAAAACATGTGCTAAATGTTTCAATGGTTATCCTGTCATAAGGAGTCTAAGTCTTATACTAAAAATGGATTGGCTAAGTCATGAGAGGAAAGTAACTCAGACTATCTAGTGTTCAACCTCATATTACTTAAGTAAACAGGAAGTGCAATCAAGTAACTTCTAAAAGGAGCAAGAAATGATAGAGATAGCCAGCTGCCTGGGCTATCACCCAAAGTCTTATTTACTGTGTTGGGGCATCGAGCTTTGGCCTAGCTTATCTGACAGACCATTTTGAGAGGTAGGAAAGTTTTAAAAGCCATCTCACCCTGTTTTGACAAGGTTTGGCAGTGTTTTTGCTTGTATACTGCTTTTCCAATCTGGACACCATGCATTTTGTGAGTAGTCAAAGCAGGGACATTCCTTTGCCCTAAGGCCAGTTTTGCCAAGAAGAAAACAAGCTTCAGATGGAGTGTCTTTAATGCCCAGCATCTCTCAGAAATAGATCAGTGCTGCCAGGGCAATTGTGTCTCATGTCAACAGAATCTTAAATTACTTAAATTTTGTATTCTACATTTATTTGAAGTGTTGAAGATCATCTAACTGAAATGTGTCTCTGTATATCTATAAAACCTAACTAATACAACTAAAAGTTTGATTACTATAGATGACTATCTATTAATCTGTATTTCTTAACTATATATTTCATTTTTAAATGAGTTGCACAAACAATAATATCTTAAACAAGAGCAGAAATACATGTAAACCGTGTAAAAATCAACCTTAAATATGTATCAATAGACCAAGATCCATACCAATGCAAAGTATTCATCTGTATTTCATATTTCTATTTAAATGCAAAACAAACACTTAAAAACAAAACTTTTGGGTATTCTGGCATAGTTTTCTCCAAACTGCATCCTGTAGTTTGTTGGGAGAAGTATTTTTAGGGTTCATGGAGAACTTTGGGGGGGGGCGTCTTGTTCCATCCATTTTCTAGAGTTCTTTGAAGTGTTTGAAGATTACCTATCTATGTGGAATATAATCTTTATACATCTAAAGAACCTGATAAGTCTAACTATAAGTATGACAAACATGGATGACTATTGACCTGTAGTTCGTAATTCCTATATAGATAAAGACTAAGGCTTCATATTAAATGAAAATTAAATCATCTTTAAACACATGTATAGCAAATAAGGACAATGACCTCAAAATGTTAATATAAATATCTTGACCATAGGTAGAAATGTATGGAGCAATATGATAAATACATCCTAAAATTACGTCAGTATACAAAATATCTTAATCAGAAGTAGAAACATGCATGCATACAATATGACAAAATAACTTTGCATAGGAATATTAATATTGAAAACAGAAATAGAAACATATTCAATATTAACAAATATAATTTGAATTTGTGTTAATATACAAGAATCTATAGCAATGTAAATTGTCAATAAAAAAAAGCTCACATGTAATCACATAAGTACTCACTATTATTATTAGTGTGAGTAAACTCATGATAATCTATTTATTATCTCATCCCATTCTTTCTTCCTTTTATTCTAAAATGGTAAATGGGAAGTGGCTTGGGTCAGCTCCATGGTCCTGCCTGTTGACTCTGTCCCATACACCTTGGCTCAGGTATGTTCACCACCTCTGCTATCCAAGCTCACATCCCGAGCTCCAGGGTCACAGCAGGTCTATGTCACCATTAAGAAACTAGTGGCACACTGCTCACAAACTTCATTTCAGTGCAGGGCCTCCAAAAAGAAGCAGAGTTTGTGCTGCCAGCATGAACCAGGAAGCCATTTCTTAATCAAACCACTCATATTTTAGCTGCAAATGCTGGGTCTAGAAAACTTCTTTTAAAGGAGTCATGCCTCTGCTCACCTATCTGAAAAAAATGGAGCTACCCAAAGCTGCAATTTCTTTCTGTTCATGTGGGTCTAGAATCTTTTTTGAAAAGCTTTCTTAGGCTTTGGAAGATGTTTATTGCCCCATGTTAGGTGCCATTTTGTAAACAGAGACTGTTTGTTCCTTTCCCAGCTGCCCGAACTTGAATAATCAGACAGAAATTGTATTAATTAGAAGACTGTTTGGCCTATTAGTTCAGGTATCTTTCTAGCTAGCTCTTATATCTTAAATTAGCCTATTTCTATTAATCTGTGTATCACCATGATACTGGGGCCTACCATCAAGTTTCCAGTACCATCTTTTTCCTTTGGCAGCTGCATGGCATCTGTCTGACTCTGCCTACTCTCTCACTATATCTCTTCCAGCCTGGCTATATTCTGCCCTGCCATAGGCCAAGGCAACTTCTTTAGTAAGCAATAGTAATAAAGCATATTCATAGCATCCAGAGGAGAGTCCTACATCAGTCCTACATCATTCTATAGGGAGGAAGTTTATGACCCTTAAGCCCGATGTACTTATAGGCAGTCAGATACAAGGACCTGCAGTGCTCATTCCCATTGATCTGGTTGGCAGGGCTCAGGTTTCTAATACTAAGTAAATTATGTTTTCCAACAGGACAGGATATATGATGGGCATTGAAGGTGAGGAAAGTAGAAAGAAAAAAATCAACCCTAGTCCTAGCTATTTCACTTCTGACTTTTACCCTTTATTTCAGATGAGAGGCAATACAACAATAAATAATTATAAGGTCAAAATCAGTGGGATATGGATGAGTCTCCCAGGCAGTTGTGATATTCTGTGAATTTTTCCATAGAAGAGCTGTGAAACAGTAAAGGGGGAGTATTGGATTTTAACAGTTATGTGATATCATTTTTTCTAGAGAATGCTATGTTATATTTAACTTTTATTAGAATAATGGGTGATAGGAAATTGCAAATAATTTGTACTCATTTTGAGGCTATCTAGTGTCTGCATCTGAAGCTAATTACTTGACTTTAAATAGGACAATGTTATCATATTATGCAGTAGTTTATTTGGTCTGTGTTTCCTCTTTTTCTTCTCTTTATTTTTTCTCTTTTTTCTTCCCTTTTTATTTATTTATTTTTTTTGAGACACGATTTCTCTGTGGAACTTGCTTTGTAGACCAGACCTGGCATCAAACTCCCCTGCAGAGATCTACCTTCTTCTGCCTCCAGAGGCTTGGTGTTGCAGGAGTACCTTCTGCTCCTTCAGCCAATAGTCACTGAAGTACGAGCCCATGGTGCTGCGGGAGTGCCTTCCATTCCTTCAGCCAATAACCGCTGAAATACCAGCCCATTGGGGCATAGTATATTTCTCTTTAAAAAAGAGATGCAAGTCTCAGCTCGGCCTCTTTGTTCCGGTGCTTGGTTCCGGCTCCTGCTGCAGTGACTAGGCTCCTTTCCTGACGGTTTGTGTGTATGTAGGTTTTACCCCCAAAAATAAATACCCCTTTAAAACCTAACTGGTGTGGGATTGATTCGTCATTATTTGGCGCCCAGCGTTGGGTTTAAGAACCACCCCACACCCCCCATCCCAAGACTCAGCTGCCATCCTCTGGCTTGGCTGCCTGCCCCCAGCTCAGTTTGGCCAAGGCGGCTTGGCAAGAGCAGTCCCTCAGCCATAACCTCCATACCTCCTGGGATACACAGGCTCGGACAATCTCTGCCAGCCTACTTTGATCTGTTCTGCACAGATTTTTAACTTTTCCCTTGCAACATGAGTTACAGAGCTCACAGCACAAGCTCCCTTTGAAATTCCAGCAAAGCTGTTTGAAATCCCCGCCATCCGCTATAACTGATTGGGAGCACTACGAGCAGCTTGATCCCTAATCCCAGCACGGGGACACAGGGCCCAAAGCACTAGGCCTTTTTAGCAACAGCACAGTGGCTGTGTCAAGACCCTCTTCATCAGGTTGAACAGAGTGGCAGGGCAGGAGAGCCCGGCTGGGGTAGGCCAGGCTGCCTTGTTTATTGGCCAATAGAAATTCTCTGACATTTTGTGCTCTGTGCCTGGCCTCTGGATTTTCTCCTTGTGTACATCTGACCTCTCAATTGACTCATTTTCCCCAGTTTTTAAACAAATAACAGAGCAGATTTTAAAAAAGGATTTGTCATGAGGCCTACAGTGGTTCCAGTTGCAACTCGGAGACATCTCCATCTGGTGGCTGACAGGTAAAATGGCAGGTTTCTTTTTTTTTTTTTTTTTTTTTTTTAGTAAATTTTATTAAATTATAAAAGTTTCCATTTCCACCCCCCCTCCCAACACCCTCCCACTCCCCCTACTCCCCCTCCTCCTCCCTCTTCGTCCCCCAGGGCGGTCAGGGTTTCCTGCCCTGTGGGAAGTTCCAGTTCCTTCCCCCTCCCTCCAGGTCCAGGAAGGTGAGTGTCCAAACAGACTGGATCCCCAAAATCCATTATATGTAGAGGAAACAGGTCCCAGTGTCATAGTCAATGGCTTTTCAGAAAGACTTCGGGTCAGCCACAGTCAGAGAATCCGGCCAAATTCGGAGAGTCTGGTTAGATCACGTCCTCTTTCAGTCCCAGTCCAACTGGCCTTGGTAAACTCTCATCAGATCCGTTCCCTTGTATCAGTGGGTGATGGCATCCCTCGCAGTACTGACTTCGTTTTTCATGTTCTTCCTCCTTCTGCTCCTCATTTGGACCTCGGGGGGCTCAGTCCCGTGCTGCAATGTGGGTTTCCGACTGTATCGCCATCCTTCGTCAGATGCAGGATCTATGGTGATAAGCAAAATATACATCAGTATGGACATGGGCCACGGCCGATTCAGGCACCCACTCCTCTGTCCAGAGAGCAATCTGGGGGATCTCTCCTTGGACCTGGGATCCCATATATACTCAAGTCTCCTGTAAACCCTAAAATGGGTCCCTTAGTTGAAATATAATCTTCCCTGATCCCTTGTTCATCCTTCCTCCCTCCCCCCCCCATCCCAGGCCACCAAGCTTTCCCCTTTCTTCCCCTACTACCTTCTCTCTAACCTTCTCCCCTTCCATCTACCCTCCCTCCCCCCCATGCACCCGAGGTTACCTGGGACTCTTGTCTATTTCCTACCTCCTGGTGGATAGCTAAATAATCTTCATCAGGTTCATCTTCTTATTTAGCTTCTCTAGGATCACGAATAATAGGCTCAAAGACCTTTAATTATGGTTAGAATCCACTTATGAGTGAATACATACCGTGTTCCTCTTTTTGGGTCTGGCTTACCTCACTCAGTAAAGCGTTTTCTATTTCCATCCATTTGCATGCAAAATTCAAGATGTCATTGTTTTTTACCGCTGAGTAAAACTCTAATGTGTATATGTTCCACACCTTTTTTAACCATTCTTCTATTGAGGGGCACCTAGGCTGTTTCCAGGTTCTGGCTATTACAAATAGTGCTGCTATGAACATAGTAGAACAAATGCTTTTGTAGTATGATCGGGAATCTTTAGGGTATATTCCCAAGAGTGGAATTGCTGGGTCCTGAGGGAGGTTGACTCCCAGTTTCCTGAGGTTTCTTTTTTAATAGGACTCTAGCTGCAGCTTTTGCTGCCACTTTGGTAGAAATCACAAGTGGCCTATATGCCTATGGAGGTACCTTGATTTACTGGTTATTAGGATTTAGTTTCCTTCTTAATGTTATATCATTGTGGAAATATGTGGCATTAATTGATAGGATTAATACTATGATAGGCAAAATTGACTCCTTATCTAAGGATACTAGGAAATTACCTGAAAGGATCCAATTTATATGATAAATTTATATGATACCTGAAAGGATGGCAATTTATATGATATCCAGGGGCAGTTCAAGGAGGAGATATTATCTTTAAAAGGAATCATTAAGACCTTGGAATCACAAGTGCAGAAGGGGGACTAAAAAATTGATACCTTAGTGAAATCACTGGAAATACATGCAGGTCAGGAGATTCAGGATTTAAGAGAGACGATGATACAAAGATTTGAAATGATTGAAAAAAATTATTGGAACTGATGATCTGGGTGAGAAGATACAAGGGCAGGATACAAAGCCACCACCACCTGTTAGAATTGGCTTACCCAGGGTTTTAGCAACATACCCTGTAATTTATTCTGACAAAGCATCAACTTCTAAAGGCTTAAAGGTAGCCAAAGAATCTAGATGAATGCTAGTAGGCATGAATGACCTAAAGGAAATTAAGCAATTCGTTGTTAATTATGGCTTGCACTATATATTTGTTAAGGAATTGATAAGGACTTTGGCTTCTAATGTCAGGGCTATTCCCAGTGATTTCTCACAGTTAGCTTCAGTGGTCCTCAAAGATGGACCTTCCTTGATGTTTGGAGTTTATTTCAAGGAAGAATCCAAACATATGGAACAGCAAGGAAGAGCAAAAGGTGTGGAGGTTTCACAGGATCAAATTCTTGGCATAGGAGCTTATGCTGATCCACAGGTCCAAGCTCTTTATGATGATGAACTATTGTCTCTATGTCACAAGGCAGCTTTAAATACCTGGGTTAGATTACCAGAGCCAGGAAGAAAGGTAGAGTCATCTACTAGGGTTAGGCAGGGACAGGATGAACCCTATACTGACTTTTTGCAAAGATTAATTGAGGCTCTGAACACAGGAATAACAGACCCAGAAGCTAGACGACTAATTCTTGAATCATTGCTTTTGAAAATGCAAACTTAGACTGCTAAAGGATAATTGGGCCTTTAAGGTCTAGATCAGCAACTATAGATGAATGGATCCAGCATACCATGAATTTTCAGACCTTTAATTATGATGACGAATCTTGGGTAGGAGAAGCGATTTCCAAAGCGATGAGGGGACATCAACCTGCCAAATGTTTTAAATGTGGTAAATTTGGACATCTAAAAAGGGATTGCAGGCAAGGTATTTCTAGGAATAACATTTCATCTGGGAATGGCGGGAATAGGAAACCTCAGCCTTCAGGTATATGTAGGAGGTGTGGTAAAGGAAGACATTGGATGAATAAATGCAGATCAACAACAGACAGACAAGGCAACCTGATACCATCAGAAAACTCCCTGAGGGGCCTCTCTCAGGCCCCCAAGCCAAAAGTGGCCCAGTCATTCCCAGTAACCATGGAGGACATGTCACACCAGGAAAATAAAAATCTCTCGAAGCTTCTGTACAAGATCCTGAGGTTCTAAATGATGCAAATTTGGAGGATAAGTCAGAAATTCAATTAGGAAATAAGAAACGTGTATTTTGGCAAACTTCTATAAATGATCAGAGACCAAAGCTGAGAGTACGTATAAATGGAATTGTGATTGTTGGCTTGATAGACACAGGAGCAGATGTGAGTATCATCACTTCAGAATCTTGGCATCCAAATTGGCCTCTTCAAGAGGCAGGTGTTCAATTACTAGGAATTGGAACCATATCTCGAGTTAAACAAAGCACGAGATGAGTTCACTGTATTGGGCCAGAGGGTCAAAGAGGAAAGTTAAGGCCATATGTAGCTGATATTGCATTAAATTTATGGGGCCATGACCTGCTTCAACAATGGAATATCAGATTAACATTCCCGCAGTCTCAGGAAGTCATAATTCTAGGAAGGATGTAATAAAATACTATGCACAAAGGTCACCAGTCATTCTGGCTGTATAAGAACATAAAACAACTAACAAACCTTTAGAGGTTCCTACAGCCCTACCTTTAAAATGGCTAACTGAAAAGCCAGTATGGGTTAAACAATGGCCTTTAGCTGAAGATAAATTGCAGGCTTTAGAACAATTGGTACAGGAGCAATTAGATGCTCGACATATTGAGGAGTCCACTAGCCCTTGGAATTCTCCTGTGTTTGTTGTAAAAAAGAAATCTGGCAAAAGGAGAATGGTGACAGATCTAAGGGCTGTCAACAAGGTAATTCAAGCTATGGGCCCTCTACAGTCTGGACTTCCTCTGCCTTCTCTGTTACCCAAAGGATGGTCTCTTATAGTTACTGACTTGAAGGATTGCTTCTTTACCATACCATTACAAGAAAAGGATAGAGAAAAATTTGCCTTTACAGTACCTACTTATAATAACTCCCAGCCTACTAGGAGATACCAGTGGACTATCCTCCCACAGGGAATGCTCAATAGCCCCAGCCTGTGTCAATACTTTGTAAGTCAGCCATTGGAAATAATATGTAAGCAATTCCCTAAGTCTATAATTTACCATTACATGGATGACATTTTGCTATCCGATTCAAACATAGATACTTTAGAAAGAATGTTTGAGGAAGTAAAGATAAATTTGCCTAAATGGGGATTACAAATTGCTCCTGAAAAGATTCAAAAACGAAATTCTGTCAATTACCTAGGTTACAGAATAGGTTTACAGAAAATTAGGACACAAAAGGCACAAATTAGGAGAGACCAGTTACGGACTCTTAATGATTTTCAGAGATTGTTAGGAGACATTTCCAGTCTATGACTGGCTGTTGGGATAACTCATGATCTAATAATTCATTTAAACAAAACCTTCCATGGTGACAAAGATTTGAATAGTCCTAGAGAATTAACAGCTGAAGCAGAAAAGGAACTGACGATGGTTGAGGAAAAATTACAGGAGGCACATGTAGATAGGGTAGATCCAAATCTTAGTTTCATTCTAGTCATATTGCCTTCCAGAATTTCTCCTACAGAAATTTTAATGCAGAGGGAAGATTCTGTTTTAGAATGGATCTTTTTACCACACAAACCAAGTAAAAAATTGGAAACTTTTGTAGAAAAAGTCTCTGAATTAATTATAAAAGGTAAACTGAGATTTCGTCAACTAGTAGGTATAGACCCAGCAGAAATTATAGTGCCTTTCACTACTGATGAAATAAAAAAGTTAAAGGAAGACAATGAACCATGGCAAAGGGCTTGTGCTATTTTTTTGAGAGAAATTAATAGCAGCTATCCAAAATGTGGTAGACTTAACCTTATAAAGAGAACTTCTTGGATTCTTCCTCAAATTGTATGTGATGCTCCAATAACTGTAGCCCTTACATTTTATACTGATGCTAATAAATCAGAGAAGGCTGGCAATGAATCAGATGAATTGAGTAAGGTGAAACAAAGCCCTTATACTTCTGTCCAGAAGGCAAAATTATATGCCATTCTTATGGTGCTAAGGTATTTTAAAGAACCTTTTAATATTGTTACAGATTCACAATATGCAGAAAGAGTTATCTTGCATATTGAAACTGCTGAATTTATACCAGATGATACAGAGTTAACTTCATTGTTTATCCAGGTACAAGACATAATCAGGAATAGGCTTTGCCCGATGTACATAACACACATCCGGTCCCATTCGGGTCTGCCAGGCTCTCTAGCACAAGGTAATACAGAAATTGATCAATTATTAATTGGAAGTGTGTTTCAGGCCTCAGAATTTCATAAAAAACATCACATCAATAGCAAAGGTTTAAAAAAAGAGTTTTCCTTTACATGGCAACAAGCTAAGGAGATTGTAAAGAGATGCCCTACTTGCTCTTTATATAACCAGACACCACTACCTTCAGGGACTAACCCGAAGGGTACTCAAAGGAATGAAATCTGGCAGATGGATGTGTTCCACTTTGCAGAATTTGGAAAATTAAAATATGTACATCACACCATTGACACTTATTCAGGCTTTCAGTGGGCAAGTTCTTTAAGCTCAGAAAACGTTGACTCAGCAATCACACATTTATTAGAATTTATGGCCATTATGGGTATACCTGCACAAATTAAAAACAGATAATGGTCCAGCTTATGTCTCTAGGAAAATGAAACGGTTTTTTGCTTATTGTAATATTAAGCATGTTACAGATATACCATACAATCCTACAGGTCAAGCAGTCATAGAAAGATCAAGTTGAACTATAAAAGATATGTTAAATAAACAGAAAGGGATGGAAAATGCCCCCAGAAATAGATTACATAATGCCTTATTAACCATGAATTTTCTTAATGCTAATGAGAAGGGAACAACAGCAGCAGAAAGACATTGAATAATGGAAAAGTCTGAGGAACTAAATCAACTGGTTTATATCAAGGATGTGCTGACCTCTAAATGGAAACCAGGAGATGTGCTACGTTGGGGAAGGGGTTTTGCTCTTGTTTCCACAAGAGAAGAAAATTTGTGGATACCATCAAGACTAATAAAGGTTAGATTTGAAGAGAAGAAATCTCTTGGAATGGAGAAATGGCAGCATCTACAATGGTTGTAAGGAAAACATAGAATGGGGGCAGGGTTCTGTTCTTGTCTCCACAGGAAAACACTCATCTTTGAAAAATTCAAGGGACCCTGGATGTTTGAATACTGACAGATGGAAAAATACTGACAGATTAGTCCAACTACCCAATATGGATTATCAAGAAAACTGAATAATTTATGTGAGTATGAAGCTCTGGAATATACTAAATCATATTTCTGAATTTATAGAGCTGATTTTGAGTTGGATTCTTGGCTTGGTTCCTCTCTAATTCCAAGCCTGTTGTTAAGAGAAAAACCCAGAGTTTCTGGAGTTTCTGTCTTAGTCAAGAGCCATGATATGAGACAGAAAGAAATATGAGTTCAGAAAACATCTTTGCTTTTCTTCATATCTATCATATTTTTCATTGAATATGTCTATCATACCTTTCATTGAATATATGTTTGTATATGTCTATATAATTAATGTTTAAGTTTTCCACAATGAACAATGAGTTTTTCCTACACTGACATTGAAGTTTCCAGGAAGAAGCTAGTACCCCCATAACAACAACTTCACTCATTGATATGACGTCATGATACTGATAGTGTTACTACAAGTCCTGTTTCGGGTTTCAGCTGCACAGATGATTTCAACTTGGTTAGCTGAAATGGTGCACATCTTGTACAACATTCTGGCCAGACCTCCATAAAATACCCAGAGACTGTTTGCAATTTTAAAAGACATTGATCTTGAAATTTAACCACCATTTTATTTTCACAGGATCCTCCAGAAAGAACCTCACCCCCACGACAGCTGGAAGTAATTCTAGAGGACGATGTCCCATCTCTCAGCAAAGTTTGTCCTCAGGGTTAGCAACAATATTTAGAGATTGACTATAATTAGTATATGGTTGAGAGTTGGGAAAGGAATTTTATAAGCTCAGGGATCTTTTGGGGAAAAAAGGGATAATTGGATAGATAATAATGGTATTTGTGAGTTATTGTTTATAGATAATTACATCAGCATAGATTTTTGTATATGGATACAAAGTTAAATTATATTGAATATTGTATGTATGCATGCTTCTACCTGTTTAAAACATTTTTTATGTATTGATATATATTGTATTGATATATGTATACCATATTGCAGTGTACATTTCTACCTCTGATTAAGATACTTATATATTGTTTATGCATTGATATTTATTGTTTACATTTGGAGGTCATTGTCCTCATTTATTGCACAGTTGTTTATTCTCTTAGTCTTTAAGTTAGATACATGTTAAGAATTGTAGATCAATAGTCATCTATGTCTGTCATATTTATGGTTAGACTAATCAGGTTCTTTAGATACATAGAGATTATATTCTGTATAAATAGTCTTCAACCTCTTTGAAGAGCTGTAGAAAATGGCATTTAATTTAATCTTAGAGTTCTGTGTAGTGAGACACAATCACTCCTGGCAACACTGACCTATTCCTGAGAGATTGTTGAGCACCAAAAACACTCCACTTGGAGCTTGTCTTCTTGACAAAACGGCCTCTGGGCAAGAAACTGTCCATACCTCAGCTACTGACAAATACACAGTATCCAGAAATGGATAAACAGAACTGTCAAATCTTACCAAGACAGGGTAAGACAGTTTTGAAAAATCTCTTGCCCTTAAAATCCGGAAATGGATAAAATCTGGAAATGGATAAACAGAACTGTTAAATCTTTCCAAGACAGGGTAAGATGGTTTTGAAAAATCTCTTGAATGTTAAAAATAATCTGTCAGTTATTCTAGGCCTTAGTCATTTGCTATTTCCCAAAAATAAAATTTAATTGTTTTATCAACCTACTTCAGATTCCCTAAAGGGGAACAATGATTTTATAATGGTGAAAATATACATGGCAAAAATAAAATAAATCAACTGTCCTTTCCTCTCAGGTCTTTGATGATAGTATCACCATGGAGACATAATCTGAATGATGCTTACATGGCTGACTTCTACTCCAGCCAAGCAATGTTCAGAGAAACTGACTCATAAATACTACAGATTTTGTACAGTCAGAATTTCATTTTAACTTTGATCTGAAGTAATCTCTTTAATTAATTTAAGGATTACCTTCTACATTCATTGCAACATGAAAAGTGAATATGATATGACCTGATAATCATTGTTATTAAGCCACTGCCAACACAGAAAGAAATTAGAATAAATTAATGGTTTCTTATTTGTAGCCCACCTGCTCTGAAATTTTTTAACTATAGTCTTATGCTTACCATTTAATCAGGTCCTAATGTCACAAGAATTTCAAATTACACCTTAGTTTCACGTATATGATAGCTAAAATGTTAAGCTTGTTAAAATTTAAAACCACTGTTCTGAATTTAGCATGAATAGAAATATATAAAAAAGAAACTCACAATTTTTTATTTAGTATTGGTTTTACTACTTTATTAAGAATCTCCTGAAATAAATTTTACAGGTCAATCTTATGACCCAGTGAGTCAATAAAATCCATGAAATTTTGACAACCTGTAATAGAAGTTAATACCCATCTACCTGTCTTGTTGTGCTTTTTCTGTTAAATATAAGCAAATTTCACAAAACTTAAATTATGAAAAATGAATGATCTCCTATCAAGATACAGATCATTGCCCATGAGCAGAACTTACAGGTTTTTAATAGTTCAAATCAGTACTAAAGGTTTTAAACTTCATTTCAAAAAACAAAAGAAAAAAGAAAAGAGTTTGAAACTTTCCTGTAAATTAACAGTAGCATATGAAACTTCTGGTGCCTTCTTGATGGAGGAATGTTTCTAATTGGACTGTGGTCTTGCACAATTTATTTCTTTACTTACATCACTAACAAACAGTATTATTTTCATGACTCCACAACAACTTATTGTCTAATCTCATATTTTGGTATACTTGGTCATTTCCAATTTTTACTTCTAGAACTAAAGATAGGAGAAATTCTGCTCCACACATACTTAGCAGCTTTTCTCCCATTGGCCATCGCTGTTTTCTTTCTTTTTGTATTATGCCTTACTCTTTCTCTACTTTCTTTGGTCTTTACATTTTATTTGATTATACTTTCTGCTCCATTTAGAATAAAAAATATTTTTTAAAATAGTTATCTAATGCACTTTTGCCATTGTTTGAATAATAGTGCCAATTATATAAATTAACATCAAATAATGTAAACTATGTGATCTTACCACACTTACTGAAACTCTCTTTCCTTTAAAAATACAAATCCATTTTGACATTAAAATCTTATTTCTTTCAAAATAATTTATTTTACTATTTCTTGTAAGACACCTACTGAGAAAAAATTTTCAGTTCTACTTATCTGACTGCCCTGTGGTTTCTATTGCAGGAATGAAACACTATGACCAAATGAAAATTATAAAGGAAAGGATTCATTTAGCTTATACTTCCATATTGTTGTCCATAATTGTAGGATGCCATGGCAAACACTCAAACAGAGCAGGAACCTGAAGGCAGGATTGATACAAAGGCCATGAAGGGTTTCTACTTACTGGCTTGTTTATAATTGCTTTGCTCAGCTGGTTTTCTTATAGAACCCAGCACTAACACCAAAGATGATACCTCCCACGATGAACTGGACCATTCCAACGATGGGAAAGGCTCTCGCCCATCAATTACTAATTAAGAAAGTATCATCCATTATTAGGAAATTTCATGAGGATTGTCTTCATATATTTTAGGAAGTTTGACTTCACTGAGTTTCTAAATGATCCCTGAAATATATCTCATAAGCGACACCCTCTCCCCATGTTTCCTTCCTCAACCCTAACTCCTCTCCTACTCCCCACCTGATCCTCATATTACTGTACCCACCTGTCCACAATACACCCATAATATCTATCCTATCCCCCCTGGGCTACAGAGAGATCCATGTGTCATACATCACATTTTCTTCCTCTATACCTAACCTCTCTGGGTCTGTGGATTGTTGGATGGTTGCCCTTTACTTAATGCCTAATATCCACATATTAGTAAATGTACATCAGATTTATCTTTCTGGGTCTAGGTAACCACACTCAGTAAGAATTTTTCTAGTTGAATCCATTTTCCTGGAAATTTCATTACACTATTTGTTCTCAGTTAAATAAATTGTTTGTGTATTGCATTTTTTGTTAACCATTATGTTGTTGAGAAACATCTGTGATGTTTCCAATTTCTTCTATTATGAAGAGAACAACAATGAACATGGCTAAAGCGAGTGTCCTTGTGATAGGATGAAATGTCCTTTGAATATATGGCTGGATCTTGAGGTAGGTTGATTATCAACTTCCTGAGGAATCACCATATTGATTTCCATAGTGGCTGAACAAGTTTGAGCCCCACCAGAATGGATGAGTGTTATCCTTATTCCATATCTTCGCCAGGATGAGCTATTTGACCAGGGTAAAATGGAATCTAAAAGTAGTTTTGATTTGCATTTTCCTGATGTTGCTGAGAATATTAAATATGTCTTTGAGTGTTTCTAAGCCATTTGAGTTTCTTCTATTTATATTTCTCAGTTCTGGTAGATATTTGATGGAGGAGGGTTATCTGTCTATTGTGTTATTTTCATTGGTCAATAAAGAGACTGCCTTGGCCCCTTGATAGGACAGAAAATTAGGTAGGCGGAGTAAACAGAACAGAATGCTGGAAAGAGGGCAATGGGGCAGAAGCCATGGAGCCAGCCACCAGGTCAGACATGCTGAATCTTTCCCGGTAAGCCACACCTTGTGGTGCTATACAGATTATTAGAAATGGGTTAATCAAGATGTGAGAGTTAGCCAGTAACTAACTCTCTAGAGATAATGGGCCAGGCAGTATTTAAATAAATACAACTTATGTGTTATTATTTCTGGGGCTAAGCTAGCTGTGCAGGAGCTGGGCAGGATGAAAAGCAGGCCTGCCCGCAGCTCCTCACTATATATGGCGCCCAACGTGGCGCAGCCTGGTCTACAGAGTTATTCCAGGACAAAGATATACAGAGAACCTGTCTCAAAAAGTAAAAGTAAAAATAAAAGAAATAGAGGTTAAAATAAAGATAAAAAATACACCAAAAATCTTGATACTGTATGTTATTATGCTCTCTTTAAATTGTTTAAATGCTGAGGAAGAAACAACAGTTGCTAAAGGACTGTTGTTTATAAATACTGCTAAACTAACCCGAGATAGGTATTTTGAAAATACCTTGGCCTCAAAACTAAAGTCAAAAGGTTTGTTACTTTAAAAAAGAGATTTTGCTTGTGTTTCCACAGAAAATGAGAGGCTCTGGATTTATTCAGAGTTAAGAAAAATCATCTTTGACCAAGGGAGACCTCCTGAGAAATCTCCAATAAAAACAGATGGCCCAGATGACAGAGTTCTTCATCCAGACTAGGTTCAAGACTGCTGCCTGAGATTATCAAGACTCACAAGATACTCCAGTCAGGACTTGATTATAACTCTAAATTTTCTTTAGGTCCCCATAAGATCGATCATCAGCGACCCCAACCAGCAGAAAGTAACCTAAAATACTACGCCCACATTCCCAACAAATGGACTATGGGTATTTTCCTTTGTTTAAAAAAAAAGAGAGAAATGATGTGGGAGAATTGTCTGTATTCTGTCAATCATATTTTAATAAAATGCTGATTGGCCAGGCAGGTAGTATAGGTGGGAAAGCCAGACAGGAAGTAGGGGAGGAGCAAAGAGACTGGGAGAATTCTGGGAAAACAGGAAGCTCCCCACACTCCTGCACAGACTATCGAAGAGGCAACATGTAACTTGCCCAGCTGAGAAAGGTACGGAGCCATGTGCTAACATAGATAAGGATAATGGGGTAACATAAGTTATAAGAGCTAATAAGTAGCCTGACCTAATGGGCCAATCAGTTTATAATCCTATGGAGTCCTATATGTGATTTTCTTTGGGGCCTGCCTGCTGTGGGGTACTGGGCGGGACAGAAACCCCAACAAGCTGGCCCTCATGTTACAGATATTCCATTTTTAAATTGGATTATATGATTTTTTGATATCTAGTTTTTTGAATTCTTTATATATTTTAGATATTAATCCTCTATTGGGTGTGGAGTTGGTGGAAATCTTTTACCATCATGTAGGCTGCTTCCTTGTTCAATTGTCCTATGCTTTAAAGAAGCATTTTGGTTTCTTGATATTCAGTTTACTAATTATTGATCTTTTCCCCTGTGCTCTTTGTATACTGTCCTGGAAGTCTTATTCTGTGCCAATGAATTAAAACATTTTCCACTTTCTTTTCTATCAGGGTGAGTATATCAGGTTTCATGCTGAATTCTTTGATGCATTTGGACTTGAATTTTGTTCAGAGTTCTAAGTGTGAACTTATTTTCATTCTCTTACCTGCAACCATCTAATTTGATCAAGCCTTTTTTGAAGATGCTTTCTTATTCCAGTGTATGATTCTGAAAAATCAGGTATTCATAGATATGTAGGTTTATGCCTGGATCTTCAATTCAATTCCATTGATTATTACATCTCTTTTTTCCCCAATATTTTTGTTACTGTTTTTACTACTTTACACTTATAGGACAACTTGAAATTAGGGGTAGGGATTTCTCCAAAAGCTCTTTTACTGTTTAGGAATTTTCAGTTGTCCTGGGATTTTGTTTCCATATGAAGCTGAAATTTACCCTCTCAAGATCTATGAAGAATTCTGTTGAAGCTTTGAAGGGGATTTCAATGAATCCGTAGTTGATGGGTAGAGAAATCTGGGACTTAAAAGAAATCTCACACTGGTTCAGAATTAAGAGATAGACCATTATTTATTTAGGGGCAAAACTTACAAAACCAGGATTCTCTGTTTGAAAGGTGGATGAAGATGAGATCCAAAACAATTTGATCTAGCCAAGTGGGAACCAGGGCGAGGAAAGAAAAGATCAGATGTGCTTTCACATCTGGGTAAATTGTCTATGAGGCCACGCCCCAGTAGGCAGGTAGTTACTAGCTCTAAACCTTCCCGCAGCACGTAGTTTGCATTTGTTTTGGTAGGATAGCCAGTATACCAATACATGAACATGGAAGATGTTTCCACCTTTGAAATATTCCTAAATTTCTTCAAAGGTTTGAAGCTAGAGCTAATGGGCCAAGCAGTGTTTTAATTAAAAAAGTTTATGTGAGATTGTTTCAGGTCCAAGCTAGCCAGACAGACTAGATGAACAAGCAGGCTCCTCCTACAAATTGGTGCCCACATTGCCGACTAAATCCATGTAAAAGTTGAGAGGGCTTGAAAAGGAATTCTAGACAAAATATATAATACAGAGTTCAACACAGCTTTTTAGTGTTTGCTGGTGGCATGCCACAACTCTATTAAGAGAGGTTTTCCTGACTCAGCAGCCACAGCAGAAAAAAAAGCTGCACGGTTTTCAAATGCAGGCTTTCTGGGCCATGCTGCCAGCATTACCTCTGACTCTTTTGGCAAGTATTTGAATGGAGTTTGTGAGAAGCATGCTACATCTTGCTTAATGGCAATGTGAACTAGCTGTGTGCCTGGAAGTGGGGCAGTGTGTGTGGCCCTCAGAAACAGCAAGCAGCTTTACCATGTTGGAATGGGCAGGACATGCAGAATATACTGTACGTAACCTAGTAATGTCACAACTTAGATTCTTAAGCACTTTGCATTTTAAGAAGAGCATTTGGTCAGAAAATAATTACAGATATGCAATAAAGAAAAATATAGATGAGTCATAGTGTCGGATAAATGTACATAGGCTTTTAATACAAAAGAAAAAGAATATAGTCATAAAATAAAGTAAATGTGTTTTTAAAAAAGGGTAAAGTCTTTAAAGCAATACAGTACAGATAGTCAGAGATTAAAAGGAGGAAAGAAAAATTAGCCATGTAAAGATGGAAATTTTACAGAGATTCTGGAATATGTATATTGTTGTGCTATCTTTGAATTTTTGACTGTGAAGGAGCTAAGTATAGAGAGGCATTTCATTGTATGGGCTGCCAAGTTAAACCAACATAAAGCTATCTTGATTCCAAAATTTTAGTGTAAGGATATGTTGCTTTGGAAAAGAGGTTCTTTCTTTTTTGTTTTCACAGAAGAAGAGAACCTGTGAACTGCTTCCAGACCAACATGGCTTGATGGACTAAGGCCACCTGAAAAGTTACCACCTCAAAGTAAAAAATTACTTCGCCCAACTGCTGACTGAGATGAACCTATCACACAGAATACACTATGAAAGACCTGATTAACAGCACCCTCAAACAGCAGAAATCTGTGTGGACAGAATTATGCCAAATTTCCAAATATTTATTATAATTATTTGTTTACATTTAAAGGATAATATGCTTTATAGATGAATAATTTGCATTAGTATGGATCTTGGTTTATTATACTAATTTAGGGTCAATTTTATTATATGTATATGTATTTCTGATCTTGATTAAGGTATTGTGTTTTTGTAGCTCATTTAAAAATGTAGTGTATAATTAAGAAATATAAGTTAATAGATATCTATAATAGTCAAGCTGTAGTCATGTTAGATTTTCTAGATGTATAGAGATATAGTTCAGTTAGATAGATATTCTTCAAATCTTTCAGAGACCTTCAGAATATGGCACTGAAAATTTTTTAGAACTTAGGACTTTTCATGACAGTGAGACATATCTGCTCCTGGTAGTACCAAGCTACTTCAAGAGGAAGATAGACATTGAAGAGGCTCCTTATGGAGTTAGTTAGACACTTGGGCAAGAAACTGCTCTTGCCTGGATTTCTTAACTGGACATGCAGGACCCACAGAGAAAGCAAGACTGCTGTACTTGCCTAAAGGTAGGACAATCTTTCAAGGCTCTGGCTTCATGAAAGAGTCTGCAAGACATTCTGCAGGATACAGAAAAAAAATGAAGAAACTGTCTTTGAAATTTCCTGCTTCATGGAAAAGTTTGCTGGACACTATGGTCCTGTAGGCTGACGATGGATGCCCCAATGGTACAAAAGAACTTTGGGTGACTGTCCAGGTAGTGAGATGCCTCTGTCAATTCTAGACTGGATCTAATGAGAGTTTACCAAGGCCAGTTGGACTGGGACTGAACAAGGACGCAATCCAACCAGATTCTCTGAATGTGGCCAGATTCTCTGAATGTGGCTGGCCCGGAGTCTTTCTGAAAAGCCGTTGACAATGGCACTGGGACTTGTTTCCTCTGCATATACTGGATTTTGCGGATCCAGTCCGTCTGGACACTCACCTTCCTGGACCTGGAGGGAGGCGGGAGGAACTTGAACTTCCCACTGGGCAGGAAACCCTGACTGCTCTTAGGGATGGAGAGGGAGGAGGAGAGGGAGTGGGGGGAGTGGGAGGGTGGTGGGAGGAGGGGCAGAAATGGAAACTTTTATAATTTAATAAAATTACAAAAAAAAAGAAAGTTGCTTACAATGCACTTCCTGTTTACTTAGGTAAACAGGAGCCTTGGATGAAGTTGAAGAATTAATAGTTATAGTTTTCCTTTGTTGTAATAAAAGATAAATTAGATGTAAATATTGTAACTGTAATTCTTGTTTGATACCTGTTTTGCTATACGTAATTTTACTATGTTAATGCTTTCCTTTTTATTTAAACAGAAATGTGTTTAAATAATGTTTAAATGATTAAATGTATTTAAATGTGATATGGGAGTCCCCTCTGTGTGCTGTGATTACCATTAATGAATAAAGAAGCTGCTTCAAACCTATAGCAAGGCAGAACTAAGGGAGGGAGTGAAAGCTCGACTGAATGCTGTGAGGAAGAAGGGCAGAGTCAGTGAGATGTCATGGAGCAGTGACAATCAGACATGCTGAATTTTTGCTGGTAAGCCACTGCCACATGGTGATATACAGATTAACAGAAATGGGTTAAATTAGTATAAGAATTAGCCAACAAGAAGCTTGAGCTAATGGGGCAAGCAGTGTTTTAATTAATCTAGTTTCTGTGTGATTATTTTAGGTCTAGGCTAGCTGGGTGGCTGGAACAAACAAGCGTCCTCTTCCTAACTTTGGTATCCAGTTTCTGTGCTGAAATTGTTTATCAGCTACGTGAGTTCCTTGGTGGAAATTGTTGGATCCCTTATGTATACTATCATATCACCCACAAATTAAGATATTTTGACTTCTTCCCTTCCAATATGTATCCTCTTAACCTCCTTTAGTTTTATTGTTCTAAGACTTTAAGTACTATAATGAAAAGCTATAAAGAGAGTGGACAACTCCTGATTATAGTTGAATGGCTATGAGTTTCTCTTCATTTAATTTGATATTGTATATAGGCTTGTTGTAAACTACATTTACTATGTTTAGAATGTACCTCACATCACTAGTCTCTCTAAGATTATTCATGAAGGAATGTTGAATTTTGTCAAAGGTCTTTTCTGAATCTAATGAGATGATCATCTGCTTTTTAGCTGGTTTCATTTGTTTACACATTGTAGATATCCCTGCATCTCTGTGAGGAAGCAGATCATACCTGACCATAGTGGATGACTCTGACTCTCTCTCTCTCTCTCTCTCTCTCTCTCTCTCTCTCTCTCTCTCTCTCTCTCTGTCCCTTTCTTCCTCTGTCATTTTTTTTTCCACTCTCTTTCTTATTTATTTATTATTTTTTAAAATGTCTCCCTAGGTCCAAATGAGAAGCAGAGGGAGGGAGATCGTGAGCAAGGAAAGCAAAATCAGAGGGGGCTTTCATCTGACGATGGATGGAGATAGAGACGGAGACCCACATTGGAGCACTGGAAGTCAGGACCGCGAAGGGTGCGTTCACCCACAGATAGAAGGGGACTGATCGAATGAGAGCTCACCAAGGCCAGCTGGACTGGGACTGAACGAGCATTTGATCAAACCGGATTCTCTGAATGTGGCTGACATGAGGGCTGACTGAGCCCCCGAGGTCCAAATGAAGACTGAGAAGCCATTGACAATGGCACTGGGTCTTGTTTCGTCTGCATGGACTGGCTTTTTGGGATCCTGGCCTGTTTGGATGCTCACCTTCCTGGACCTGGAGGGAGTGGGGAGGAACTTGGATTTCCCACAGGGCAGGAAACCCTGACTGCTCTTGGGAATGGGGAGGGAGGAAGAGAGGGAGTGTGGGGAGCGGGAGGGTATTGGGAGGAGGGGAGGAAGTGGAAAGAGTGTTTTCGGATACTTGAATAAACAAACAAACAAAAAAAATGTTCTTGTATTTAAAGCCTTGGGGTAGAGTTGAAACATTCTATTGTGGACAGATTTCTTCTTATCTTACAGCATGTAGCTTCTAAAATGTCTATGTTTGCAAAGAGAAAAAAAAAAACAAGACAAGAAATGGCTTTATGGTTTCTTGTTCTTCTGACATTGTACAAGCCAGCTGTTTTTTATGTGGATTTAACAATTCTGTCTAAATGTAATTTCTTCCTAGACTTCAATGCATATTTTAGAAGATTTATGCCTCTGATTGCTTAGTGAGGTCTTGTTTTCACTAGTGTGCTTGTTTGTATCTCATTCTCTTTTTGAAGGACTTATAACCCTAGCATGTGTCTGACAAGGTCTATTGAAATGGATCTCTTTTAATGGGATCACACATAAGCCCATATCTTTTCTCCTTAGTATTTTAATTAACTCTGCAGCATAAAAAAATCACCTTTGCATCTTTTCATACTTTTTATGTTTTAGAGATTTTTCACTTTCAAAAATAAATCATTTTGCACATACATATCTTATTGTTTGATCTCCATTCCTACACATTTTGTGTTAATCAAATACCAGAACACTCTAGGCTTAAACCCATAAATTAAGCATTTAGTCTTAGAACATTTTCACAGAATTCTTTTTCCTGAGCTACGATACAAATGCAAAGTTTCTCACTCTTCACTTCATGGAATTATTTTCTCCCCAACACAGTCTCCTACTGGATTATTCTCTTTCAGTAAATGTCACAGAGAAGTTTTAATAGATTTTGAAGGTTGTTTTTACTTAAGTTTGCCTTATAGTATGGTCTGATAATTACTTGTCTTGTGTTGCAAAATATACCTAGTAACACAACCAGAGGAAGGAAGAGCTTATTTGGGCCCAAATTTCAGGATTAGATATAAACATGATAAAGAAGTCACCACCACCCTACACTCACCTTCATCTCTTCATTTTTGTTTGTTTGCTTGTTTGTTTGTTTTTTTTTTATTAAATTATAAAAGTTTCCATTTCAGCCCCTCCTCCCAACACCCTCCCACTCCCCCACTCCCTCTCCTCCTCCCTCTCCATTCCCTAGAGCAGTCAGGGTTTCCTGCCCTGTGGGAAGTTCAAGTTCCTCCCCCCTCCCTCCAGGTCCAGGGAAGGTGAGAGTCCAAACAGACTGGAGCGCCAAAATCCAGTATATGCAGAGGAAGCAAGTCCCAGTGTCATTGTCAATGGCTTTTCAAAAAGGCTCCGGGCCAGCCACATTCAGAGAATCTGGTTGGATCACGTCCTTGTTCAGTCCCAGTCCAACAGGCCTTGGTGAACTCTCATTATATCAGTCCCCTTGTAACAGTGGATGCTCGCATCCCTCGCAGTCCTGATTACTTTTTTTATTTTCTTCATCCTTCTGCTCCTCATTTGGACCGTGGAGTGCTCAGTTCGGTGTTCCAATATGGGTCTCCATCTGTATCACCATCCAACGTCGGATGAAGGTTTCCTGTGCCCTTGCCTTCTTTGCTCACGTTCTCTTTCCTTCTGCCTCTCATTTGGACCTAGGGAGCTAGGTCCAGTGTTCCAACGTGGTTCTCCGCCTCCATCTCCATCCATCGCCAGATGAGGGTTCTATGGTGACATGCAAAATATTCATCAGTATGGTTGTGGGCCAAGGCCGGTTCAGGCACCCTCTCCTCTGTCCAGAGAACCATCTGGGGATCTCTCCTTGGACCGGGGATCCCCTTTATAATCAAGTCTCTTGTAAACCCTAAAATGATTCCCTTAGTTGAGGTATATACTTGCCTGATTCCATATCCATCCTTCCTCCCTCCCCCCATCCCAGTCTCCCGATCTTTCCCCAATCCTCCCCTACTCCCTTCTCTCTAACCCTCTCCCTTTCCGACAACCCTCCCACCCCACCCCCATGCACCCGAGATTACCTGGGACTCTTGTCTATTTCCTACCTCCTGGCGGATAGCTAAATAATCTTCATCAGGTTCATCTTCTAATTTAGCTTCTCTAGGATCACGAATAATAGGCTCAAAGACCTTTAATTATGGTTAGAATCCACTTATGAGTGAATACATACCGTGTTCCTCTTTTTGGGTCTGGTTTACCTCACTCAGTAAAGCGTTTTCTATTTCCATCCATTTGCATGAAAAATTCAAGATGTCATTGTTTTTTACCGCTGAGTAAAACTCTAATATGTATATGTTCCACACCTTTTTTAACCATTCTTCTATTGAGGGGCACCTAGGCTGTTTCCAGGTTCTGGCTATTACAAATAGTGCTGCTATGAACATAGTAGAACAAATGCTTTTGTAGTATGTTAGGGAATCTCTAGGGTATATTCCCAAGAGTGGAATTGCTGGGTCCTGAGGGAGGTTGACTCCCAGTTTCCTGAGAAATCACCACACTGATTTCCACAGTGGCTGCACAAGTTTGCATTCCCACCAACAATGGATGAGTGTTCCCCTCATTCCACATCCTCTCCAGCATAGGCTATCATTGGTGTTTTTGAGTTTGGCTATTCTGACAGGTGTAAGATGATATCTCAAAGTGGTTTTGATTTGCATTTCCCTGATTGCTAAGGAGGTTGAGCATGACCTTAAGTGTCTTTTGGCCATTCGAAGTTCATCTGTTGTGAATTCTCTGTTCAGTTCAGTACCCCATTTTTTAATTGGGTTAATTAGAGTTTTAGTGTCTAGTTTCTTGAGTTCTTTGTATATTTTGGAGATCAGACCTTTATCTGTTGAAGGGTTTGTGAAGATCTTTTCCCAGTCAGAAGGTAGTCTTTTTGCCTTACTGACAGTGTCCTTTGCTTTACAGAAGCTTCTCAGTTTCAGTAGGTCCCATTTATTTATTGTTTCTCTTATTGTCTGCGCTCCTGGGGTTCTGCTTAGGAAGTGGTCTCCTGTGCCTATATCTTGTAGATTACTTCCCACTTTCTCTTCTATCAGGTTCAAAGTGGTCGGATTAATGTTGATGTCTTTTATCCATTTGGACCTGAGTTTTGTGCATGGTGATAGATATGGATCTATTTTCATTCTTCTACAGGTTGACATCCAGTTATGCCAGCACCATTTGTTAAAGATGCTATCTTTCTTCCATTGTATAGCTTTAGCTCCCTTGTCAAAAATCAGGTGTTCATAAGTTTGTGGGTTAATACCCGGGTCTTCTATTCGATTCCATAGGTCGACTTCTCTGTTTTTATGCCAATACCAAGCTGTTTTCAATACTGTTGCTCTGTAATAGAGTATGAAGTCAGGGATGGTAATGCCTCCAGAGGTTCCTTTATTGTATAAGATTGTTTTGGTTATCCTGGGTTTTTTGTTTTGCCATATAAACTTGATTATTGTTCTCTCAAGGTCTGTGCCTTATATTGTTCTCTCAAGGTCTGTGCCTAAGTTTGCCTTATAGTATGGTCTGATAATTACTTGTCTTGTGTTGCAAAATATACCTAGTAACACAACCAGAGGAAGGAAGAGCTTATTTGGGCCCAAATTTCAGGATTAGATATAAACATGATAAAGAAGTCACCACCGCCCTACACTCACCTTCATCTCTTCATTTTTGTTTGTTTGTTTTTAAGATTCTGTCGAGTACAATTTGTTCTGCCCATGTGTTCCTGGGCATGGAAGCACACACTGTTCTTCCCATGTATTCCAGGGTCTGGGACCATAGATTGGGCACAATTGACCTAACAAGGGCCGTATTATACAGAAAACTGATTCTTCCTCTTAAACCAGCCAATGTCCATAGTTCCTCAGTTAGGAGTAGGGCTCATGAAACCCTTTCCCCTCATGATAGAATGTTGATTGGCTTAACCTTGTGTAGGTCATTCTCAGTCAAACTACAGCAGCTGTGAGTTCATGAGAGCAGCAGTCAAGTCATGTCTCATTCAGAGGACATCGTTTTGGTTTAGTCTTATTACAGTCATCCAGTTTCTTCTTTAGTAATGGTGCCTCACCCTTAAGGGGGGGGGGGTTAGCAGTGATTCAGGTGTCTCATGAATGACTGAAGATTCCATTGATCTTTAGTCTCTACACTTTGATCAGTTGTGATTTCCTGTGTTAATAACCATCTTCTGCAAAAAGAAACTTCTTTGAGGTCTGACAGCTTCAATAGCATATGAATATAAATAATACAAATTCAGAAGGTCGTTTGATGCCATCTACATTCAACAAAATAATGGTGGTAATTCTCACCCACGGGGGTATGAGCTTCCCCACCATGATAATTTTATTTTATATGGCTATAGGTGTGTATGTTTACATCTTTTTCAAACACGTTTAATGCTATTTATCCTATACCTGTCCAGTACTCTGATTTTTAACCACTGATCCATCACAGCAGCACTGACAACTAATAGTTTTTGTTGGTGTTTTATGTTTTTCTTTTCCCTTTCATTAAAATTAGAAGCAATTCTTTGCCTGTTTTATCTCCATGCTTCTTCCACAGTTACAGGCTTTGTGCAAAGTTAGAAACCTGTCTTCCTTATACAGCAACGCCAGATCTCTACTGCCGAGGTGTCAATACTTGATGAGAGCACAAGACACACAGCAGCAGTTCCCACCTGACGACTGGCATCTCTTAGTTGTTATTCAGTTTTACTCTCAAACTCCTTATTCTGAGACAGTGATTGGTGTTAAACTGGGAAGATTTCCTGCTCTATTCTCTGATGTGTAATTCCATTGGTATTCTGGATTTTAGGGAACACTACATTAGCCAGAATTGGCCTTGTAGTTAAGATAATGAAATCTGGAAAGACTGAGGCTAATTCAGAGCCAAACTAAGGCAAAAGTCTCTAGGTGATGCCCAGGGTGATATTTTTTCTCATTCCACTGATTTGACCTCTTCTTAAATATTTGTAGTATTTCTACTGGTGCCTACCTATTTGAATCCTCTAGAGTCTTTATTTCGTGACTTTGTTCTCGAGTCACAATCCAATGCCACAATTTAAATTCTGTACTTTTCTTATTAACTACAGTTTATTAAAACTCCTTTAGATGCATCATCAAAATGTGCTTCTTATTAGTGACTCCACATGCAGAATTCTTCCCCTGCCCTTTGCCTCATCTCTCTGATTCTTAGCATGCTCTTTGAATGGTTTGCTTCTCTACAAGTTGTGGTAGTCGAGAGCTCATGAGACACTTGACTTTTGGATCCACTTGACTTGATCCACTTGCCTCCAGGGCATTTGTCATTTGTTGAAATTTCAGGAGAAAAATCAAGAGATTTTGGAAAGTGTTAGACTGTGCTAATGAATTATGTATAAAGACAAGAGTTGCCAAATGAATTATAGAATGCCAAACTGAATCTGCATTTCAGACAAATATACTTATAGCAAAATTATTTTTCATTCATTTGAAATTTAAATTTTTTTGGGTAGCATTTATTTTTGTTTACTAGATGTCTTCTACAAAGAGCACAAAGATTATTTATTAAGATTTTCTTTACCTTAATGATATGATTTCTGTTAGTTTTACTCCAGTCTTTCCTAAATGTCATTATTTTCAATTCTGAGGGATTCGATTCTACCAGACTTAATTCTCATAAGTTTTCTATATGCCATTTGTTTGATTACTATTTCACAAGCACACAAAGCTTGACTACTGAATTCTTAGTAAATTTCCACTGACAATCTGGTTAGGTCATTAGTTAACTTTTCTGTTTGTTTGGTTGGTTTTTGGTTTTTCAAGACAGGGTTTCTCTGTGGCTTTGGAGCCTCCTGGAACTAGCTCTTGTAGACCAGGCTGGCCTCGAACTCACAGAGATCTGCCTGCCTCTGCCTCCTGAGTGCTGGGATTAAAGGCGTGCACCACCACTGCCTGGAAGTCATTAGTTAAGTTATTGCCATTTACTTCACTCTTGTATTTCTTAGGGCTATAGTATACAATAAAAGTTAAATAAAGAGAGACTTAATGGAAGAAGGTATTACAGAACAGGACACAGGTCCAAGAGTTTCAGCAGTCAGCTGTCACAGCAGTTCTCAACATCCTGACCCCAGCTCTTTGGAGTTCCCGAAGAATAGAACTCATGTTGGAAGAGTCCACTACTCCCATGGTGCCTCCATAGGGAGTACAAAGAAGAATAATCCCTGTCCCTCACCAGATCATAAAACAACGGAAGAAGAGACTCCATCAGTTTATCTAAAGGGATGGACGACTAGATGAGGAAATACCCAAGATATGCAGACAACATGCAAATTTATCCAAAGTATAAATGTATCCAAATAGTATAGGCATTTTAAAAAATTAAAATCATCTACAAAATGAGATGTGAAAAAACATTGTGGTTAAATGTCAAACTTCTACTTCCAGGTGTGAAATGAGTTGTAGGATTGTATGAATCAGTTTTCGGCACATGTATCCAAGAACAGAAAAACTTCAAGCAGCATATATTTAAATTTTCTCCTCAGTTAAAACAGTTAGGTCTGCAGTGTGCTGACTCAAAGTTTCTGAGCCTGACTGAAAGGCATTGTGGAAGAAAACTGTTCACGATAGGCTAGTCAGAAAGCTGAAAATGAGGGGGACTACCTAAAATCCCCAAAGGTATATCCACAATGATCTATTCCTGCACATAAACACTGCCTTCTTCAGTTTTTGGAACTTTCCAGGGTACCACCCTATCACCGATTAGAATGAAGGAAAACTTCAGATCTGAAGACACTCCTTGTCCATAGTACAGCAAAACTCTGTTTCATGTTTAGGTTCAGAAAACTGAGGAGCTTTCTACCTTTATAGAATTATTTTAATGGTTATTAATTTAGAATTAATTAATGATCTAAATTAAATATAGAAATGAAAAGCACTTGATGTTGTTGCTAGATGTGTAATTTCATAAGTTCATATATTTTTAAGCCTGAATTCTGAAAGTTAGTGGATAGGTACATAATCTAAGAAAATCACCACCCAAGTACATATAGATATATACATATTTAGGTAAGTATAGATGAGAATATTCACCCATAATTAAATACTTAGGAACATAAACATAGTACTAGATTATTAGCACAAGTAAAGAATATAATTACTAACAAATATGCTACTAAAGGCCTTCATTAAAAATCATGATTGCTTATAATACATACTTAATTGAAAACAATTATGAAACAGTTCATAAATTGGGATCCCATCCTTTTTCTTTAGAAAAATATATATTAATATACACCTAATTTTAGAATAACCACAGGAAGGAAAACCTTGATAGCTGATATTTCAGAGGGATAAGGTAATGGGTAGTTTTCACTTTCTTTTTGTATAATGGCTTTAACAATCCAGGTATTATACTAAATAATTATTAGGATTTCATGTATAAATTTTCTCTTAGATGTAGGTGAGAACAATTTCAGACAACTTTCTATGCTATGTGGTATGTTTCCACCTCCTCAGCAGAGGAGTATAGCTTCCCATTTAACAAAACTGTCCTATGTCTTTGGTACCAAGCCATTCCCCATTCCCACCCATGGAACCCATTGGTCAGAGTTCTGTCCTTAGAGTTTGCCTTTTTCTGTATCACATATAAATAGAGTGTAATTTTTTTTAAGTTCCTGAAATACTTGCAAAGTACTTGTACTATTTTGCAACCCTGTGAGATATAGAAACAATAAAGCATGTCTTATGAAAAAAGTCTTTAGTGCCCCTGGTTGGTAGTATAGATAGTTTACATACAAAACATGTTAACACTGTGATATCTACATGCTACAGTGTAATAAGAGATGATTCGGTTACTGAAGACATTCAGGTGCTTTTGCATCATATGAATGAGCACATTTCTACTGATTTACTTTCAGTTAATCAATCAGCTTCTATGGCAAAGATACTTTAAACATATTTTATGAAGGATAATAAGCCTGGCAAAGAGTGTTCGCACTCAGTGACTGCAGGACTCCACAGCTGAGATTTCTGTTTCTGAGTTGTATTCTTTGGCATTAAGCACTGCCAATGCTTGGAAATGCCCTTGATTGGCCAGTTCTTTCAAATATCCATAAGTTGTTATTTAAAAGGGTTTTTTTATCGTATTGTTGCCATCAACTGTGGGTTTAGTTTTGATTTCAAATTATCATTTATCCTGTTAATCAGGCTTTACAAAAATGATTCAAACTTCTCAGTCAAAAATCATAATTCTCAACCTATGGGTTGTGACCCCTTTTGGGGGTTTCATATCAGATATCCTGGATATCAGATATGTTCATTACTAATCATAATAGTAGCAAAATTATAGTTATGAAGGAGCAAAAAATAATTTTATGAATGTGGATCATCACAACACGAGGAACCATATTAAAGGGTCACAGCATTAGAAAGGTTGAGAATCACTGATTGAAAAGTTAATTTTGTGTACTAGACTGCTACATGGATTTAACTTGCAGTGAGCCACTCTACTAACCATGATACATACTGCTTTTAAAGGGGAAATAAATAAGTTAGTAATTGCACAAGAATATTATGTTCCATTCTTACTATTTAATTTATTTGATAATTTTGCCTCTATTTAGTGTTATCACTAAATTAACTGTTGATCTGTTTGCTTTATTCATGAACACAGAATCAGAGTAAACACTGGGCTTATTTCTCCTGTCAGATTCATGGGTTACTATACTGTGAACTAAATGTTACTTTGAAATTAAGCATGGTCCTTTCAAGAAGGTCACACACTTGAAGGTCACACTTCCTATAGCTCTGGTCAGATTATCAATCCTAATTATTATATATATAGAGAGAGTTATATAGAGTAAAAATGAATTTTAGGAACAAATAAAACCTCATGTAACCATAAGTTGCCCTCAAATCACTAGCTAATCTCCTGTTGTATAAATTACTTTTACTGAGCCCAGTATTCATTTTATTAGCAGTGCTCCCCGTCCGTTGGATAGAACCTACATTGCTAGCATATTAAATAAAACCGCTTATAGATGTAGATTTTTTATACCTTTTAAAATGCTAATGTATGGCTTGTTAAATGTTAAAGTGGTAAATAGTTTCTAGGAGCTCATATGTGCTAAATTTCATTTTGTAACCCTCAGCATTTGCAGAAAGAATTCATAAGATATTTGTCAAGTTGGAACCTTCATAAGCTTAGTGCTCTCAATATATTATTTTACAAAAGAAATTAAGGTAATTAGATGATAATGTCAGTGTCATATTAAACTGCCATAGTTACAGAACAGCAAGCACCCTCTTGCTAAGAGATCATGAAGCATACTGTTATAAAATATAAGAACTGAGAGTTTTAGCTATTGCTACAAACTGGAAATAACTTTCTGGGTCATTCCAACTGTTCTATGTTCATCTCCATCAGACTGTTTACAGCTCTTTTTACATTAAATATTTATTGTAGTAAGTGCAATATTTTTTTCCTAAGCCATTCTTGCTCTTACACTACTGATGTCATTTATGTCACAACAGTGTAATCACAGAGTGAATGAAATTGGATCTGAGAATATTTTATATTGCATGTCATCATTACCATTGGAATCTCATCTTTAGATTTAGTTTTAGAGTCTGAAAATATATAGATAAACTCAAACACTTGTTCATATTGCTGAGAGAAGTATCCCAACTGTGTATTTTTTGAAAATGATGCAGACATTCCTGATATCTTTTTTATATTACGACGCCTTAACCCTTAATAATTTGAGTCAGAATACCAATACTTTGAATCTGAAATGACTTATTCACACAGAAGAAAGTAAAGAAAGTAAATATACAATAAAAATGTGTTAGACTCCTATTTACCTAAGAGGTAAGGTATATGTAGACCTGCCTAGTCATTCTTGGTATAGGCCTCATTGACTAGGTAGGCAAGACAGCACTGACCTGCAAACCCATGGCTTTCACTACTTGCCTTACACAGTGGAAATTATTGACTCGCAGTTCTAGAAGGCAGAAGTCTACCATTTGGCACCAACAGTGTTGCTTTCTTCTGGCAACAGGGAGATAGAATCTGACACCTACCCTAAGCAACTTGTGCTGGTTTACTGGCAATCTTTGGTGTTCTCTGACATCAGGACCTGATTTCTACCTTCATGTCCAACTCTTGATTCTCCCTGTGCATGTGTGCTTTCGCATCTATGTTTCCCTTTCTTGGGAGAATGAGTTGTATTTCATATTGAATATTATAGGACCAACCCTAACAACCTCACATCAGCCTCCTTTTCCAGTGATCATCATTTGTGATTCTGGGGTTAAAGTTCCAATGTATTTTTGCAGGGGACACAATTCAATCCACACCTATGTGCATGCTGCCTAATCAAGATTCTGTTTCTTAAACAGATTCACTTTTTACAGTGAATTCTTATTGTGTATCTTCAGAATGGTGCCCTGTCTCTTCATCCTAAATTTTTTCAGAGAAAGAGGGGTTGGAACCTCAGAAATCAATTCTAGCTGATAGATTTATTGTGGGTTTTGTTACCATATACATCATTGGGACTCTATCGTTAGAATTTTTACTATGTTACTTTAAGGTAATGGAAAATTGTGGAATGCACATAAGTTAAAAATAACTATCAGAGTTAAATTAATTGATATGTTTATTATTACAGTTACCAGTCCTCTGTGTCTCCAAAACAGTTACCTTCTAATGATATATTTCTTGCTATAATCTTTGTTTTGTATGTTAACTATGGAGTTTTTCTCTACTCCTGATACTTTGTGTTCCCTGACCTACAACTCAATGGTTCCTTTGCTGTTCTTTTTCCGAGTAAAAATGTTGATGTCTATCTATGTACATTTGGATTTCGGCAGATTTTATATCCTAGAAAATAATAGAATTTTTCTTTTTTCAATTAACATAATGTCTAGGCTCATTTTTGTGTGGCATGTGGTAGAAGCTTGTTTTTGTAGGGTTGAATAATTTTCTAGAGTGCCATAGTTTATTTTCATTCTCCTCTTTCAGTAGACAGAATGTTTGAGAATTTTGAGTACTAAAAATGATCATTCACTGGACGTGAGACTACATATAGTTTTTGAAGGCAATGATTCCTTTTGTTTTGGTTTCTGACCAGAAGAGGTGTTACTAAGTTACAAGTTTGTGATGTGAAATTTCCCTGTGTATGCTGTGATTACTATTAATGAATTAAGGGACTGCTTTGGGACTATAAAAAACTATAGGGGAACAGAACTAGGTGGGCAAAACTAAACTGAATGCTGGGAAAAAGAAGGGCAGAGTCAGAGAGAAGCCATGGAGCCAGCACCAGAGACAGATGCTGGGAACTTTAGCCGATCAGCCGCTGTCATGTGACAATACACAGATTAATAGAGATGGATTAAATTAATGTGTAAGAGTTAGCCAATAAAAAACTAGAGCAAATGGGACAAGCTTTGATTTAAATAATATGGTTTTTGTGTGATTACTTCGGGGCTGAGCAGCCGGGAACAAACAAGTGGCTTACTGCTACAAGTTTGGTCTCATGTTAATTTCTTGAACACTTTATACTATTTTTTGGAAGATCTGAATCAACCATATTCCTGCCAATATCCTTACCAACATCTGTTATCTATTAAAATTATCACTTAAGAAAAACAATAACATTAGCATTAAGTAAAAGTCTAATTGCCAGGGTAATGAGCAATCCAACACGAAAAAACCTTTCAAACATTATTTATGTGAAATCTAATAAGATTGTCCTTCGCTTATTAGTATGGTTGCTTTCTGACTAATTTTCTCAGTATTTTTCAAAATGCTTTGTTTTCTTCCAAAGGTAACTTAGTTGGCTTCTGCCACTTCTGTAAATTAGAGCCTGTGAGTTTCTGCTAGCCAATAAACTTGCTTTCTAAATATTTCACTTCTTCCTAGGCACTATTCCTTGCGTTTTTAATTTTGTAGTTAGATTTTCCACTCTTCTGGTGCCATTTCTCTTCTCAGAATTGCTTTTTCGGGTACCAGGGGGCCAAAGCAGAAAAATAACACTTTCAGTTTCAGTCTGGGCAAGAGAGAGAAACTTGGTCTCAAAATTTTTGTTTCATTCATTTTTATTTCACCCAAACTTGATGAAGAAACCACAGAAGACTGGGCCATAGTTTTTACTCAGATTTTTCCTCTTTAAATTAAAATTCTGGGTTGCATTATGACATACTCACATCCACAGCATTTAATGTGGTTTTATTCACACATACTCTTTACCCTCTCTTGAACGACATCCAATCTTCCTTTATCTAAATAGCCCCCACCCTTCTCTCAAGTCTTATTATTAGATTTTAAGTCTAGAATGCATAGGAAAGAAAAGATGATGGTTGCTTTCCTGGACCTGGCATTTCCCACTAAGCATAATGATTTCCAGTTCCAACCATTTCTTTCTCCTGAAAATTACGGTTCATTCTTCTTAACAATGGAATAGCCTCGAATTAAGCATACACACATCATTTTGTTATTCTCTAATCTAATGGTGAATACCTAGACCAGTTCCATAAATCATCTATTATGAAAAAGTACTACAATTACCACGAGTGTGCTGAAAGCCCTGCACTGTACTAAATGGGTTTCCCTTATATAACTACCCAGACGAGGAGCAGCTGCCTCATATGGGGGTTCTGTTTTTACAATTAAGAAGTCTTCCTACTGATTACCATAGTGGCTTCACTGATTTATATTTGCCTCCTGTATGATCATTTGGTTTCTTGTAGGCAGCTATTCCGATTAAAGTGAGATAAAATTTCAGTATTGAATTCATTTGTTTCCCAGGTGATCACCATTTTGTCACAGATTTCTGTTCTATTTAAATTTCTTGTTTTAAGAATTGTCTGGGCAAGTCTTCTCTATGCACTTACTGATTAGTAACTTTCTGTGGTGTGTATTATTCTAGAGACAGTGGGTAGCTAATAAATATTTTTTTCAGCTTTGCAGCTATCCCCTCATTCTCTTGTTACCTTCACCATAGAGAAGTCTTTATCTTAGACAATCCTAGTAATCAATTTTTTCTATCATTTCCGGGGGCCTAGGATATGTCACCTGAATTATTTGAAGTCTTCTTCTGAGACTTCTAAACTTGAGATAAAATACCATGTCATCTAATCTTTCACCAGTAGCAAAAGCTATATTCTAAGCTTTTGAAGACAATGTGCACTGATACTACTGAAAAAGCATTCAATGGATAACAGCATAAAAGTTAAATTAAAATAATTTAAATAAAGGGAACCTATGATTGCACAAAGCAGAAATTCAAACTAGTATGGCTGTACATAAAATTGATAATTCAATTCAGTGTTCGTATAGGTCTGCCATTATTTCAATCTGTATTTGTAAGGCTAGCTTCATCTCTGGACTTGCAATAAAACAACTGCACCAATTCAGAATATCTTAGAGTAGCAACGAGATTAGGAATCAGAAATCAATCATTTCGTTCAGTTTGCATAATGTCAAAGGCAAGAAGCTCTTCTTTTGATCCACCAGCCATTTTTTTTCAACACAATAGATACAGATTGATCCTAATAAAAATCACTAAACTGATTGCCCCCAAGAAAACTGATACCAATATACTGCCTTCAGACTGACCTGTGGCTGAAAAGGAGATAGTATCCTACAGTCATGCAAATGGGACTACATACATGATTAAATCCGAGAACTGTTGAAATGAGAGAAAGATAGCAAATGCGGGACGTGTTGATAAACTCTATGTTTACCCTGCGACATGAAAGAAGATATGCTGAACAAGTGCTCCAACCATTTTTCTGAGAGAAGTGGAACAAGATAGAGAACGGCCTAACAGTTTAGAAAGCCCAGATTCAACTCATCCGCCTGCCAATTACATTAGTTTTTAGAAGCTAATAAATGCTTTGTTATTTTGCTTAAAATTGAATTTCAATGTATTACCTACCCTATTAACCCTTTACCACAATGAGTGTGTGTGACAGGTTCTTTTTTATGACTAAAAATTTCTCTTCTCTTTTAAAAAATATAACTTCATATACTTAGGCAGTTATAATGAAAGAACTCCAGAAATACATATGTCTTCTAATCCTTAATATAAAACAATTTATGAGCGGTTTTCTATTTCTACTCTCCAACTAACATTTGAATTTATTAGCATTTATAAATATGATAATTATGTCAATTCTGATATTCTTTTTGGGGTGTTTATGAATTTATAAAAATCTGTTAGTAATTCATTTCAAAATTACCATCTTTGACTTAGAGGAAAGTTTGGTTCCAGTAATTATACCTGTCATTTAATTTGCCTTCATTCTTCACTTGCCATATAAAACGCACATTGCATAAATTCTTTCACAAGAATATATACCTACTTTTTCCTCCGAGAAACTAATTTGAACATTAAATTGTAACTTTTCAACTGTCTCCCTGTGGTTTCCCTTCTTACTGTGAATCTTTAGTGGTTTCTTTGATGTTTGAGCGAAATCAATTTTGCAATTTTTTTGTTAATGCATATAAGCATTTTCTTGTATTCATAAATCTATCTATACTATAGCATGTATTATAAGGCAGAGAAAATCAGGAGAATAATCATTTGTACCTACGTAAGTGCTTTGGTGATCACTTGTCTGATTGATTTGACTTCTGAGTGCACTGTACATTGTTTATAGAGAAGATCACAGCAAACACAAACTGACCTCTAGGTCTGTACTGCACTTCTCGGTTCTCAGGGTATGTTCCACATGTTTATTCTGAACACTGGCAAAAGACACATAGCAGATTACTTAAGTTGCCAGGCGTCTGCTTAGACTATTAAATTGGAGATTTCAACTAAAATGTTGTCACATTTAAACCAAAGCAGAGGTCTAAGGTGAGCTAATGATATTTAATGGTTTTAAGAACTGAACATTAGAGGAACTCAAGTTGATTGATTTGGAGTATTAAAAATTTCCTAGAAAAGCTTAAAGGTTGAAACAGTGCTTAGTAGCTGAGTGAACATCTCTTTCCAGTAAATATTCCATTACTTATTTGGGGGTAAAATTTAAAAAAAAAATCAACTAACCGTCAGGGCATGAACTTTTTAGTAATTGAACTAAAGACACACCAGGCCATGGAATTAGCATTTTCTGCACCAGCATTTCATGCCCCACTCACAGTTAAATATGGCTACTCTCTAGGTACATAAAAGAGATTGTACTAATATGGTTTGTTCACTTATTTTCTAAATATTTAATGATGACCCACCAGACACAGCCATATCACAAATAAAAAACACCACACTATATCACTTGCCTATAGGAAGTGTAACGGGGAGTGGATATAAGGGATGAATGAAGCTCCATCTACCATCATGAAGAAAGTACTTGGTACTGGATCTACAGTTCAGAAAGATTAATAAAATAATCTCTATAAGTTTCTTGGCATTTCTTTCGGGAGCTTCATCAAACAGGCTGTATCAGAATATACAGGTGAAGGAAGTTAAGGTTGAAAATAAATGCCTTATGTAATCTAAGGCTTCAGAGAACCCAAAGAGAAAATTTTCTAGGAAACAATTGAAATGATGCATTAAAAACCAGAACAGACCAGGATTGGTTTTTTTTGTAGTAGCAAACCCCAAAACTATGAGATTACTATTTCGTGTTCAGTAATGTGTGAACAAAGAGAAGCCTGAAGATTGGAAAATAAATAGGCCAACAGAAATTCTTCACTGGGATAAGGGAGAATGTAATACCTCTTTATACAGAGAATGTTTTGTCGGCTAAACATTTCAGGGTCACCACTAAAGGAGTGGTAGTGGCCTGGGAATATAGAGTGGTAATAAGAGGGATAAAGTTAAGGGACAAGAGGGTTGAATGGCAAATTCTTCAAGTACAAAGGAGGAGTAACAGGCCTGTCTTGTTATTTCAGAGAAAAGTTTTAATGAAAGGATAGAACTCACTGGGAGAGTTGGCACTCCCTTTTATTGTACCTGTAATCACTTCTTGTATGAAAATCTATAGTTTGAATGTTTTAACCAAAGGGATTTTTTTTTTAAAAAAATGGTTCTAACCTCCACACAGGTTAAAAGTCAACTCATAACCTTCATTGTATTCCTCATAAAGAGGGATTTTCAATTCCTGCAGTGAGGATCTGAGTGAGAATCTCCCATTAGTAGAAGCTGAATGCATGATATTCTCCAAGCTTGATCTGCAGAAGACTGCATTGCCCAACTGCCCAGTGATCATGGTATTTTTTTTTATCAGCTAAAAGGGGACAAAACGAAAAGCTCATAAGTTGAAAGCTTAAAAATTAAAAACTTGAAATTAAGAAGGATCTGGAATTAATTTCTTCTGATTTGAGCTGCACTTTTTTCAGAAATTTCCAAACAATAGTGACAGTCACCTATTGCCTTCTCAAACAATAAACAGGTTAGTTTAGACTATAGTCATTACATCAGTTCACATAAAGAGAAAATATGTGCATGTAAACACAAATGGACTAGAGCTACACAATTATTTTTCTTTTGAAAATGAACCGGGATGGCAGGCTCACAAATAAACAGGGCTGAATGCTATCTTAGTCATATGTTTGAGGTTTGGAAAACTGGGTCTTGCAATAATTGCATATTGCATCTACATACTTCAAAGGAGGTTGTAATAGCTATTATCATCAGAATGAATAGGAAAACAATTAACCATGATTAGCCTTTTTATACGAAGAGTTACCTCCTTATTTTGGTATTCAGTTTGCAATCATTTTGAAATTAGCAAGGAGTTTGAATAATTTTATTTATTTAATTTTGTATTTCAATAGCACAAAAACAAATGAGTTTCTTAACCTTAAGCATTTCCCTGAAAAGGTAGAAAATGTGGCAGGATTTATTAGTATATAAAGCTTGTTTTCCCTTAACAACAGAGCAAAGGACCAAAAAAAAAAATCTTTCTGATGTTTATTCGACTTTAATTTGAAACAGAGCCATCTTGAAATAACTACTATTAAATCCATTATTGTACTTTATATTCTACCTAGAATGACTAATTTCAATATCACAGGTCACTGTCAAAGGTAAATTGTTCCCAATAAAGGAACAACATGATTTGGCAAACATGCATTTTACGAGGTAGCTGTGATTTCCAAATATCCATCCCTTTGAAATTCAGAAAAACATTTTTAATGCTTGCCACCTCCTCTTCCTTTAGCATGCAGTCCATTAGATCACAGGTTCTCACATGTTATGGCTTAGCAAAATGATGCTTTAAAACTAACGCTTTGTAAATCAAGGCCATAAACTCTTTGGGTTACTGAATTGCAGTCTTATGTCCTTGCCTTGCAGGAATGTGCTGGGGTCCTGTGAGGACTGAATAGGAGTGAAACCCAGTGTCCTTCAGTGACACAGTCTCAGTCTTCAGATGGTGGAAGCCAACAAATCCAGTTCTCAGGGAGTTTCAGCTCCTTGGAGAGGTTGCCTTCTGTACTGTTCTTACCTATAAGTCTTGGCGCTTATAGCTGCAAGGAGCTGCAAACAGAATAACCATCAAGCAGACGGGATTGTAGCTTTGAGTTCTTTAGAATGGTTGCAAATTACAGGGAGTGTCTCTGTAGGTCTATGTTGTATTAGAAAAATGGTACCAACTTTTGTTTCCCCCAAGGAAGAGAGAGAAATGTAACATAGAAGTTGAATTTAAAAACTTAATGTAGGTTAGAAAAAAGTCAGCTGAGACTTGCATTACATGTTGCTAAATGCAGTAAACGGTATGTGAATAAAACATTTACCTCTACGGCATTCAGTCTGTTGGGTCTTCACCATTCCCATAGTTGTCCACTTGCCTGCTCATAATTATTCCATATTGAAGAATTTCAGGAGCAGATTTCTTACAATGTGTTTTACCATAAATATTCAAAGATTGAATGTCACTGTCATTATTTTCTGGAAATCGAAGTCTTCTGCATAATGTATTCTTGCAACCTTTTTGACTTAATGATATAATGAAAAATGATATATTTTTCAAAGCTAGAAAAAGGCATTCCTCCATTACAGTTCAATAGCATCAAAAACCCTCATTTTAGGATTGTAGGATAAATATGTAGGTTTATTTAAAAGTCTGCCTCATTTTACCATTTATATGACAATTGAAATCTGTACCTTTTGATATATTTGACTTCAGTATGATTTTTTTCATACCTTTTACAAATAATTCCCCTACAGAGAAGGCCATGTTATGATCAGAATCTGAATTATTCCTCCTAATCTTATGATTTAAAAGCTTGGTCCCAAACTGCTGCTGCTATTTCAAAGGCTATGGATCCATGCTAGCAGAACTAGGCCATGAGGGAATAGAAAATTGAAGTCTATGCCAATTTCTGGTTCTAACCTCTTTTATTATGCTTACTAGGCTACAGCTATGCAAGTATCTCCATCACCTTCTCACAGCCCCACATGAGCCAATCCCATGACTGTGCCGTCCCTCAGGTTGAAGCAGACCTGAAGCTCGAGACAAGAACACTTTTCTTTTTCAGTTGTATCTGGCAAGGATTTCATCCCAGTAATAAAAATTTCAGGCCTGTTTTTATTCTTTAAGACAAATGACTGCCCCCATTTAATGTGTAGCTATAGTTTTAAAATAGCAACTCGAGGCATCATTTATAAACCATGAAAATCATAAATTATATGCATAAATGAAATGACATTAGCTGATTACTGAAATTTTCTAATACCACCACAGTCTTTTTTCTAAAATTCATCTGTAACTCCCAAGTACCTTTTTATGCCCAATTTTGATGAATTTAAGCTAAATATATAGAAAACTTAGGCATGTTTTCTGCTTTACCAGTAGTTACTGTCATGTGTACTAGTGTGCTGTAAATAGGAAGCGGGCTGCTTTGCATCTTGCCTGGCTCCCAGCCTCCCGCCTAGCTTTACCTGAAATAATTACATGGAAACTGTATTCATTTAAACACTGCCTGGCCCCTTATATCTAGCCTCTTCTTGGCTAACTCTCACATCTTGCTTTAACCCATATCTAGTAATCTGTGTATCACCACAGGGTTGCGGCTTGCCGGGAAGATTCTAACCTACATCCATCTAGGGCCAGAGCTTCATGGCGTCTGCCTGACTCTGCTTCTTTCTCCCAGCATTCTGTTCTGTCTATTCTGCCTATCTAAGCTGCTGTCCTATCAAAGACCAAGGCAGTCTCTTTATTTGACCAATGAAAGTAACACATAGACAGAAGACCCACCTACATCACTAGTGTGAAGGGAAACATATAATAATTACCTTTTCCATAAGACTTCTTTCTATTAACAGGATAGATGTACTGCCATGGGTAGCATGTGTGCATGGGGGCAAAGCAAGTGCTTCCTAAAGGTATCTTGATTGAGGGAGCCATTATGGTGCTAGCGTGAAAACCTGGTACCAGGGAGATTCCCAGGAATCCACAAGGATAATTAGTGAGCTAGTGGGAGCTCACTGACTCTGAATTGACAATGGGGGAACCTGGGCATAGGCCCAAACTAGGTCCTCTGAAAATGGGTGACAGTTTGTGGCTTGAGCAGTCTGTGGTGTCACTAGCAGTGGGACCAGGATTTATCCCTAGAGCTTGAACTGGCATTTTGGAGCCCATTCTCTTTGGAGGGATACATTCCTCCACCTAGATGGGAGGGGGGGCTTGGTCCTGCCTCCAAATGATGTCTCAGATTTTGTTGACTCTCCATGGGAAGCCTTACTCTCTCTAAGGAGTTGATGGGTGGTGACATGGGTAGAAAGTGGGGGGAAGATGAGGGGGGAAGGAAAAGGGAACTGGGATTGATATGTAAAATGAGAAAAGATTTTTAATAAAAAGAAGATACCACATACCCTACTTTTCAGACTCCAAGCATTTTATGTTATAGAGAAAACAGGAAACAAAAGAGTAACTGACACTGGGTCTATTTTTCAGCTATTTATAAACTAATGGGATGTGCTAACTAGTTTTATGTCAACTTGACACAAGTAAGAGTCATCAGATAGGAGGGATCCTTAATTGAGAAAATGCCTCTGCAAGACTGGGTTTAGGTGAGCCTGTAGGGCATTTTCTTGAATAGTGATTGATTGGGGAGGGCCCAGGCCATTGTGGGTGGTGCCACCCCTGGGCTGGTAGTCCTGAGTTTTATAACAAAGCAGACTGAGTAAGCCATGGGAAGCAGAGCCTGTAAACAGTCCCTCTCCATGTCCTCTGGATCATCTCCTGCCTCCAGGTTCCTGGCCTGTTTGAGTTCCTGTCCATAACTTATCAATAGTGACATGGAAGTTTACATCAAATAAACCGGTTCCTTCTTAAGTTGCTTTGATCATAGAGTCTCATCACAACAATTATAACCCTCACTAGGACAGAGGAATACCCAGAATTATTCAGTGTTCACAGTATAGCCATACATGTCTTCAGTTACAGATATGTGAGGCAGAAGCATCAAACGAAGAAACATGGAAAGTCTTCACTGGCCATTTCTGGCTTTGAAAGTAAGAATCTACAATAAAACAAGGAATAATGGCAGACTCTAGGACTTAGATAATCCATCATAACAAACTGTTTCTCTGGCACCTCCGCAAGGGTACGTCAAGTCTGTCACAGGTTTTGGTCAGTGATCTCAGATACAAGCTCATATTATAATATTGCTATTTTAGGTATCACTAATAATTACATTTTCAGTTGTGCTACAGCACCAGTAGAAAGGTAATATAAGCAAATGTAACCGGTATTCCATTAAAATTGCTAAATAGTATTTCATTTTTCTTGAGACAATATTTTGTTATGTTTACCGGTGATGGATGCTAAGATTGTTAATAACTTTATCCTCTCAGTCACATTCAAGAAGCATGTTTCGCATTTCCTGTGCACATTTTGCATGTTATGCCGTGATTCAATACAAGTGTATATATTAGGAGTTAGGAAACCATCCAGCTTTCTTCCATAGTGTTGGTTTCAGTTTCTATTTCCATCAGCCTTGCATAAGGATTATAGTGTCTGCACATTCTCACTAACAATTCATATCATCTTTTTAATTACCATGATGCTATTGGGTATATAACAAATCTACTTGTGATTGACATCCTCTAACAAACAAAGACACAGAGCATATTATCATGGACATATTGAACATCTTAATATCCTTTTCACTGAAACTGCTATTCAAAGAATTTACCCACTTTGAAAATTACTTTTAAGCATTCCCTTTCATAGTCTACAGACAAAACCTATTTCAAATACATAATTAATCATTGTTTCAAAGTGTGTACCTTGTATTTCTATCATTTTAATAATGTCTTTTTGTTCTCCCTCTCTCTCTTCATCTTCTCTCGTATGTTACATCTGGACTGCAGTTCTCCCCAAAGTCTCCCAGTCTCTTCCATCTCCCCTTCCCCCCAGATCCACTCTTCCTCCGTTTTTCTGCAGAAAAGAGCAGGCCAGGAATATCAAATGAACATGGCGTAATAAGTTATAGTAAAAATAAGCTTAAACACTCATATTATGGCTGGATGAGGCAATATTACCCAGTAGGAGGAAAAGTGGCCCAGAGGAGGTGAAAGTGTCAGAGACCCGCCCAACTCCCACTGTTAGGCATCCCATAAGAACACTAAGCTCTACCACCATAACATACATCCAGAGGATCTACTTCAGACCCATACAGGCTCCCTGACTGTCATTTCTGTCTCTTTGAGCCCTGACGAATTGATTCTGTGGCCTGTGTTCTGATATCCTTAACCCCTCTGCCTCCTCCAAACCTTCGTTCCAGTCTTTCGCTGGGTTTCCAAAGCTCTACTTAATGTTTGCTTATGGGTCTCTGCGTCTGCTGACCTCATTTGCTGGATGAAGCCTCTCAAATGGCAATTGGGCTAGGTACTGATCTATGATTACAGCAGAGTATCATTAGGAATCATTTCATTGACTTTTTTTTTGGGGGGGGAGGGTTACTCATATTTGGTTTTATGTTATGTCTCTGGTTTATCCAGCCTCTGGTTTCTGACCATACAGGTAGTACCAGGCATGGGCTCCCTCTCATTGGTTGGCCACTCCCACCACCTTTACCCCAGCGCCTTCTGGAGTCAGGACAAATTGTAGGTCGAGAGTTTTGTGACTGGTTTGGTGTCCCAGTCCCATTACTGGAAACCAACCAATGTTTTAACTGTTGAGGTCCAATTTACCCAGTTTTGATACAGTTTTTTGGTGCTTTATCTCTGCCCTCCATCTTCTCCATTGTAATAAGTGTGTTAATCTACACTTAAGGCTATGATCCATTTTAAATTAACATTTAATGTATCTCGAGGTAGACTATAAATTCTTTATCTCTACCTAGATCTATTCAGTTGTCTCTTATTCACATAGATAATATATATTGAGAATTTTTCAAATTGATTGGTTAATCTACCACCGTAAACAAGCCACTGAACACATATAAAAAGTTATTGTTCTAATGTTAGAAAATTCATTTAAATATAATATATATATATTTATGTATGTAAATGAAAAATATTTATAATGTGTTTAACATCATTCATATTTCTAGTATTGAAATTAGTTATGCATGTATGACTTCATTTGTTTCTTGGAATGTATGTTATATTAAGGGATTTGCCTTTCCATTTGCTAAATCTAAATCTAGAAAATGTTTGAGTATTTTTCTTTTTAATGAGAATGGGTGTGCTTTGCATTTCAAAATTTAAATCGAAAACTCTCTAAAATCATGAGCTATTTGAATCAGAATAGGCTTTAAAGATTTAAGGTCACGTAATACTCATAGGAATTTTGGAAGAGTTATCTCTTGTTTAAAAATCGTACTGAATAGGAGTACTAAGGTTTTTGTTTTAATTTAAAAGCACACTCATGGAAATATTGGTTCCACTTGTCTTTCTAATGAAAACTAGTACATTACCAAGATATAGAACCTTTCAATAGATATTCTGTAGACTTAACTAAATACTTGGTTCCATTCAATAACCACACAAAAACATATAAATTTATAAAACATATAAATTTATTATTTATTAATAATTTTCATTTTTAATTAATAATATTTTAATAAATAATAAAATTATTATTATATTTTTATTAAAATATATTATATATAAATATATATAAATTTATATATATTTATAGATTTTTTTATATATATATATATATATATATATATATATTAGGATGTTCAACATGACTGTCATATTTAGCTCTGTAATTAGGCCTCTGGCTAATAGTGAGGTTAGTAGGAGTACAGGAGTGGGGAAGGGAGAAACCAAAACATCCTGCCCTCTTTTCCACATTACTTTTTGTGGTTTGAAAAGTGCTGTGCAGATAATTTTGATTGGAAACTTAACTGGTTTGAGAAACGCCACAAAGACTATACCATACTTCTGAATATGTCTGTGTAAATGAGCTATTCCTTTGTAACAACCCTGACCATCAATTAATTGCTTGCCTCAAAATTTGCATAGATTATTGGACTGCCATAGAAATGCAGTAGTTTCCTGTTTAGAACCAATGGGTAGTGGGTGGAGACTTCCTTAGGACTATCTTCTGTTGTGGCCTTTGCAGTATGTCTCAGTCTCCTGTGTGCCATATTGTGAGCTCTGCTTCCTATCTCTCCATGGTGGGGCTCCTCTGGAGTGTGCACTGCACCATGGTGCCAGCCTGAGTATATAGGGACCCACTAACCTACCAAACTGAGTCATCTGAAATCAAGAGAACTTTTTTTTGCTCTTCTTTCAGACTTTTTACATGGCATATATGAAATAGTGACTAAAACAAGTATAACACATGAAAACATGGACTTTTAAAAGAACACATTTTAGATAGAAGCATATATCTCTTAGTCACTTAGTGTTTTAAAAATAGATCACCACGATTTTACCAAGTCAGTGTTCCCACAATAATGTTCTCTCCTAGGAAGTGGAAGAGAACAAGAGAACCGTTGCTCCTTTACCTACCAACACTTTTGTGACATTACCATAACCATATGTGACAGCCATGCGTCAAAGTTGTTATGTACAAAACTCCTGAAAGTATACTTTCTTCATTCACTCTTTGGAGTAGTTTACTTTCCTTCCTGCTAAATACTTAATCTGCTACTGCTATCTAAGACTTACCATTGTGTTAGTTTTTCTAATTACAATCTATCTTCCATGTTTTTCTCCACTAACTGCTACTTTGTTTGAACAATTAAAAATGTGGATTTCTCAGCAGTAGACTGCTTATGAGGTTGATTGTTCAATTGTACTGTCATCTCATTTTATAAATCAACTTTTTAATTTGTGGCTATCAGATATAGTAACTGAGAGTGTGAATCATATGAATAGTCTAATCAGCTTTCATTATGCGATTAGGTATACAAAGGAAATCAAGAAATGATATAATTCAGCTAGAATTCTTTCGTTTTGTGTCACAAGTTTCTTTTGATGGCTTTTGTGAAGTATTGCTTCAATTCTGTTTCCAAAAACCATAATGCGGAAGCTGTTTGTACAAAGTACATTGAAAATTGATTCACTGGTGCTGGGAATTCTCCAAGTGTCACCGGTATTTCCAGTCTGTACCATATGTAATAATGGCATTGGTATTTAAGTAAGCATTGCATTAGATGAGCTGACTTTGGTGCTAAATCAAAGGTTGGCATGAGTAAACAGTCAAGTGCTCAGATAGTATTAGAAATATAGTTTCTTATTTAAAAACAGCCATTGCTCAGGTGAAGGTGAGCAGACAGATCCATTTTTATTACAAACACAAGAATGATTTAAGTATTGTTCTCCTAAAAGAGTATTAGTAAAAATAATGAATTCTAATGTAATGATTAATTATCTATGAGAGAAAACTTACCATAAGTCCCATTTTATTCTTCATATTTTCAGTTTCAAACACACTTCCACCGTTAAAATCTCAGGATCTATGCCTATGCGATATCTCAGTAGGCACAACCGCCTGCTGCCAAACGTGGCAACCTGAGCCTATGACCCATCATGGTGAAACAGAGCATTAGATACCTCCATCTGTGTTCTGACCTCACCCAAGACCCACACATGCACACACATAAGTTCACACACATTAAAACAATGACAATGAAATATTTAATAATTGAAAACACTTCAGTGCATCTCTGAGAACTCATCGATGTTTCTAAAGCAGGCAGAATAGAGAGAATGACCCTTCTCTGCATTCACATCCTGTTACCTGTTCTATAACATAAGTGTCATCTGCATTCTTTTCAATATGACAAATCATTTATTACAATTACTGATTAAAACTACAACTATTTCCAATTGTCTGACTACTGGTTCATATTAAAGCTGTTCATTGACTCTTTTTTATAATTGAGTTCATTGAGCTGTACATTTATCTCATCCTTTGTCTCCCCTCCCCTTCAACCCTCTCCCATGGTCCACATGTTCCCAATTTACTCAGAAGATCTTGTGTTTTTTCTACTTCCCATGTAGATTAGACTCATGTATGTCTCTCTTAGGGTCCTCATTGTTGTCTAGGTTCTCTGGGATTGTGAATTGTAGGCTGGTTTTTTTTTTTTTTTGCTTTATGTCTAAAAGCCACTTATGATAGAGTACATAAGATATTTACTTTTCTCAATCAGGGTTACCTCACTCAATATGATGTTTACTAGATCTATCCATTTGCCTGCAAATTTAAAGGTGTCATCAATTTTTTTCTGCTGTGTTGTACTCCACTGTGTATATTATCATATTTTCCTTATTCATTCTTCAGTCGAGAGGCATTTAGGTTGTTTCCAGGTTCTGGCTATGACAAAAAATGCTGCTATGAGCATAGTTGAGCACATGTCCTTGTGGCATGGTTGAGCATCCTTTGGATATATATCTAAAAGTGGTATTTCTGGGTCTTGAGGAAGGTTGTTTCCTAATTTTCTGAGAAATTGTCATACCGATATTCAAAGTAGCTGTACCACTCCCACCAGCAATGCAGAAGTGTTCCCTTTTCCCCAAAACCTCTCCAGCATGAGTTATCATCAGTGTTTTTGATCTTGGCCATTCTTACAGGTGTAAGATGGAATCATTGCCTGAACAAAAGTGTACTGTGTCCCTGTGTCTGGGATATTGCTTATGATTTTGTGTTGGGCACATACATTTTGACATATAATTGCCTAAATTTAGGAGATAAACCAGAAGTAAATTCAAGAGAGAGATACCTGATTATATAAAGTTATATAATTTTGCTCATATTTTTAGATTTAATGACAATATTGTAGAATTTTATTTATACTTTATGGTCTATATGATAATTTTTCTGAATAATCATTACAGGGTAAAATTAATTTCCTTAAGTCAGAAGTACAGGCCAGGGGTAAAGAGCTTGTTTACTATGCACAAGTCTACAAATTTAGTCCCTAAAGAACAAGAAAAAGTGACTAAATATTACATATCAATAGTGCCGTAAGCATTGACACTCATTTCAAATTCAGCATAAATGATGATCAAATCCACAATGACACTACTGTTAAGACAGAAAGTTATAGAATTATGATTGTGTTTGAAAACAATGAGCAGTCTGGGGTTTGGCTAAATGCTAAAGCCTTTGTCTAGCACTGTTAACTCCTTAACACTGGATTGGGGATGGCTTTGTCCTCACTTATGGGAATCATAAGCAATTCTGATTGTTGTTTGTGACATTTTGAGTATGCTGTGACATGCTCGTTTGATTATTTTATCATTTACATTTCGTACTGTACCGTACCCTAACCTAGTAGCCTCCAAACCCTGATGTGTGGACCCCAAAATGTGAACCTGTCCCACCTTGTCTGAAGGTCAGAGAGTTTGAGCTTATTTTTGCTCTTTCAAAGTTGTTAACAGTAGGTGTAGCTAGAAAACAAAATATCCTGACCTAGAGTGGTTGCTTGGTGTTTTGGACACTAAGATGGCTCATAGAGGTGGATCCTCTCCACTCTGTCCAAAGGTCAGAGAATTCAAGGTTACTCCTGTGCTACTTCATTTACAATAGGAATCTTGACATAGGGAGTGGCTACATATAGGATACTTGGTCTATGGTGTGTTCACTGCCCCAAACATTAAATGCTTGACTCAGGAATTAATGCCTTGATGTCTCAAATACTGAAGCAAGGAAGTTTTCTGATTATCCTGTTTGTCACTTTAGAGCAACCATTTACCTTCTTTCCCGCTTCTGTATTGGGATATAAAAGCGTGTGAAAAATAAATACAGAAAAACTCAGAACTCAGAATTCAGCATTCAGTATCTGTTGAGTTGCCCTCTTAGTAAAATCTTGTGTCTCTGTGTTTCTTTCTTACCTCTGTTTCTCTTAGCTAACATTTCTAATCTTCACTCCCCTACCCTGCATCACATGAACCTGCCATGGCAGGACCATGACAGAAGTCATCCCAAAAGGGTGGTTCGGGACACCCTGAGCAGTGATGTGTATGGTTTTCATCTGTTTCAATGTAATTTCCAATAAAGCTTTCTTTGGTTCATATCACTTGTTTCTTAAACATTTCTATGGCAAATTGAGCTAAAAATAACTCATGTATGTCTGTATGTATATGTGAAGAAACCTACATAGGTTGTCCAATCCCAAGTGATCATTCCTAGACACATCTAAATAAAAACAATGCCTTACCTTAATATCTAAATTAGTTCAATACATTATATATACATATTCACACATGCAAATATTCATGTATATGCAATAATAGAAAGAGGTCATACATTTGGGAAAGAGTAGGAGAGGATCTGGGAAGAGCTGGAGGGTTGAGAAAGAGGCAAAAGTGATTTAGATATTCATATATATAACTTCAAAAAAACTAAAATTTAAAAGATTATATATTTTCTTGTGGGCTAGAACTTTAAGACAATGAGCTGAAAGAACTAAAATGTCCTCTAACTGCTCAAAACTCCTTTACCTCTTCTTGATTTGAATTCACTTTTTGTTATCAGCACTGAAGATTATATGCCACATTTTTCTGAGATATTCTTAAATGACTCCAAACCAGAATCGTTTCTATGCTTAAAAGAAAGGAGAATTGTTGATATGAGGAAAGTATAACTTTTGCTTAAGTTTTCTGAAATACTATAAGTAACAACAAAAAGACAAAGCATCAGTACTTCAGAGAGTGAGGAATCTTAAAACTCTTAGGGTGTATCTTGATGTGAACTGTAGAAAAGGAAAGAGGCAAGGCCAACATCTCTGAACGATTGTTCTCTAATCCTGGTATGCTTGATTTACCTTGGTAAACTCTTCTCCCAGGATACCATTCATGTCTTTTCTGTACCTTTGAGACAGACCTCAGACAGACAGAATTATAGTTAGTTAGTGACTCTCGAACTTGTTATGATTATTAATTTGTAATGGTCAAAATATTATAATGAAAGATGAATATCATAAAGACCCCAAAAGAACTTTATTTCACACTTGAGAATGGATGAGGGAATTTCTAGTTTAAGTTGAAGAATCTTTGCTTACTGTTTGAGAAATTAGTCCAGATATATTTTCTAAGATCACACTAGTGGCCTGAAGCAATTTTGAATGAAGAGTCTTATTTTTAGTATCTTTCATTCATTCACTTTTTGATAAAAAATAATATCCAAGTGTAGTAATCCATTCAATATCAATAAGTTCCTTAACTACAATGTGTATCTATCAGTTTTTGATTGACAATGCGTGACAAATGATACTTCCTGTTCCACAGATGTCAGTGAATATTCAATAATCAGGTAAAACTACCTTATAAAAATTAGAGCAAAAAATTTTAAATTCTTTAATGTAATTTTAAATTTTATGAAAAGTACATTACAATTACTTGAAGTAATTACACTTTATAGAATATTTACATATCTGTTTATATTAAGAAAAATCTTAAAGGTTTAAAAAACATGTTCACACAAAGTGTTATTTGAGGATCTATAGCATAAATATGTGTATAGATTAAACCTATAAAACAATCAGGCTATACGTGCAAATACATAGAAGAATTGAATTATTTCTGGTAAATAGTAGTTTCCAAGGTATAATCAATAATTAGGAATGATATTTTGCTTGTATAGGGATAATTTCATTTTCAGAAAAGGATTGATCTTTCATACACAGAAAAGATACCATTTTCATTCCATGTTTCACCAAATCTCAGATGTTGTTCATTTGGCTTTTTTTTTCTTTTATAGCATCAGTCTCTTGAGATTCTCCAGGAAAGGAAGGTAAGTCATCAGTCAATATTTAGGCCTGGATAGTCTTCTGATTAATGGAAGAGGCAGGGAATGATCTCCAAAGGCGCCTAGAACAATGTCCCTGGTTTCTTCAGCTCTATACAATCGAAATCTTCATTAAGTGCCTATGACTTCAAGTTCAGAATCATTCACCACACAATCTCAGCAGCTTTATACTAACAAATTCCTCGTTAGTATTATGTGTTTTATATTCATTTCCTGTGATTTTCTATTATAAATTTAGATATTTCCAAGTGATAACATAGGAAATGTATGAATTCAAATCTTGTTATTTATTATATGGGAATAACAAAATAATAGTTTAGTTTATATTGTCTAAACACAATTCTAATTGCTTAGGGGCATTTGAAGCTGATATTCCTATAGAAACAGGTTATAACTTACATAGACATGGAATATTTGTTTTTCTGTGATAATTAATGATATGATTCATCAATTGGAGATAAGCCAGGAGAGATAAAAATTTCTAGCATAAAAACTTAAGCTTATACTAGAATGATACACTTAAGATAATTTGGTTAACTTCTTAAACTTATTTATGTAGGGATGTGTTAATCTAAAAGTAATGTGATTTCTTCATATTATCAACTTCTCAGGACAACCTAACCTTAGCACCTCCATTCTTATAAGGTTTATGTTCACTGTGCAAAACTGTAGTTTCCATATTGTCAATGATTAAAGATGCAGACAATTTTACATTAAATCTTATATGTCAAAGTGAAGTCCTGCTTCCTCACAATCAGTGGTGAATTGAGTGTGAAATATCCCTCACAAACTCAGGCATTTGAACACACTGTCCCTAGTTGTTAACATTGGGGAAGATTTGGGGACACAATTTTGCTGGTGGGAAGTGTGTTACTGTGTGCAAGCTTTAGGAGTTCATAGCCTCTTTCTGATTCCAGATTTCCATCTATGCTTCATGCTTTCAACTGAGGACGTGAGATTTCTTCTTAGAGGAGTCTACTTATTGGTTCCCAGCTGCTCAGCCCTGAAATAATTACACAGAAGCCATATTAATTAAAGCACTGCTTAGCCCATTAGCTCTAGCTTCTTATTGGCTGACTTTTACATATTAATTTTACCTGTTTCTATTAATCTGTGTATCACCACATGGCTGTGGCTTACCTACTACATGGCATCTCTCTGACTCCGCCTTCTTTCTCCCAATGTTCAGTTCAGTCCTCCCCACCTAGCTCTGCTCTGCCCCACCATGCTCTGCTATAGGCTCAAAGCAGTTCTTAATTCATTAATGGTAATCACAGCATACAGAGGGGAATCCCACATCACCTCCTCTTTTCTCTTTAAATAAAAAAGGTTTTAACTTTAACATAGTAAAATTACATATAACTAAACATATATCAAGCAAGAATTACAGTGACAATATTTACATCTACTTTATCTCTTATAACTAAGAGAAACTATAGCTATCAATTCTTCAACTCCATCAAAGACTCCAGAAGGATACAATTTTACCTAAGTAAGCAGGAAGTACATTTTAAGCAACTTCTATAACTCTAGAATTGACAGAGATATCTCACTGTTTGGAGAGTCACCCACAGTTCTTTTGTACTGCTAAGGTATTCATCTTCAGCCTATATGCCCATAATATTCATCAGATTTTTCAATAAAGCACGAAATTCCCAAGAAAGTTCTACTTATATTAACAGTTTGTCAGTTACATTTTTCTGTGTCCTACAGAATGTCTAGCAGACTCTTTCATGAAGCAGAAACCCCGGAGTATCGTCTCAACTTTAGGCAAGTTCAGCCACCATTTCTCTGTGGGTCCTGCATGTCCCATTCACCAAGCAGTCCAGGCAAGAGCAGTTTCTTGCCCAAATGGTCAACCAACTCCATAAAGAGACTTCGATGCCCATCATCCTCTTGAAGTAACTGCTGCTGCCAGGAGCAGCTGTGTCTCGTTGTCATGAAAAATCTTGGGCTCTGAAAACATTTTAAATGCCATATTCTGAAGGTCACTGCAAGATTTGAAGAATACCTATCTAACTGAGATTAGAAAATTTAACTAACATTTCTACAAGTTTGACTATTACAGATGATTATCTATTAACTTATATTTCTTGATTATATATAACGTTTTTAAATAAACTTGACAAACATAATATCTTAATCAGGAACAGAAAGACATATACCCACTATAATAATATTGACCTTAAATTTGTATCAATAAACCAAGATCCATACCAATGCAAATCTCTGTACAATAATCTCCCTTTAAATGTAAAGAAACATTTATAAACAATATTTGGGTATATGGGAATAGTTTTTCCAAACTTCTTCCTGCTGTCTATTGGGAAAAGTAGTTTCTTTTTGGGGGTGTTTACAACAACCTTTCAGGGGGTCTTGGTCCATCCACATATTAGTTTGGAAGCATTCCACAGATTCTCATCCTCTGTGGAAACAAAAGGAGAACCTCTTTTCCAAAGCCACATATACTTAGACTCAAATTTTGAATTCAATTTGAAATACATATGTTGGCTTAGTTTAGCAGTCCCCATAATCAAATATCTCTCTGCAGTCAAAAAATTGAAAGATAATACAATAATATACATAATCCAGACTGTCTGTGAATTTTTCATCTTTACATGGTTTATTTTTATTCTATTACTTTTTCTACAAGTTTAGTATTCATTTTATTGTTCTTACTCCTTCAATCTATAACTCTGTCTCTTTAAACACTTTGTTTTATTTTTTTAAGTTTTCTTTTTATAACTCCCTGTACTCTTTTTCTTCTGTTTCCCAATTCCTCCATATATTTATCCAACACTGTGACCCATGTAGAGGTCTTTTCCATCTGAATCTGTCTTTATCGTGTATTTTTAATTCTTTACTGTGCAGGGGCACTTCTTAAAATGTTAAGTGCTTCTTAAAAACTTAAGCTGTGCCATTATTAGGGGAAATACAACACTGCCTGCTTGCCCTGCTCAGTTCAGTATGGCAGAGCTGCTTGTTGCCTGTGAGAGCTATGCACAATGCCCCATCTCTAGGCACATACCCTGTCCATGTTGCCACCAAGAAAGCTCTAGCTCATTGCTCACAAACTCCATTCAAATGCTTGATCTCCTTAAAGAGCCAGAAGTTGTACTGGCAGCACAGCCCAGAAAGCCAGCTTTCTTTTTTTTTTCCTGCTGCCTCTCTTTTATTTTTTTTTCAGTTGCCTCTCCTTTTTTTTTTTTTCCCCTGAAAACTTATCCTAAGGGAACCACAGCATGCTGTCAGCAAGCAAAGCCCATTCAGAAAAAAAAGTGTGACTAAACTTTGTTTTTTAATGTCTAGAATTCTTTTTCAAGCCCTCTCAGGTTTTAAGTGGATTTTGGTTTCCCAGATTAGCACTGATTTGTAGAAAGAGGCCGCTTATTCATCCTATCTGCCCAAAACCAAAATAAACACACAGAAACTATATTATTGAAAACACTGCTGGACCCATTAGCTCTACCTTCTTATTGGCTAGCTTTTACATATTAATTTACTCTTTTCTATTAATCTGTGTATCTCCATGTCGCTGTGGCTTTCCAGCTAAAGTTCCGGCATCTGTCTACATGGTTTCTCCGACTCTGCCTTCTCCCTCCCAGCATTCAGTCCAGTCCTTCCAGCCTAGCTCTGCTCTGCCCCACCATGCTCTGATTTAGGCGCAAAGCAGTTTCATAGCATACTGAGGGAAATCCCACATCACTTTCTGACCTGTGCCATGACTGCTGACTGCTGACATCCTTCTTTGCCATAGTGGCCTCTTTGCTTGCTAAAACCATAAACTGAAGTAGACTCTTATTCAAGTTGCTTTGTCGTAGTGTTGTTTGTCACAGCAACAGAAAAGTAATTAGTAGTTTTTGGTATAACCTTTGTTTTTGGTGACTGGTATAACCTTATATTTTGCTTTTACTAAGATGTCATGCAATACTAATTAATTAAACAAAAGCCATGAACCTGAAAAAGAGCAGGGATTTGGAAGGGAAATATGTAAGGACAGAGATACCCATTTTTTTAGGTCTGATGTGGAGCCATGCCTGACCGTGGGCACCATTTGTAAACCGAGACTCCATTTTTGGTTTCCCGACTGCCCAGACCCGAATAATCACGTGGAAGCTATATTAATTGCAACACTGATTGGCCAATAGTTCAGGCATATTTCTAGCTACCTCTTACAACTTAAATTAGCCGATTTCTTTTAATTTATGTATCGCCATGAGACTGTGGCTTACTGGTAAGTTTCCGGTCCTTCGGACACTAAATGGTGTCTGCCTGACTCCACCTAACTTTTTTTCTATATCTCTGCTCAGATTTTCTGTCTGTCTTTACTCGGCTAAGCCACTGGCGAAAAACAGCTTTATTCATTAGCCAGTAAAAGCAACGCATATACATAAGGACCTCCCACATCAAGAACCTCCCAAAAACATTTATAAAAAGGTTAGGAATACCGTGACTCTGGTATTGGGTGAATATATATATATATATATATTTCTCTCCACACACTGACTGTTAAGAATCTTTTATTTTATTATTACTGTTGTGTGTTATTGTTTCAGCACCTCTAATCTAGAGAATATAGAATGTAGAGGTTGATAAAATAGAGACGCCTGGGCTCAGCGAGAAGACAGGGAATTAAACATGAGTTTTGACTTTGTACTGATAGCAAGGGTGCCGGCATAGGACCATACTAGGCCCACTGAATGTGAATCACAGTTGTGTGACTTGGGCAGTCTGTGGGGTCACTGGCAGTGGGACCAGAATTCATCGCTAGTGCTTAAACTGGCATTTTGGAGCCCAATTTTTTTTTGAGAGATACCTTGCTCAGTCTAGATATAGGAGGGAGGGCCTCAGTCTTGTCTCAAAGTGATGTGTCAGGATTTGCTGACTCCTCTAGGGACGCTTTACCCTCTCTGAGAAGTGGTTGCGGACTAGGGTGCGGGGCAATGGGAGGAGTGGGAGGGAGGATTGGAGGAAATAGCAACTGAGGTAAGTAGGTAAAGTAAGAAAAAATAAATTTAATAATATAAAAACATTGATTTTATATGTCTTGCAGTGCTCCCTTTCTTTTATTAGGAGTAGGGGAGGGTATATTGAACAAGGTTGGGGAGTCGCTGTGCCATCTAGGTGAGTTGCTTTATCACCCTGTCTGGGTGAATCTGTTTATGATTCTTGGAGTTTAGTTTAGTATGATTATTTATCAATTTGGTCCCTAAACTGAGATTCTGTTAGAGGTACAATTCTCATCACAAAGGAGATATTTCTTGCCTTCCATATCCATCTTTCACTCCCAACTCCTAAAATGTTCCAACCATTACTGAGTATTTTGCTGTTTTACATTGTATTTATTATCTTGGTCTGTATACAGAGATGCCTGGAGTCTTGCTACCTGCCTAGATGTCAGTTCTGAGATTGTTACTTTCAGAGAGTCTTTCATCAGAAACTGTGTCCTACTGCAACAGAAATGTGGGAATGCTCCCCTCTTGACACCAGGGTAGAGGTTATGAACACAATCAATGATGGATTTGAGAGCCAAGACAAACTCTCAAATTTGTGGAGAAGAACATTCTTTGTACACACAAAGAGATACATAAATAAAGGAAAATAACCCAGCAAGGCAATTTAATGTAATAAAATATATGTGCTATGATCCAAACTGGGAAAACAAGCACACCGAGGTGGGAAGTATAGTTACTTTTTTATTTTAATTCAGGTAATGAACGTTATCTCATTTTATTTCTGTAAGATTAACTCATTTTCTCATTTGATTGGCTAATTCAAAATGGGCATGAAAAGAAGGGCATGATAAAGTCCAGTATCCAGAAAATACAGGACTTGGTCACAAGAGTTTCATGAAATTTAGAAGTTTGATGGAATATTGGCTTTTGTCATACTTAGAGAGGAAAAAGTTTCTCATACATTGGCCTTGGAACGTGGAGAGGGATAATTGAAAAAGAATAGGATGTTATTTCAGAAGAAAACAATTCATTCAAGTTTCTCACACAATTGGTGTTCAAGGATATACTCAAAGATATTCATAATCCTGAAATATTGTTTTAAGTCCTATAATCCTGTAGACAATATCCTGATTTCACAATGGTGATTCCTTATTGAAACGTCATCCAAAATGAAGGAGATAGTACCTCTTTAGGTGCTATGTTAACATGTTAGCTCAAGTGCATAGGGTACCACAGGAATGACAAAAGCTTGATTAACTGTTCAAAGCAGCTCCCCCTGTGTGTGATCAGGAGGAGACAATTTTGATGAAAGTTCTGCTATGAGCCAAATTCACTCCTCTGTACATGGAGGGGAGTGTGCACTATCAACTCCACCTGTAAGTTGGTAAAAGAAACATTTAGTTCAGCCAAACTAGTTCAGCCATTTAGTTCAGCCATTTAGTTCAGGTTAAATCTAGACCTATGTGAGAGGAAGGCATCCTGCCACTGAAAATGGCTTCCATTCAAGGTAGGTCGGGCAGAGAGCTGTCGCCTGGATCATGTTAGGTTTTCTAATGGAAGATAGGAAAGCTTTGGAAAGATTTCTAAATCTTTAATAAATATTTTTTATTTTTTGAAATTATAATTGAAATTTTTCAACTTTTTTTCTTCGGAACCCTTCTTATGCTCTACCTATTGTAACACACTCTTTTTACCTGTTCTTTTTATATAATATTCTACCTTAAGAAATAAATTATTGGCTGTTAACATAAATGCATAGGTCCTTTTATATCACCTCCCAGGTGAAATATTTTCCGACATATTATATCTTTAAGAATATTTAAGAATTCCTCAGCTATGGGAATGACTTCTTTGCCCAAACCAATATCTGAATAAAAACACAATTACAGGAAGTTTGAGATTCAGAGACTATTCCTCCATAAATATCTAGTGCAATTTATTCCCACTAGGGATGAAAAATATCTCATTTTGTATTACATCATCAGCATTTGCTCATCTGTAAGAAAGGTCATTTGCAGCATATATCCAGAATATAATGGTTTTTAGTTAACCGAGAAACCACCACTACACCCTGTCAAGAAGTACCCCTACTCTTCACTGTGCATAATGACAAAGGAAGCAGCTGCAATTATCTCCTTTTTGCAGTAATTCCTGTGTTTCTTTGCTTTTTTTTTTGTATTTACCTCTATTGCCTAGTTTCATCTTTCTAATTTTATTTGTAAGGACTCCATTTTCTGACTCTATGAGACCTCTAAACAGTTATTTCTTTGATACTTTCATGATATGGTACTTTGCTATTTTTTCATACAGAAAAAGGAGTACTTGTCTGTGACTTAGAAAGAAATCTCAACTTATAAGACTCCATTAAAATAAATGCAATCAGTATACCTTAGCAGATATCGTAGTATTAAACTGAATGAAAAGTATGATTTTTTTCCTTACCTTGGATCCCTGTTTAGACATGAATATGTCTCCTATTATGAAATTAATAATTTTGGTGTTCATGTAAGGATGATAATATACTGCTCTCTAACATCGGTGAGCCATTCTCTTGGACCCTTGCCGATATGCAGCATATTGGTTATTCTGTCACCTTAAACTTTATCTTTCCTTCTACTACTGATATTGCCATTTCATTCTAAAACAGTAAGCAAGATGGTGAGAAAATATAGCTCTTTGGAATGAGCATAAATATCCATGAGTTGTTTTCATTCTATTTGAGAGTCTTAACCTGTGATTGGCAGCTCCTTCTAGTCAACTATTCTGTTGTCCAGGTGATGACTATCACAGTGACCAACAACTGGCCAAGGTATAGAGAATAAGAGCCTGCAGCATTCTAATCTCCATATAGGGCATATTTACTGTACTGCCCCCTTCCTAGACTCAGAATTCTTTTTGAAAAGGGTGAGAAAACAGTGTCCTTCAGATACAACAGGGCAACTGCACATAGGGAATCACCTTAGTTATGACAGCATTTGCAAACCTCATGCAAGCTCAATCCAGGTGAAGTCCCTGCATGGATAGGGGAGGTGAATGTGAGTTCCCACCATTAGCTAAGAGTCAACTGCTAACTACTAAGAATAGGAAAGTCCATTTTCTTTAAGAATGTTGTCCCTAGTAGATCAATCAAGCTCCAAGGGAAGGCCACATACATGAATATAAAAGCTGCACAAATTGAACTTGAAGACTCAGAAGTCAAGATGGCACAAATTGGGTAGGCATGGAATGTGGGGGTGGATCTAGGTTGAACTGGATAAGAGGATGAATTATGGTCAAAACTCATCGTAGAAAGTAATAATAAAAACACTGTACATATTCCATCCTAACCTAGTCAGAAAAACTGTTACCAAGAAAAAAATATAATAAAAAATTAGCAAGGATGCTGAGGAAAAGAATACTGTATGTTGGGGCATAAATTCACCCAACAATTATGGGAAACAATATGGAGATTCTCACAAAATGAAATATGAGAGGCTACAAGATCTTATCATACCACAATTATGGGTATAACTAAAAGAAACCAGGTCAACATACATTATATACCCACACATTTATGTTTATCAGAGCAGTGATTATAATAGCTGAAAATCAGTCAATGCATACATAAAGGATGAGTGAACAATAGATATGTGTATAAATATGTGTATAAATATAAATAGATATGTATAATAAATATGTGTATGTACACATAGTTGAATATTATACAGTCCTAAAGAATAATTAAAACGTATTACTTATTGGAAAATGAATGGATGGACCTGAAAATTGCATTAACAAATTAACCAGTCTCACACTAGCAAATACTCAATGACCTCTTTCAAAAGCTGAATTTAGATATTCATAATGTAAGGACAGTACAAATGGAAATGAGACTATATGGAAGAGAAACTGGAGCAGGCGAAAGGGAAGGGAGAAGTTGAGTGACAGTGGAGTAAAGTACACATATATGCATATGAGGCCAAGTTACAATAAATTGTTGTTTGGTATAATTAATATATAATAATGAAAAGATACACAGAATAAAATATTGTTAAATGTGAGGAAATTAATTATGTATTTGTGTCACTTTTGTCTGTTATAGCAAATATGGTATGCCCAAATGTTCTCTAGGTCTATCAGAACGCCAGTAGATATGTATGAATTATACAATCAACAATGGAAGAAACCCTTGTTTAATTTACAATGCTTAGGATTGTAGTTCATAATAATGTATCAATGAGTGGGTTGTAGCTTCTTTTGAAATCTTGTGATAAGTAATTGGGAATGGTGGACATAATTTTTTGTCTCAAAGTTGTCATCATTTTATTGCACACATGTGGATGCATCATAAAAACCCATGTATTATCACATGAAGATGCTATTATTTATTTCTAAAAATAAAATAATTTCATGATGGTTTCTTCTAATACGATTGTCTACATTAAAATTGTAGTATGGCATGTATAGAGATCGATAAGCGTCCTTAATTTTAATCCTTCATTAAATTAAAACACTCTATAGTCATTACCTATAACCACATAAAAAAGAAGAGGCCAGGAATCATTGCTTCTATCACCGTCAAAATCAAGCTCCTTCTGAGAAGTAAGCACTAACTATATATTAATCTTTATCAAAGTTCATAATGAGAGAAATTTTTGCTTTACATTTAATTTAACAAAATCTAGAGTTTTGTTGTTTGATGTCTGGTCACAGAGTTAACAGAGGCTATTTCATTGGAAATTCTACAATCTGGCTTTCTGCAATGACTAAACTGGGTAGATAATTACCACTAACTTAAGATTATTTTCTGTTGTTCTGTGTGGGACCAGAAATAAAAACCCTCATTTAGTGGCAACTCTTCAAAAGCATTACTTAAGAGTCAAGATCAACTTCCAGTTATTATGCGGTGTGTACTGAATCTCAAATAAAGTCAGCCTTTGAAGGCAAAGAAAGTCGACATTTTATGTTCCATAGCTAATGAAGATTAAATTCAAGGTTTCCACATTGATTTCAAGTACAAAGGCTTTGTTAAAACAATAGCCTCACTCTTTGGAGACCACAGTGATGCTTCTGTTGTGTTTCATATGCCTTCTGCAAATTGGAAAAAAATTGATGAATAATAACTTTTTGGTAATGGTACAAAATCATAAAGCTATTCACTTTATTCTAATATAACTTGTCATATTTTTCAGGCTTAAAAAAAGAAATAAAGTCTTTATGTACACTGTATGATATATTCATGTATCTTAAAAACATACTCATAGATGATGATTTGTACATAAAGGATGAAAGTCATCAAATTTTTACCAGTACATAGTGGATTTTCAATTGAGTATCCTTCAGTTTGAGGAGTTCAAAAAAGTGAAGCAGAATGAACTTATTGGGCTCAAGTGAATTGTGTGTAAGTTATGGATTAGCGTTTAAGATTTTGTATTGGAAAAAGTGAATGAGATATTTCTTCACTTCAGGGGTGTTTATAAAGACCCCCCCCAAAGGAGGGAATAATCTATATGTGCCTTAAAGCAAAAGATTTAGAATTACTACCACAGTTATGATTCAGTCTATCAGAGAAAGAAAGAAAGGTAGGTGTGCAAACGGTGGGCTTGCCATACATAAACACTAAAGAATAAAATTTCTAGTAGTAAAAATCAAAAATGAATACCCAAACAACCATAATGGTAGAACTTAAAAATAAAATAAGGACCCAGAGGCTATCTCCAATTAATAATCACTCACAAATGAAAACCTAGTTTTCTCCAATGGAGTGTGACTGGGGATACATACCACTCTTAAGGGCAGACCACACATTCAGTGATGGAGGAGCAACACAGCAAACTTAACGGTATCTCTAAAGGTTCTTTGTTTCATAATGTTTTGCCAATTTTTTCTCTCTCTCTCTTTCTCTCTCTTTCTTTCTTTCTTTCTTTTTTCTTTCTTTTAGTATAGATCCTCCTTGTGTATGTATTATATCAGTTTGTGTATTTTGGGGATTTCTGTGTTTGTGTTTTCTCTCTCTCTTTCTCTCATCTATCTATCTATCTATCTATCTATCTATCTATCTATCCTATGCTTTTACTTTGTCTATTTTTTCTCTTTGTTTTTTCCTCATTCATACTTGCCTGTTTTCACTTTATGTTATTTTAGTATTATCATTCTTTATATGACTTTGTTTTCTGTCCCCAAGTAAGGATAAAAGGAAAATAAAAAAGGATGGCTGTGGAGGGTTTGGGAGGATCTTGGAGGAGCTAGAGGGAAATCCTTAATCAGAATATTTTGCATGAAAGCAAAATTATTTTCAGTAAGAAAAAGAGAAAAATAATAGAAGGTTGGGATAATAAAGGATGTTTTTTGGAGTAGACAAGTAGAAGCATCCTAATTAATTGTCACCGGTAATATCCCTAAGATCACAATATTTTCAAAGTAAGTATCACTGTTACCCCACAAGACCCATCTCATCATTCGGGATCTTATATACTATACTTTATGAGTACATGGATTTCTGACTTATTCTTTTTTTTAAAATCTTTTATCCTTTCCACTCTCATAAGTCATTTACAAATGATGTGCAATTGTTCTTTTAACTCTTCTTCCCCCAACTTACCCCTTCAGTATTTAATCATGAATCTTCTACTACAATGAATCCTCTTGTTAAAACTGATTTTCTCTTCAGAAATAAAAGGATCATATGAAAAGCGATGTTGTTTTCAGTCTAATAATCATTAATATCTAATATTGCATTTAGTGTCTCAGTCAAGAACTGATGCAAAGGCAGTTGTTGCTGAATGGGAAAGTTCACCACAGTGGAACACAATGATTCTATTCCATAAGTAATTATAAACACACATTGACTATTTTAGTGAAGAGCAGCAGGAAACAATAAGGTTTACACTGGCACAAAATAAAGAAGTTGGTTTCAGAGGGAGAGAGTGAGATATAGTCAGTGAAGAAGGTGAAAACTGAAAAGGACTGTTGAGTCCAGGCTTTGAGAAATGATTATGATATAAGCAACGTCTCTGCACTATAAGGGAATCTGGGGAAATACAACTAAAGAAAAAAAACATGACTTTGAATGTAGCTTTTGATTCTTAAAAGCTTAAAATTATAAAGAGAAGAAGGTAAAGAATCTGGCGATGAACATCCAAAGGCAGGAAGAAATCACATGTTTGCTTAACCTCTTCTCTCTCTCTCTCTCTCTCTCTCTCTCTCTCTCTCTCTCTCTCTCTTTCCCATGGACAAATATGATTTCTCTACCAACTAAAATTCTTTAAAAGAGGAATGCTGGGATTCTTGATGTGACTTCTACTTCATTTAAAATGGCTCAATGTGATTTTGCTGTATTATATATACAGTTTTATTCATGACATACACTAAAAAACTTTACATGGTGAATTTTCTTTTAATTTTTTGTGAGTTATTTATATAAAACGTCACTCTTTAAATAACTTTAATATTGCTTTAGGCAAAATTTTGATTCATAGAAAATAATTTAATGATTTGATTTCTTATTTTTCCTGTGCATGTTATTATCACCCCCTAAAACACAATCTTCATCTTGGGACTGCCGTTCAGGTGGTAGAATGCTTGCCTACATTGCACTAAGTCCATCCGCATATACATTATGCATGTAGAGCACACCTGACTTCCAGCACTAGGAATGTGGAGACAGGAGGCTCAGAAATGCAAAGTTATCTTTAGCTACATGAAAATTTTGCGGCCAGTTTTAAATATACATGAGATAGTGGCTCAAAATCTACAGCTTACACTGCTGCGAACAGTAATGTCACACAGTAAAGAGAACTGTAATGATATCGCGCGAAGTTCCCTTATTGAAATTCACAAAGGAAACAAACTACTGATTGGCTTGGCAATTTATTGATTATATTATGGGCCATGAAACTATGACCTTTAGACTAAATGGAGCCTGCCATTTGTTTTTGTCAATAAAACTGTACTGGTACACAGTGCACCAATTTGTCTAAGTGTCATCCATGGCTACTTTCACATCTATAGTGCAGTGGGATAGTATGAGCAGAAACCACAGTGTAGCTCATATGACAAGAACATTTGTTACACATTCCTGAAGAAAATGTTGCACTTACTTTACAACTTTACTTATCAACAGTACCAGTAAACGTTAGCCATTCAATTATGCTTTAAATATCTATGTCTTAGTTACTTTTCCATTATTGTGCTAAAACACCAAGAACAAGGAGACTTACAGTAGAACGAATTTAATTAGTACTTAAAGTTTCAAAGGGTGAGTCCATAACCATCGTGATAGGAGACTTGGCAGAAAACAGGCAAACATGGTGCTGGAGTAGGGACTGAGAGCTAATATCCTCATACAAAAACAGAAGGCAGAGCAAGTTAGATGGGAGTACCACAAGGTTTTTAACTCAAAACCCACCCCCAGAGACACATTTTCCCCAAGCCTACATCTCCTAAGCCTTCCAAAACAGTTTCACCCATTGGGGGAAGAAAGCAGTATGCAAATATATGAGCGTATAGGCTCATTCTCATTTAAACCATCGCGTTTTACTTCCTCTGCCCCCATAGACTTATAGCCATATCATAATACAGAATGCATTCAGTTCAACTTCAGAAGTCCCCATAGGTCTTCACAGTCTGAAAACAATCTGTAACTCTAAAGTCTAAGTCTCGACTGGGACACAAGGCAATCTCTTGATTGTAAACATTTACAATATATATATAAACCAGCATGCAATGGCACAGAATATACATTTCCATTCTCAAAGGAGGAATAGTGATGTAGAAATAAACAAAACCAAAAGTTGACAGTGAAAACTCCATATCCCGTAGTTCTATGCCCGATGTCAAAAAGGCTTAATTGGCTCTTCCTTTCCAGATTTGCCTACTGCAACTTCTGTCTCTGGGGTTAGTTTTTGGTTGAGTTGTTTTCAGCTTCCCTGGCAACCATCCTATGGCTCTGGCTTCTCCAAAATTCTGGGGCCTCCAACACAATCTAGTTTGTACTGTCTCATCTTCATGCAAAGATCTCTCTGTACCTCCAAGGAGGGACCACCCTGCCACATGATGAGTCTCTCCTTAACCACAGAGGAATATTCATTCCATGACTCTGAAGGCAGAAAATGTGACTGATGCTGCCAAGTCCAGCTGTCTGCTTGGTATGGGATCTGGCCTACTCCTTGAATTACTTTTGCATACACTTTGATTTGTTGTTGTTAGGAATACACAATTCCTTAGGACTTTTTCTTTTACAAGTTGCAGGATTAATTGAGGGGTGAGGGTTCTTGCCCTGAGGACACCATTCCCTTTATTCATTCCATTTTAGGCCTCCTCTTTTTCGGCACAAGCCTTGTTTCCAGTGTTAAATTTCCTGATGCTGGTTTCCTTTTCAAACTATACATCTTATATTTCTTTAGTCTCCCTTGCTCTCTTTCATTGCAGACCTTCATAAGAGCGATCACTAACAACCACCTGACAGAATCAATATCAATGTCTCAAAATCTCCTCAGCCAAGGAAATTAGTCCCAAACTGTTTTAGCCTCAAGTAGACTCATAGGAATAAGATATATTTGTAGTAAGTATAGGTAAGTGTAATTCTCAGCCCTCATCAAAGAAGCTTCTTTTTACAATAGGTGGAGACTATTACAGAGATCCACAACTGCCCAAAATGCAGAGGATAAGCGACCATGTGGTTCCCAAACCTACTCCAATTGGTCCATCTTGAAAACAAACCCTCTATGTAATGCTTAGGTATACACTGTAGAAGAAAGAATAGAAAGACTTCAAGAACCAGAGACCCAGAACTTAATATGAGTAAGTAATAAAATCTGTTTACAACTCTACACTGAAACAATATAGAGATTAATCAGACTAGTCATTTAATTAATTCAAGGATACCTACCTACTCTCTTCCAAAACTAGAATTTAGATTCATATCCCTTAAAAGCTAAGACATATCTTCAAATATTGGTCTTGAAATCTTTTCCTTTGTTTTCTCTCACAAGTTGGAGTAAGAGGAGCAAATAATGGAATCTGAATAGCTATCGTTTTTCCTGAAGATTAATATTTGGAAATACTACTTCAGGACAAAAAAATTTTTTAACACATGATTGCTTTTTAACCTCCACCAAAGATTAGGAATTTGGGCAAAATATTTCCCACATTCAATTACAAAATAATTCTTTATTGCAATAAGACCAACACAGTAGTTGAATGGAGAAAATGAATTTATATATTATTATAAACAATCCTGATTTTTATAAAGCCTACAAAAAAATCTCAGGTTTTAGTCATACTGCACTCAAATTGTACACAGAAAATCAAGAAATCAACAGAATTAACAAGAAAATATATATTAAAAATAGTATACCTGAGGGTCAGGGATTGTGGGGAATTCTAAGCAGATAATAAACGATAGCATTTACCCTTCCCATGACTACACTTGAATAATGTGAAATTATCAATCTGTAAATCTAATATAGCAAAATATACTCTTCAAGGCAAAGTGAATGTCTGATTTTGTAATATCTAGTCCATATTAAATTTCTAATTCAAATACCAAGGCAAACTCCTCTGTTAATGTACATATGTTTTTGAGCCTACAATTTCCACAGTGGGAAGCAAAGGAGTGCCAAAGTAAGACCAAAGGAGCATGATACAGTCAGTATCCCTAAGGAAACACTTCACATAAAACTACAGGCAACAACTCTGCCCAAATTCAGAGCTTTAATCCAATGGACAGATCCTTCTAGAATATTATTAAAGTCAACACAGGAGATGGCTCACCTGTAAAAGCTGCTTGGCATGGAAGCTTGAGGACCCAAGTTCCAATCCACAGAACCCACGTAAAGGAAAGAATTTATTCTGCAATGCTGTCTTTGCCTTCCTCACATAGATCTTGGCATACATGTATCCCTATGTTCACATCATTCTTAAGCTCCCCTATAATTGAAGCTAATTATGAAGAGAAAAAAATTGATATGCTACTCTAGTAAATATTTCTAGATCCAGAGTATCTAAATGCATCTGGGGAAGGGGGATTTCTAATTCTTTCTCTCAATAACAATAAAATGCAGACATAATATCTGTTGTTCTACAGCATTTTAACATAAACATTATGAAATGGCCAATTATAAATCACAGCCACCTAAAAAATTATTTATTTCTATTATGTTGGTAATAGAAACAATATATTTATGTTTTTGAAGAATTTTGAAGTTGGTGCATATAGATGTGTATAATTTAATAAAATATGAAAAGAAAATATGCATACTTGTTTATACTGGGATAACTTGAATTTTCAAAGTTCTAGGAACCTTGTGAGAAGAACTTTGATCTCTGGTTTTTCTGAGCTTTAATTCACTATCTCTTGATTAGGATATTAGTTTCTTGATCCTTCTTTTAAAGAGACATAATTATTAAAATGTCAAACACATGTTGGGCATTGTGACTCACCCTTTTCATTTCAGCACTTGGGAAGAAGAGGCAGGCAGATCTTTTTGAGTTCAAGGCTAGCCTGATCTACATAGTACATTCCAATACAGCAAGAGCTACATAATAAAATGCTGTCATGAAGAAAGATTTGGAACTCAATATGATGCTTCAAGTACAATATTTTAAAATTTTTAGTTCTCTAAGACATGCACAATCCTCTCTCCTTTTTGTTTTACATAAATCTTTCAGAGGAAGAAAAGTAATGATTCTTTAAAAACATGCTAATTAAAGGGCAACTGTTGACACATCTTACAATACTCGCATTTTCCCAGTCTGTAAGACTTGACTTAGAAATTTTCCAAGATGAAAAGAATGCTTCATTAACATATAAATGAATATCTTTGGTGCTGTATCAGTTTTCAGAGCACACTTACCACTATTATAATTCCCGAACATTCCTGTATTTTTTTTCACAAAGATGTTTTTAGAGAAATGCTTCTGTTGTGGGTAGGGAGCAAAGAGATTCTGCATAAAACCACTGTATTACACCATAATCTTGTTCTGATTCTAAAAAATGGGACTCTTGACTATTGCTTATCATTTTCTGGTTTTTATATTTAAAAACTTTAAAAAAATTGATCTGCTTCTTGGCCCTTGAGGGTGCCATTAAGTATAACTGAAAAGCAATTCAAAAATTCTATAAAGTTCAAAGGGAAAAAAAGCCATCCCTGTGGTTGGTGTAATTTACATTTCTTAGATGAATAATACAACTCGATTCAATAATATATAACTTTTTCGAATATTTAAGTGTTTATTCACTCCTCAGAGCAATAAAAAAAATGACTCTGTCACTGGACCTAATAACATGACATGGAGATGTTCAACACAATGAGTAACAAGATGGTGTCTCTCAATAAATTACCACAAATATCCTATAATATCAAGGCTGCTCTTGCTAGCCTCAATGGAGTATCTGTTTATAATATCCCTAAAGCTGTCTGAGGCATTGAAAGCATATAGACAGGAGGGGAAACAATGGCACAGAAAATTGCTAAGCTTTAACAAAGATCTTGTCTGTTGCAGAGATTTTATATGCGTGATTCACATACAAAAATAAGTTAAAGAAGTGTGTTTGTCTTCATAGTTCGGGTGGCCCTTTTAGGGTGGACAGTGGCAGGTTTGCTTAAAATTCAAACTCCAGCACAAATAAAATACCATAAGTTCAAAACACTTGGGAAATTAGGATTAGACCAGCTGAATGTTTTAAATTACAGCTACAAAAGCTGCTATCTGAGGGTCAAGAAAGGGAAGAAATACCACTTTGGGGACTCACGCAGGCAGAAACTCTCTAATTCAAATTACAGCATGGTTCAAAGACCTGTGGAGGTGGAATGGTAGCTTTTCACCTAACTCTTACTTTCTAGGTCAGAGGAGTGTTGTGTATGTCAGGACAATGAGTTTGTTGCTGTAGTAGTTCTTCATATCACATTGCTGGGGGTTTGGCACACCGTGGTGCTCTGTCAAGCAGTCTGTTCTGGAAATCCTGGATAAAGGCAGTGGCAGAAACAAGGCCATCTCTTTGCTCTGACTTTCAAAGTTTGTACCAAGTTGCCCAAAGTTGCCAGTGGAGAAGAGATGCAGAGAGCTAACCCTAGGGCAATCCTCAAACTCTTCACTGCTTTGCCAAATCAAATCTGTCAAGATTTTAAAAAAAAAACCATGCTACTTCATAATTTGACGCTAAACCTGGGTGGAACCTATTGTACGGCTACATATTTTATTTTCTTATTTTATTTTTCTTACTTTGTGTTTGTCTACACAAATATAATTGATAATAATATGAGACATGACATCATGTTTTAAAGTAGAAGAATGTCAAATACCAGATGTCAAGAGAGATTCACACGAATGAAGTGTCTTGGACTGTATCATTTACTCAACAAGAATCTTTGTAAGTTCCTTCAGTCCGGCAATTATTCAATGCAAAGTAATATAGTGTTCTAAGGTTTACCACACAGTGAACATATCTTTCTTGTTACATTACTATACATTCTAGACTAAAATTGCTCTATCCATATACATATGTTCTGTCACATATTTACATTATAAAATGTATCTGTGTTAAAATAGTTTAAATTCCTGTGATTTTTTTATTCATCTAATAAATTCACGTTCTTCTAATTTACATACCATAGTCATTCCTTGACAGCTAGGTCTCTGTTTACTGGAAGTCTTGCTTAGATAGAGCTATGGTACTGCCAGATGCCATTATTTAGTTACGAAAGCACTTTACAATCAATTTGTCTATAGCAAGATGTGACACTTCTTTGCTGGTGATTTCACCAAATCCCAAACTCTAAAAAGGGAGGGAATGAATTATAAATCAGCATAGCACCCATTTTCTTCCCCAACTATGTGTACTGTGCCCTTTTCATAAAATCTAGAATTTCTGAATTCTGAAACACGATAGGTTCTTGGGCCACGGAATAAACAAATTCAGATGCATTTCTACCACAGTATACTTCTGCAGTGTGTGTCAATGGGCACAGTCATTCATCTTAAAAATAATAACTTTCCCATCTATCTCAAGGCACCTATCCTTTGTAAAAAAGAGATGCCCTTTAAATGCCTAGAAGAGAGATTTAACATTTTGTTGGTCATTGGGCTTCTGTTTATAGCTTCTGGGGAATAAATTCTGGTAATCTGAATTTTAAGGTATATGTTTATTAGGAACCATTTTTCCCCAATTTCTCTCACCTTTGGGTTAAAGTAGGGTACTGTTCCCTTATTGGATCTTATAAGTGCAGTCTTGATAATACCTGAGATGCTTCCACATATGAACCATTAAGTGTGGTAGTTTTAAGGTAATGGTAAATGATAATAATCCTAAATGCTTGTGAAAAATTTGGTTTGATCTGTCTTATGTTATCAGTGTCTTTATAGGAACCAAACTCTGTGTTCTCATAAAGTTCCTAAATGATACATATATACAACCTAATTTTAAAACAGCAAATAAAATTGCATATGGAAAAAATGAAAATGTATTGTCGTAAGTCATGCATTGGAGTGAAATTTACCAGGTTCCAGCCTTGACAAAATTCTCACATTCCAGAGTAGGAGCATGAGGATTAGAATTATTAAGTAAAAGGAACAGAAATATGTGATAGTAATGGTACCATGATTTTGCGCTAGCTATATAGATGCATATAACCATGCTCTTCCACATATAGCTACTTGAGGGTGGGGAAAAAGGTTCCTCAGAATATGGATGAATAATACAAGGTAAGACTAGTCAACTAATTCTACCATACCTAAGTTGATGTTGGCTCAAGAAATGACCTCAAATATAGTCAGTCTCACAAGAATTTAGAAGTTGATTTTCCCCATCCTGAGATGGTAATTTTTCTTTACTGTTAGCATCCTACAATTGTAATTTTTTTAAATAAAATAATAGTTCCTGAATTACACTAAAATTTAGACCAATAGTGTCAGTAGAATTTACTGGTCCTTTTCAAACTTTGTTGCTGAGTTGGTAGTTTTATATTTATTGGTAGCAGCTCTTAAATGTGTTCTTTGTACTCATGCAGGGTTCTTGTGAAATCATAAACTAGAAGTTTTTACATGTTTACTCTTATTTGTTGACTTTTATAGGGTACAGAATAAAACCCTCTGCTGCTCAAGGAACAAGCTGGAGATTTGAGTCTAGAGGAGTTCCCAGGTGTCCAAGGAGATGTCCCCAGCTTGTTCCTTGAGCAGCAGAGGAAAGGGTGACTGAATTGGCCTTGTCCTATAGCCACACTGATGAATATCTTGCATATTACCATAGAACCTTCATCTGGTGATAGATGGAGACAGAGACAGAGATCCGCATTGGAGCCCTGGACTGAGCTCCCAAGGTCCTAATGAGGAGCAGAAGGAGGGAGAACATGAGCAAAGAAGTTAGGACCGCGAGGGATGCGTACACCCACTAAGACGGTGGGACAGATCTAATGGTAGATCACCAAGGCCAGTTGGAATGGGACTGATGGAGCGTGTGATCAAACCGAACTCTCTGAATGTGGCTGACGGTGGAGGCTGATTGAGAAGCCAAGGACAATGGCGCTGGGCTTTGATTCTACTGCATGAACGGGCTTTGTGGGAGCCTTGTATGTTTGGATGCTCACCTTCCTGGACCTGGGGTGAGCTGGGAGGACCTTGGACTTCCCATAGGGTAGGGAACCCTGACTGCTCTTTGACCTGGAAAAGGAGGGGGAGGGGGAGTAGGGGAAGGGTATGGTAGGGAAGTGGGAGGAGGGGAGGAGGTGGAAATTTTTAATAAAAAAATAAAAATAAATAAATAAATAAATAAATAAAACCCTCACAGGAATTTTAAAATGGTCACGACCTAATGATATGGTAAGAAAATCTTTTATAAATCGTGATTAAAGAAAAATTATTGTTAACACCTGAATTAATTTATAACATAAATTTGGAGTTATAGGATATTAATTTAAGAATAGATAATTATTTGTGTGTATGTATGTATGTATGTGCATCATCTTTATACATGTTTCTAATGCAGCACTGTGCTAGAAAATGCAATAGAACAAAATGAGATTGTTACAGACTTTATCATCTTACTGGAAGAAACTGACCATTGCAATTAGGCTTTATTAACCCTAATAAAAGTATATTATACATCTTATTAAAACAGGCAAGAGTGATGATTAACATAAAGTCAAATTCAGAGACCTCAAGAATTACCAAGTTAATATTAATTTAGTGTGTACAGGAGCCATGTAATTCCCCTCTGCCTCTCTTGGGATAGCTTACGGTTGGAACTAGAGTAGATAGAGTGATTGCACAAACCTTTATTTTTGAACCTTTATAAGAAAGCAGTCCCTGTATGCAGTTGCTCATTCTCATTGAACTGGGTATGGTAAACTCAGCATCACACACAGGATATGACTAATCAGTAATTATTTCCTCTGCCTGCTGGAAACCCCTGCTGGTGTCTGGCATTCCAGCACACTTGGAAAGGATAATACAAGGGTAGTGTCCTAATAGACTCCTGGGGGTCTATAATTTCACAGCTAGAAGGGGCATTAAAGTTCATCATCCACTCCCTAAGTACAGATAAGGAAACTGAAGTTCTGTGTGGCCTTCCATAAACTCTAATGGTGGGCTAGCGGTAGCACATATTCCAACCCTGAGTACCTGGTCCCTAAGTGGGTTGCCCCAGTCCTGATAGGTCTCGGTGGCAAAATCATTCAACAGCAGACAAATCTCTGCAGGCAAGACACCAAGTGGTCCCGTTCATGAAACAGACCCTCATCCTCTAAACTAACTGTTATTTTTAGCTCTCATGGCAATTAAAGGATAGCAATTGAGGTAATTCAGAAAGTACTTTCTCCTCCAAATATATTTTTTCAAAACAACCTGTTAACCTAACCACTGGCGTAAGGATAAGGCAGCTTTCCAAAGGCAGTGATAATGTAGGGGCTTCTAGCTGATAAAACTATGGTATATTGTCATGTAACATTGGATATCTTGTAGAACCTAGCCAAGCCGCGACCTGATGTTACGGGAAACTTTGAGACTGTGTTAATAAAATTAGCCTTGGATTAGGTGGAAGAGCCAGTGACTATTTAACAAGAATAAACCATAGAAAATATGGAGGACCCAAAGACATAGAGAGAGAGGCATAGGAAGCAGTAGGAAAGGACTTAGAGATTTAAGGTCTTCTTTTGGTCTGGGATATGTGGAGACATGCTGGGTCTCCAGTAACAAAAGAAAGATCACTTGGTCACTTTTGTTCTTAAAAAATAATACTGGCATGCTCCGGCAGACTAGCAGGGCAGCCGCTAGTCCAACAAGGACGGCTGTGGGTCCCTGCAAGGTTCCCAGGGTGGCAGGCTGGTCCCGCCATGCGGCCCCGAAGAGTCAGTTAGGCAGGTGCAGTGGATAAAAGGCTCACAGGACATAGTAAATAGACGTAAGGCTAAACATAAGGGTAAACATTTATTACTTAAAGAAGAAGGAGAGAAAGAAAGGCAGAAATAGAAAAGAGGACAGAGAGAGGAAAAGCAAGTGTGCACACGCCAGTAGAGAGGGACAGAAGAGAAAGAGTTAAGATGGTGACCAGGAGGTCAGAAGTGGCTGGGAGTGGGCGTAGCTTGCCCTTAAAGGGACCAGACTCAAAGGAATAACAGTCACTCCTTGTCTGCTTTTCTGATCTATCACGCTTGGGCGTCAACATCTAACTTCCGAGTCTTTACTCGTAATAGAAGGACTTACATAAAAGCAACAACCTCATGTCTGGATCAAGTTGCGATTTTACACAACTGGTATTTGCCCATAAAGAACATTTTGGAGTGGATTTTAATTTCCGAATTGATTGGGAAACTGTACCTGCAAAGTATTTGTTTTCCTCTTAAACTGTGTATAGAGTCCGTCACAAAGAAAGTCTACATTGTGATTCACACCGAATTTTGTTATGGGAGGATTATTAAAAAGATGAAAAATGGTTTGTAATTTTTGAGTCTAGAATATAGCACTATGTTATACAAAAACTTTTTTTTTCCAGTGGGAAAATACACTGTATTTTTCTAAGCAAAAATAAAAATGCCAACATAAGTATACCAATAAATCTTATTCTCTGGAAGATGGTAAAAAAAATCTTGCTATACTTTTGATTTTTTAAAAACTTGGATGATTGTGAAAATGTTTTTTCTACCATGAGTACCAAGTTCTGCACATCATGTTAGTTTTCCTTACTCTTCCTGTATTCCTCTAACTCTATCTTTGTGGGACTACCTGTGATCCTTCTAATCTATACACGGTCCCCTCGGGCTTCTTATTAAAATTTATATTGTCTTTAGTAAACTACATTCCTTTGGCTTGTTATTCCTGAAAGTTATATAGCTTCTTCAAATTTCATATTTAATAATATAATATCATTAATAAATTTTATACCTGCCTAATATACAGGATATGAAATAGACAGGTGTTCCAGAGGAACTATTCCATCAAGTCATGGAAGAAGAATCCAGTCATTTACTGCTGGTGTGGGCCACAATTCCCTGTCTGAGCATTTGAATGAAATGCAAATTTGAGTACATATCTTAAAGCAACCTTGGAATTTTACTTTGTAGAAAGTGGAATTAATTCTGAAAATATAACGTTCACTTCATTCAATTTTGAAGCTCAAGTGAAGTTACATGAAACAGTTGTAATTATATCAGAACCCTATATCTGTGTCCCCAAAGTCTGAAGTTACTCCTTTTTGTTTTACATTTCTATTATTACTGTGATAAAACATTGCGACCGAGGCAACTTAGAGAAGTTAAAATTTATTTGGGCTTATAGTTCCAGGAGGTTAAACTGCAATATAAGTGAGCAGACGAAGTAGGTAACAGACAAGGCAGTTGAACAAGAGCGGAGAGCTCATATCTTAAAGCACAAACAGGAGGCAGAGGAAGTGCAGTTGAAGTTATGAAAGTCTTTAAAATCTCTAACCCTACTCATAATGACACTCTTTCTCCAACAAGTTCAGATCTTCTGAGTATCTCCAAACAGCGCCACCAATTGAGAAAAAAAGTATTTCTAGTACCTGAGATCATGGGGTGGGGGTATTTATCATTTAAATCACAACAGTTCTTAGCTTTTTTGCTTTGTTCTTCAAGGCAGGATCTTATGCAGCTCAAGCAAACCTGTGTAACCAAAGACAATATTGAATTGCTGACCCTCCTGAATCACTTTTCTAAATTTTGAAATTACAGATTTGTATCCCAAATGTGATTCTGAAGTTATTACTTTAAGACAATTGATTAATTTTACACTTATGGATGTCAGGGTTATGGCAGAATTTCAACCAGTTTAAAGCACACTTCATGGAACAGTACTTGGTTCATCAGAAACCCCCAGCAATCAAGGAAGAATAATTTGATGGTATAGAAATCTCATATGTTTATGGTGGTTTACTGGAATGATAGGTTTGGAAGCTGTCTTAGACAGTGTTCTATTGCTATGAAGAGATAACTTGGCCACAGCAACTATTATAAAGGAAAACACTTAATTGAGGCTCGCTTACAGTTTAGAGGTTTAGTTTATTATTATCGTAGCAGAAAGCAGGAACCCCAGGTAGACATGGTACTGGACAGGTAGCTAAGAGATCTACATAAGGAAAGGCAGGCAGCAGAAATAGAGTAAGCCACAGGGTTTGGCTTGGGCTTCTGAAACCCCATTGCCCACCCCTAGAGACACACTTCCTCCAACAAGGCCATACTTTGTTAACTCCTAAACCCTGTTAACTCCACTTCCCAATGACCAAGCATTGAAATATATGTGCTATGGAGGAGGCCATTCCACAGGGATATTATATCAAATCTTTTAATCAACCTATTAATATAAACACCTGTGCATACATTTAATATTATTTAACTTAATTTTTCTCTTTCCATGGTTATAAACAGGAGATTGAAGCACGTCGGGTAGTTTGGGGACAGGAAAGGACCTTTGATTCTTGCCCTGAAGCCTTAAATATCTGACCAGGGGTAAGAAATGCCAGAAAGGAGCCTCTGCTATCTTTTTTCTCATTTATACAACCTAAATAAACTCCACTGTCTCAGAAATATCTGAGAAACTCCACTTCTCAGAAAACTGAGAAGTACTTGGACTTCCTATGCTAGATGACTGGACTACTGGCCCCTGTCTCCTTCCTCACTCTAGTTTCTGCCCTTAAATCTTAAAGCAGCTCTTGAAATAGCATATCGATGTTAGACTAATTTACAGAATCTGCCTATGCTGTGAGGAACATCTGCATTATTCAAGTTCTTACACATGATGTTGCCATAAAAGCCTTGTCTAAATGCATTCTCCTGTTGTTCCTGTTGTCTAAATGCATTCTCCTGTTGTCCTTAGAATTCATTATTGGCGTTCACGAGACTAATATACCAGAAGCCATTGGCTTGGGATAGCACTGATAGCCGTTGAATTTGTGGGTTCATAGCTGTCAGAGCTATACTCTCCTGTGGTAAGTCTCATTGACTCTCAATCACCTTCATTTCCCCCTGTTTCACCAAGATAGTGGGTTTTATCTTTTCTATCACTTCGATGTTTTGCTAATATGTTTTCAAGATGATAAGGATATAATAGATCACGAATTTCATTTTACAAATTTCTGCAATCTCCCTGTTAAACAGGACTATTATAGATTTTTGGGGAGCTTAGCTGAAATATTTTAATCAATCTCTAATTTATGAGGGCTAAATGCATCACTTATTCAATTTAAATAATAAGACATTTTTCAAAGTTAAATTTATGCATACACTGATCACTTCAATTTGAAAGCATTTAAAATCAAAAGCATTCTTCTTTCTATTTCTCAAAATAGCAAGATTTTTCCCAGTTTCAAAATAGAAGGAAATCTGTATGTGTGCATGCAAGTGTGTTTGCATGTCTGTGCATGTGCACAGGAATATGTTTGTAAGTGTATATTGTATGTATATAAGGAAGTCAGAGATTGCTGTTGGATGTCTCCCTCTATTGCTTTCCTCTCATCTTTTGAGACAGGAGCTCCCCTTTAGTCTATAATGTACCTTATTTACAGTGCATGACCTAAGAAGGAAAACAGATGAAGGCGTTAGCCCAAAAACTCCATGATAAGAATGTGTCATGTTGATTGAATATGATAAGGTAAGAATGAAATTCAGCTCAGTCCAATGTTATCATAACAAGCACTGGATCAGGACTTCTAAGTCCAGATCATTTTACTTTGCCCATATTTAAGCACAGTATAACTGTTATTTGATACTGGGTTTCCCATTCCTTTAGGTATACCATTCACAAGTTTTCACCTGAAGCCTGATTTTATGGAGTGAGAGGAGACTTTGTCATTCATCTAATTTTCTGTCCAACGAAAACTAATTACTGATCACTCTTACAGAAATAATGTTTTATCAGTAAGCAATGTCAGCCCATTAATCATGAAGGTGGACTCAACTGAAATGTGGTCCAGGTCTATTACTTCAAGGTAGAAGCATGGACCAGAATTACAATGATAGTTATCCCTCTGGATGCTTTCAAATTATACTATGAACAATGTCTCAAACTCTATGTTGGCTACTTCTATTGTCTTACCCAGACTATTGTAATATTGAGAATTTAGTGCTTTAATTCTTTGCCATTTATTTGCTCATGCATGTGGTTAGTTAGCTATAGTGTGGATGTGCAATAGCACCTGGACAATTTGCAGAGGAAAAGTCTGTGTAAGAACAGGCCTACCTCAAAATACTTGCTTTCTCTAAAATGGCTGCCTTTTCCACTTGTCTTCTTCTGTTGCAAATGCTTAAATACCTATGCATTTATGACTTGTGTATATTTCCTTTACCCAGGAAGAAAGAATAATATAAACTTAGTAGAGATATTTCTCTCTATTACATGATTAACCAAGCGCTGCATTATTAAGATTAAGCCTGTTCTCTTTGTCTATAATTTATAGTGGGAAGAAGTCACTCTGTGGCTAGAAAAGTCTGGCAAACTCTAACACTTTTGTTTCCTTTGCTATTTCACCATGTTAACTGGAGGTCATTATTACTAATTCTGTTCTCACTTACTGACTTATCATAGGACATTCTAAACCCATTCTTCCTATGACCTAGGAGGACATCATCTCAGCTATTTTTCCTTGAATCCCAAACTACACACTCTATGTAAATGCCCTTTCATACATTTTGGATAATACATTATGCCAATTATAGCCACCGAAGGTTAACCTGACAATTTGCTCATATTACAGCTGGTCTTACCTGAAATATGATGGATTGAATGCTTCAGTTGATTCAATCAGACGGTGAAATTTTAAAAAGGACAAGACCATTCACTTTCCATAAAATTGCACTGTTTTTAGGCCTTTCAAATTGACACACCTTGAAAAGTGCCCCATGTTATAGATTTTCTTTTGTACAGGTGCCAATGGTAACTTTGTAAGCTTAATTCTGAGAGGGGAAGTGCAGTAGGTGAAAAAAGGATAGCACACATTTGGCAGTCTTATTCAGTGATATTTTTTTGTTCATTAAGCCTTAGAATTTAAGCTGCTCTAAATAAGACAAATGTGATTCCGTTCTTTCAATGTTTTAGGCACAATTATTTAAAATTACTGACTTGGCTATTTCATATATATTTTAAGATGATAAAGGGAAAATGAGTTAAGATCTTGAATTTCAATCGTTAACATACCATTCCATCCCTTTTTGCGGCATTGATGCAGTGGGATATACATGTGTATATATGAACCTCCCCACAGAGAAAACATATTCTCCCCATACTTCTTCAAAATGTAACTGTGAAAATTCAGAAAAGACTGTCAGGGGAGTTTCTTTTCGAATGAATGAATGAATTCCACTTAAAAATGAAGCATTTTCTTCGATACAACTATTTTTACCAATAAATGAAAATATATGAAAATATAAATTTATGAAAGGGGAACTCTTATTGCATTGATTTGTGATTCATGGTAGACAATCAAAAACAATATTTTCAACATAAATTTCACTGGTATACATGTAGAGATAGTGACAATATCTTTTTTTCTTTGAAAATTCAACTCGAAACCACAGTGACAGAACTGGAAATGATGTCTTTAATCTTTGAAATTCTTCTCCTTGGAAAACTGCAGTTAGTCACAAGCCTCATTGTTTCACCCCTTGGTTTCACCGGCTACTGACGTCTTTCCTACTGATCTCTGCTTCATCTTTCTCCACATCAGCCACCGATGCCTTCCTATTGTCCTGACATCTTCATCCCAGTGCCTATGTTTGATCACTTTCTTATATTGAAGCTTCCTTGAGGATGGAGAGCTCTGACTGATTTGTTTTCCTGTTTTCTCTAAGGCAAGAATTAGGATGGACACATAGGAAGTTCTTGGGAGTTGCCTGTCCCTGTCTCTGTCATGGGAGTCTATCACCCTTTCTCTTCTTATAAATTACACTCTTAACCAACTAACATATTTTTCTGTTTTCATTTAAAAACTACTTTTATAGAATATATTTGCATCACAGTCATCCCTTCGCCCAAATCTTTTTAGTTTCTCCCTATCTCCCTACCTGTCCAAATTTATCCTTTTTCTCCACTCATCACAAATCATAATTAACTCTTACATTTATTTACCTAAAGATTATTTTCTGCTGTTCCATTTTTCATTAGGGATAGGCTCTCCCTGTATAGGACTGACTGACCCTTATGTCCAGATAACTTATTTATTAGAATGTTGAAGAAAAAAGTCTTTAAAACTAATTTAGTGAAACTTCACAGTTTGTGCAAAGTTTTAGGTACTGAAAGACTAAAGAACTCTATCGAACACATGCATCTTTCAGATTTCTTGCGAATAGTACCCTTAACAGTACATTTTATCTTTTTGTAACAGTCATAATTGCATGTTAATAAATGTAATATAAAATCTGAAGAAAAATTTTTAATCCTAATTACAGCTACTTCAATGACCTTGCCACAAAGGCACTTGTCACTTCTTGGAAACACGTTTAATCATTTTTGTTTCTTCTCTAAGAATTATTTCAGAGTTGGTGGCCCTTTTCAGATTTGGAAGCAGATCCTTCTTTTCTGCACATTATTTGTAAAATGTGTAAGGAGAATAAAATAATAAAATGAGCAAGAGCTTCTTCCTGTGCTGTGTAGAAAGTCTTAGGCGGTGATTGCTGCAGCATGCTGATGCTGGTTTCTGAGGCCCTTTGCAATGAGTGTGTGGATTTCTGAAGCAGAAAGCTTTCTACGTGCTATTTGTATTACCAGTTCTCAATTTGCAAACATATAGAAGCTCTCAAGGGTAGGGATTTTTTTAAGTGCTTTTATGAAGAACAAATCATTTCAGATGAATCTAATCCCTTCTGTGACAAAGTGACAGATCCTACGGTTAAGGGAAAAGCAATAGATATAAGATCTTTATTTCACTCCGGCTTTTAATTTAGTCTCATACGACATTAATTACGGAGCAAGAAGACGAAATTGAGATCCTGTTATTACAGCATGGGTGTGAACTGCTTGGAAGGTCACACTCTAAGAGTGGTTATTAATCGGTCCAAGCTGCTCTGAGGGATGGGGGTGGATACTGAGGGATGCTTCAGAATCTGTCCTAGGTCCATTACTATCTTTATCAGTGACTAGGATGATTAAGGAGACCTCTTATTTCTTACAGTCGTGGATAACATCAAATAGGGAGGGGTAACTGTCCTTGGAGAATAAACTTGAAAATTTAAAATGACCTTCTTAAGATGAGGAAGTGGCTCTTGAAAATACAACTTAGGAGAGAGGATTATATCTGGCAGAAAATATCTCACAGGACAAGCAAACAAACAGGCAACTGATCTCAATTAACTTAGAGGAAGAAGCTTTGGGACTCTATTTTTAGGTGTACATGGGATAATACAGTTAAATTATTGCAGAAAAATAAATTAAAATACACAAAACCTTCTCAAGTGACCTAATGGAAAATAAAAGGGGAGAGGATCCTGCTTTTGAGAGTAATTTGACCCCCTCGATCTCACGAGCTAATGCTCTGCTCTCTGTTCAAATGCTACTCAAGGTTCTCGGCTAACATACTCTCAGAATCATTTTGATTTCATAGAAAAGACCTCTGCAGAGTGCTATGACATCACCTGTAATCTCAGCTGCTCTGAAGCTAAGACCAGAGGACAGGCTAGAATCCAGAAGAAAAAAAAAAAGACTTCGTAGGAGATGAAAAGAATTAAGTTATTTCCGGACATCCTCAGTTTACATGTGTTCTAACGGGATGTAGCATCCCTCATCAACCACCTTAGCTCTATTGTTCCAGACTTCCTATTTTAGATGATATTATCTTGCTTTCATCACTTTTTACCCAAATAGTTTAATCATGGCTTTATTCATATTCCAAGACTCAGGATTTCTAATCAGTACATGAGGTTTTATTTGGAGCATCGGTACTCAGGCAACATACTAAGACTCACTATGCCTGTACATCTTGGACAATGACTTTTCAAAGGTGTGAAGTTGGTCAAGATTATACCCAACATGTAATCCTGATTTCTTTTATGCTTCTAGTTTTTTGTCCCTCTCTTTCCTCCATCTCTGCTTCACAGAGAAGACCCTGCTCCTATTTATTCCCATTTTTCCCTTGATACCACCTAAGTCCTGTTCTAGGGCTTCCCTATTCCATGGTCCCTTTTTCTTTCTTGGGGTTTGTGGATGCCCCAAGTGATACTCACATCTACTCACATATAATGATTAGGAGTTGGGTTTCACCATATTTCTTTTGCAGTTGTAATCTCTTTCAGTTTATAATTTTCTAATTTCATCCATTTTCCCTACAAATTCTACGATTTTTTTCCCTTTACAGTTGAATAGATGGATTTAGTGTACGTGTACCACATTTTCATTATCCATTATCATCAACTGAATGGCATTCAAGTGTTTTCATTTCCTAGCTATTGTAAATACAGTAACAGTAAATGTGTTTGGAAAACTAACTGTGGATTATAATGTCCTGTCCATTGACATGTGTTGAGGAGTACTTTAACAGTATATTATGGTAGATCTAATTTTCACATGTTCACGTTGATTTCCGCAGATGCTGCACAGGTGTGAAATCCTACCGAGGTGAATGAATGTTTCTCATCAGTATATGTTGTCAATTGTTTTCTTGATCTTGGATATTCTGACTGGAGGAATATGGAATCTTCTTTCTTTTTGCTGAATCCTTTTGTTTTTTTATTGTAAAGGTGTTGCAACTACTTATATATTTCTAGGATTCATTGAATTGAATTTTAAGTGTTTTAAATTGGCATAACTCAAAATGGTAATACGGTTTTGTAATATTTTCTGCCTTCTTAAGCTCAGGGTTCACCAGTAAATTAAAATAGGAACCATCTAATTTGAAAGATTAAAACAAACAGCAAAAAATAAACTAAGAAAGTTAAACTTAAAATATGTATAAAATTAATATTTGGGAGAAATGAACAATGACAGACAACAGAAATATTTCTTCGTAAGGTTAAATTTTTATGTTTAGCCCTATAAATAAAAGAGATTAAGTCTTTGTGCTTCTACTATGTCAGAGATTCAGAGATGCTGCACAATTGCTTTAAATAACTCAACTTTAGACCGTCTATCTGAGTTTAAAACATAACTTTTAAAACGCTGAAACAAAAGCAAAAGAGGCTTTCAATATAAGTGTATTTTTTTCTTTATTGGAGAGCAATGCTTTAGTGATGGCCTCAGGAGCCAAGCGTATTTTGGATTTATCAAAAGCGTGGCCTAAATTTTCATACACACTCTATTTCTAACACTCAGTATCTAAAATATACAATGTTTTTAACAATGGCTATAATTTTATAAACAAATCTCTGTCTTTGTGTTTCTGTCTCTGTATGTCTCTCTGTTTCTGTCACTCCCCCCTTTGTGTGTGTGTGTGTGTGTGTGTGTGTGTGTGTGTGTGTGCATTTGTGTCTGTAAGTTAAGTTTCTGTTAAAAAGCCTTAGTTTTTTTCAGTTAAACATAGATGTTCATCTCAAAAAAGCAGGCTATAAGACTGAAAGATTAGAAAGAACTTAGGTTAGGTTTCTCCCAGATGAACCATTTTTAATAAGGTGGTTGATGTAATCAGAATTTTGGAGAAAAGTAAAATATGATACAGGTTAAAATGTACAGAAGAATTTTACCTGTGCTTCAGTCTGTGACAGACAGAAGAGTGAGATTGATGAAAGATTAAAATCTCAGGGGTCTTGACAGAGAAAGGGCTAAAAAGAAATAGGCAATCAGAGGAAAAGGGATAAGAAGCTATTTTCAAAATTGTAGCATGTATTATTCAGCACTGAGCAGCTCTCCACATTGGTGAAGATTATGGCATCAGTGTTCTTTACTCTTCATGTTGACATTGTGGCATGGTCACACTGATCTTCAGCACATGACGTGTCATGTAGCCACACCAAACAAGTGCTGATAGTCTGCCTTGTACAACACTGAGGTCACATGTTGGAAATATTATGTTAAGGTGTGTTACTTTAGTTCATGCTGCATTTCTTTAACTCTGTGAAGCTTTGAACCTTTGAGACTCTAGAACACTTGACAGTCTAATAAAGATCTGAATGCTCAATGATAAAGCAGGAGAAAGGGTAAGTAGGGCTGGCAGGCAGAGGGTATATATAGAAGGAGAAGTCTTGGAGAAGTAGCTGGAGAAGGACATCAGGGGCCAGCCATCAAGCTACACAGCAATTTACAGAGTAAGAGTAAGATTTGCGGAAGAGAATGGGAAAAACCCAGAGGCAAAGGTAGATGGTATAATATAAGTTAAGAAAAACTGACAAGAAACAAGTCAAATTAAGGCTGGATGTTTATAACTAAGAATAAGCCTCTCTATAATTTATTTGGGACTGGGATAGTGGGTAGCCAAAAGAGTAAAAAACTTCGTACTAGTACTACTGTCACAGGTAAAGACTAAAAAGTCATGATGCACACAATACTAAGGTACACTGAAATCAACTTATTCTTGTATTGGTTGTTTGATTTTTTTTTTTTTACTAATACACCAAAAGCAATCAAAGGTATTAAAATCTCATCTACTAGGCCCAGGGCAGTGACCTCTGCAGGAACAGGCCTGAGATAGGGACTTCTGCAGGAGCAGGCCCAAGTCAGTGACCTCTACCAGAACGGACCAGAGCCAGCGACTTCTATTGGAATAGTCCCAAGTGAGGAACTTCTGCAGGACTAGGCCCAAGCAAGTAAACTCCACAAGAGCAGGCTCAAGGGAGAGATCTGTGAGGGAGCATACTTGAGCCAGCAACCTCTGTGGTACTGGACCTGAGCCAGCAACCATCATAGAAGGAGACCCAAGTGAGGAACCTCCAGGGGAGCAGGACAGAGATAGTCACTTCCACAGGACCAAGCCCATGCTAGTGACATCTGTGGGAGCAAGCCTGAGCCAGGGATATTGACAGGAGCAGATCTTAACCAGCGACCTCCTCTGTGGGACCAGACTTGAGACAGCAAACTCCCTGAGATCAGCCCAGACAATCTCTAGGATTGCAGATAACCTTCATAAGTGCCAAGCAACCTCTGGGAGTTCCAAATGACCTGCAGGGTGACTGGAACTGTGGCCCTGACTCCAATATGAGGAGCCTTGGATTCATTGGCACCTGGAGGAGTGATCACCAGAGACATCGTCCCAACTACACCAATCAAAAAAAGATGGGTAAAAAAAATGTAAGAACACACTCACAACCACAGTGAGCAACATGACACCAACAAAAACTAAGGGCTCTATAACAGCAAGACTTGAACACTTAAATACAAATGAAGCAGAAGAAAATGATCTAAAAAATCACTTTAGGAGCATGTTTGAGTATTTTAAAAAGGAAATGAAAAATTCTCTTAAAGAAATGGAGGGGGCTGGAGAGATGGCTTAGCGATTAAGAGCATTGCCTTCTCTTCCAAAGGTCCTGAGTTCAATTCCCAGCAACCACATGGTGGATGACAATCATCTGTCATGTGGTCCCGTGCCTTCTTCTGGCCTGCAGGCATACAGACAGAATAGTGTATACATAATAAATAAATAAATATTTAAAAAAAGAAATGGAAGAAAGGCAAACAAAAACAATGGAAGAAATCAACAACTCCTTTAAAGAAGAAGAGCAACAAAAAAAATCAAACAGGTGAAAGAAATGATTCAGGATTTGAAAACTGAAATAGAGACAATAAAGAAAGCAGAAACCAAGGGAACTTTGGCAATGGAAAATGTAGGAAAGCAATCAGGAACCACAAATGTAAGCATAAACAGCAGAATACAAGAGATGGTAGAAAGAATCACAAGTGTTGAATATATAATAGAAGAAATAGACTCATCAGTCAAAGAAAACATTAAATGTAAGAAAAGCTTAACGTAAAATATCAAGGAAATACAGAGCACCATGACAAAACCTAAGAATAATAGGGATAGAAGGAGAAGTTCAATGCAAAAGCACAGAAAATATATTCAACAAAATCATAGAAGAAAAAAATTTCCTTACCTAAAGAAAGATATGTATATGAAGATATAAGAAGCTTATAGAACACCAAAGAGGAAAATTCATAGGACTAAATACTTGCATGAAGAACCTGGAAAAATACCACACAAGTGAGTTAACACAACACCTAAAAACTCTAGAACAACAACAACAACAAAAGCAAACTCACCCAGGAGGACTAGATGGCAAGAAATCAAATTGAGAGCTGAAATCAACAAAATAGAAACAACAACAACAAAAAGAATCAATGAGATGAAGAGTTGGTCTTTTGAGAAAATCAACAAAATAGAAAAACCTTTATCTAAACTAACCAAAAGGCAGAGAGAGAATATTCAAATTAATAAAATCAGAATCAAAATGGAGGACGTAACAACAGATACAAAGGAAATTCAGAGAATCATCAGGACATACTTTGAAAACCTGCATTCCACAAAATTGGAAAACATAAAGAAAATGTACAATTTTCTGGATAAATATCATCTACCAAATTAAATCAAGACCAGTTAAACAAATTAAATACATGTATAACTGCTAAAGAAATAGAAACAGTCATCAAAAGTCTCCAACCAAAAAAAAAAAACCCAGGACCAAAAGAGAATCAGTGCAGAGTTCTACAATATTTTCAAAGAAGAACTAATACCAATATTTCTAAAATTGTTCCACACAATAGAAACAAAAGGAACATTGCCAAATTCTTTTTATGAGACTACAATTACCCTGATATGCAAACCACACAAAGACATTACTAAGAAAGAAATTTACAGACCAATCTCATTCATAAACATTGATGAAATATACTCAATAAAATATTGGCAAACTGAACCCAAGAACACATCAGAAAAATTATTTACCATGATCAAGTAGGCTTTATCCCAGATATGCAGGAATTGTTCAACATATGATAATCTGTCAGTGTAATCCATCACCTAAAAAACTGAAAAAAAAACACATGATCATCTCATTGGATGTTGAAAAAGCCTTCAACAAAATATAATATTCCTTCATGATAAAGATCTTGGAGAGCACAGGAATACAAGAAACATTCCTAAACATAATAAAGGTAATATACAGCAAGCCCACAGCCAACACCAAGCTAAATGAAGAGAAAATCAAAGTGATTCCACTAAAATCAGGAACAAGTCTACTTTCTTCATATCTTTTCAATATAGTACCTGAAGTTCTAGTTACAACAATAAGACAATAAAAGGAGATTAAGGGGTTACAAATCAGAAAAGAAGTCACATTCTGGCACAGCCCCTCCCCCCTCAGCTTCTGCAGCAGGGTCTTCAGTGTTCCACGGGACCCCTCCCTGCCCCAACTGCTACTGTCCTTTTGTCTCCTGGGTCCTGGAAACACCAGCTAGCCCTGCTGCAGTACTGAGAAGTTCTATTCAGAGAGGTGAGTGGGTGCTCGCCTGGGCGCTCTGTCCCAGAAGAGAGCACAGCCCCTCCCCCCTCAGCTTCTGACGCAGGGTCTTTGGTGTTCCACAGGACCCCTCTCTCCCCCCACTGCTGCTGGCCCTTTGTCTCCTGGGTCCTGGGAAGACCAGCTAGCCCAGTTGCAGTGCTGAGGAGTTCTACCAGAGAGTGCTGAGAAGCTCTATCCAGAGAGTGCTGAGAAGTCCTACCTAGAGAGTGTTGAGGAGTTCTATCCAGAAAGTGCTGAGGAGTTTCATCCAGAGAGGAGGAGATGGGCAGGCGCCAATGCAAAAATTCCTCCAACAACCTGAAAGGCAACATGACATCTCCAGAATCCAGGGAGCACGAAACTAGAAGAATTGAACATCCTACTCCAGAAGAAATAGAAGAAATCGACTCTAAGCGGTTCTTTATGAAAATAATAGAGGAACTTAAACAGGAGGTGAAAATCTGCCGAAAAGAAATGGAAGATAAGTATAACAAAAAGATTGAGGAAATGAGTAAAGAAATGGAAGAGAAATATACCAAAAAGTTTGAAGAAATGAGTAAATCCGTAAATGAAATTCTGGGAAACCAAGAAAAAACAATCAAACAGGTAATGGAAACAGTTCAAGATTTGAAAACTGAAACGGAGTCAATGAAGAAATCACAAACCGAGGGCTGGCTGGCTATGGAAAATCTAGGTAAACGAACTGAGACTTCAGAAACAAGCATAACCAACAGAATACAAGAGATAGACGAGAGAATCTCAGACTCTGAGGACACCATAGAGAAATTAAATGCTCTGACCAAAGAAAACAGCAAATCCAACAAATTCTCATCACAAAACATTCAGGAACTGTGGGACACAATAAAAAAAATCAAATCTAAGAATAATAGGAATTGAAGAAGGAGAAGAATTGCAGATCAAGGGTCCAGAAAACATATTAAACAAAATTATAGAAGAAAACTTCCCCAACCTAAAGAACGATATCCCTATGAAGGTTTAAGAAGCATACAGAACACCGAATAGAATGGATCAAAAAAAAATCACCTCGCTATATAATAATCAAAACACAAAACAGTCAAGTTAAAGAAAGAATATTAAGAGCTGCAAAGGATAAATATCAAGTAACTTATAAAGGTAAACCTATCAGACTTACACCAGACTTCTCTATGGAAACCATGAAAGCCAGAAGATCCTGGATAGAGGTACTGCAGAAACTAAGAGACCATGGATGCAAGCCCAGACTACTATACCCAGCCAAACTATCGTTCACTATCAACGGAGAAAACAAAATATTCCAGGATAAAAACAAATTTAAGGAATACATAGCTACAAATCCAGCCTTACAGAAAGTATTAGAAGGCAAATCACAACCCAATGAATCCAACATTCCTAACACCGCCTACAATAACTCAGGCATCTAGCAACCCTTCACAAGCAGAACTCAAAGAGGGGAAGAACATACACTCCACTACCCCTCCCCCCAAAAAAATAACCGGAGTCAACAACCACTGGTTATTAATATCACTTAATATCAATGGACTCAATTCACCTATAAAAAGGCACTGACTTAGAGATTGGATATGAAAACAGGATCCAACATTCTGCTGTTTACAAAAAACACACCTCAACTGCAAAGACAGACATCTACTCAGAGTAAAGGGCTGGGAAAAGGTTTTCCAAGCAAACGGACCTAAGAAACAAGCAGGTGTGGCCATTCTAATATCTAACAAAGTTGACTTCAAACTAAAATCTATCAGAAGAGATAGAGATAGACATTTCATACTCATAACAGGAACAATTCATCAGGAGGAAGTCTCAATCCTGAATATCTATGTACCTAATATAAAGGCACCCACTTATGTAAAAGAAACACTTCTAGAACTCAAGGCAGTCATCAAACCACACACACTAATAGTAGGAGACTTCAACACTCCTCTCTCACCAATGGACAGATGAATCAGACAGAAACCCAACAGACAAATAAGAGAATTATTGGAGGTATTGAATCAAATGGACTTAACAGATATCTACAGAACATTCCACCCAAATAGGAAAGAATATACATTCTTCTCTGCAGCCCATGAAACCTTCTCAAAAATTGACCACATACTTGGTAACAAAGCAAACTTTCACAGATACAAAAAAATATTAGTAACCACCTGTGTCTTGTCTGATCACCATGTATTAAAGTTAGTATTCAACAACAACGCTACCCCCAGGAAGCCATCAAACTCATGGAAGTTGAACTCTCAACAATTAAATCACCCCTGGGTCAAGGAAGAAATAAAGAAAGAAATTAAAGTCTTCCTTGAATTTAATGAAAATAAAGACACAACATACTCAAACCTATGGGACACTATGAAAGCAGTGCTAAGAGGAAAGTTCATAGCACTAAGTGCCCAATTAAAGAAAATGGAGAAAGCACACATTGGAGACTTAACAGCAAACTTGAAAGCTCTAGAAAAAAAAGAAGCTGATTCACCTGGGAGGAGTAGAATACTGGAAATAATCAAACTGAGGGCTGAAATCAACGAAATAGAAACACAGAAAACAATCCAAAGAATCAATGAAACAAAAAGCTGGTTCTTGGAGAAAATCAACAAGATTGACAAACCCCTATCAAAACTAATCAAACGGCAGAGAGAGAACATGCAAATTAATAAGATCAGAAATGAAAAGGGGGACATAACCACAGACACAGAGGAAATTCAGAGAATCATTAGATCTTACTACGAAAGTTTATATGCCGCAAAGCTGGAAAATGTAAAAGAAATGGACATCTTTTTAGATAAGTACCATATACCAAAGTTGAACCAAGAACAGGTGAACAATCTAAATAGACCTGTTAGTCGTGAAGAATTAGAAGCTGTTATCAAAAATCTCCCTACCAAAAAAAGCCCAGGACCAGATGGTTTCAATGCAGAATACTACCAGAACTTCCAGGAAGAGCTAATACCTATACTCCTTAATGTATTCCACAATATAGAAACAGAAGAGTCATTGCCAAACTCCTTTTATGAAGCTACAGTTAACCTGATACCAAAACCACACAAAGACACAACCAAGAAAGAGAATTACAGCCTAATTTCACTCATGAACATCGATGCGAAAATTCTCAATAAAATACTGGCAAACCGAATCCAAGAACACATTAGAAAAATTATCTATTATGATCAAGTAGGCTTCATCCCAGAGATGCAGGGCTGGTTCAACATACGCAAATCTATCAATGTAATCCATCATATAAATAAACTGAAAGATAAAAACCATATGATCATTTCATTGGATCCTGAAAAAGCATTTGACAAAATTCAACACCCATTTATGATAAAGGTGTTGGAGAGACTGGGGATACAAGGAGCATACCTAAATATAATAAAAGCTATTTACAGCAAGCCGATAGCTAACATCAAATTGAATGGAGAGAAACTCAAAGCCTTTCCACTAAAATCAGGAACACGACAAGGCTATCCACTCTCCCTATACCTCTTCAATATAGTGCTTGAAATTCTAGCAATAGCAATAAGACAACATAATGGGATCAAGGGCTTTCGAATTGGAAAAGATGAAGTTAAACTTTCATTATTTGCTGACGATATGATAGTTTACATAAGTGACCCCAAAAACTCTACCAAAGAACTCCTACATCTGATAAACACCTTCAGTAACGTGGCAGGATACAAGATCTACTCCAAAAAATCAGTTGGCCTCCTATACACAAAGGACAAAGAAGCAGAGAGGGAAATCAGAGAAACATCACCTTTCACGATAGCCACAAATAGCATAAAATATCTTGGGGTTACTCTAACCAAGGAAGTGAAAGACCTATTTGACAAGAACTTTAAGTCTTTGGAGAAAGAAATTGAGGAGGATACCAGAATATGGAAAGTCCTCCCCTGCTCTTGGATTGGAAGAATCAACACAGTAAAAATGGCAATTCTACCAAAGCAATCTATAGATTCAATGCAATCCCCATCAAAATCCCATCAAACTTCTTCACAGACCTTGAGAGAACAATAATCAAGTTTATATGGCAAAACAAAAAAACCCAGGATAGCCAAAACAATCTTATACAATAAAGGAACTTCTGGAGGCATTACCATCCCTGAGTTCAAACTCTATTACAGAGCTACAGTATTGAAAACAGCTTGGTATTGGCATAAGAACAGAGATGTCGACCTATGGAATCGAATAGAAGACCCGGGTATTAACCCACAAACCTATGAACACCTAATATGCGACAAGGGAGCTAAAGGTATACAGTGGAAGAAGGAAAGCATCTTTAACAAATGGTGCTGGCATAACTGGATGTCAACCTGTAGAAGAATGAAAGTAGATCCATATCTATCACCATGCACAAAAATCAAGTCCAAATGGATTAAAGACATCAACATTAATCTGTCCACTTTGAACCTGATAGAAGAGAAAGTGGGAAGTAGTCTACAAGATTTAGGCACAGGAGGCCACTTCCTAAGTAGAACCCCGGTAGCACAGACAATAAGAGAAACAATGAATAAATGGGACCTGCTGAAAATGAGAAGCTTCTGTAAAGCAAAGGACACTGTCAGTAAGACAAAAAAGCTACCTTCGGAGTGGGAGAAGATCTTCACCAACCCCTCATCAGACAAAGGTCTGATCTCCAAAATATACAAAGAACTCATGAAACTAGGCACTAAATCTCTAATTAACCCAATTAAAAAATGGGGTACTGAACTGAACAGAGAATTCACAACAGATGAACTTTGAATGGCCAGAAAACACTTAAGGACATGCTCAACCTCCTTAGCGATCAGGGAAATGCAAATCAAAACCACTCTGAGATACCATCTTAAAACCTGTCAGAATAGCTAAACTCAAAAACACCAATGATAACCTATGCTGGAGAGGATGTGGAGTGTGGGGAACACTCATCCATTGTTGGTGGGAATGCAATCTTGTACAGCCGCTGTGGAAATCAGTGTGGCGGTTTCTTAGGAAACTGGGAGTCAACCTCCCCCAGGATCCAGCAATTCCACTCTTGGGAATATACCCAAGAGATGCCCTATCATACCACGAAAGCATTTGTTCAACTATGTTCATAGCTACACTATTTGTAATAGCCAGAACATGGAAACAACCTAGGTGCCCCTCAATAGAAGAATGGTTAAAAAAGGTGTGGAACATATATACATTAGAGTTTTACTCAGCGGTAAAAAACAATGACATCTTGAATTTTTCATGCAAATGGATGGAAATAGAAAACGCTTTACTGAGTGAGGTAACCCAGACCCAAAAAGAGGAATATGGTATGTACTCACTCATAAGTGAATTCTAGCCATAGTTAAAGGTCTGTGAGTCTATAATTTGTGATCCTAGAGAAGCTAAATAAGTAGGTGAACCTGAAGAAAATCATATAGTTATCCTCCTGGATATTAGAACTAGGCAAGATTGTCAGGCAAACTCGGGTGCATGGGGGGTGGGGGGTGGAAGTAGGGGAAGATGGTTAGGGAGGGGGGAGAGGGAGAGGATTGGGGATGGCTTGTGGGAATTGGAGGGGGGAGGGAGGAAGGATGGTTCTGGGAGCAGGGAAGTTTATATCTCAACTAAGGGAGCCATTTTAGGGTTTGCAAGAGACTTGATTCTGGAGGGGTTCCCAGGCCCAAGGAGAGGGCCCCAGATTGTAATCTGGGCAGCAGAGGAGAGGGTGCCTGAACTGGCCTTGGCCCATAACCATACTGACGGATATTTTGTATGTCACCACAGAACCTTCATATGGCGATGGATGGAGATAGAGACAGAGACACATATTGGAACACTGGACTTAACTCCCTAGGTCCAAATGAGAAGCAGAGGGAGGGAGATCGTGAGCAAGGAAAGCAAAATCAGAGGGGGCCTTCATCAGACGATGGATGGAGATAGAGATGAAGACCCACATTGGAGCACTGGAAGTCAGGACCACGAAGGGTGCATTCACCCATTGATACAAGGGGACTGATCGAATGAGAGCTCACCAAGGCCAGCTGGACTGGGACTGAACGAGCATTTGATCAAACCGGATTCTCTGAATGTGGTTGACATGGGGGCTGACTGAGCCCCCAAGGTCCAAATGAAGACTGAGAAGCCATTGACAATGGCACTGGTTCTTGTTTCGTCTGCATGGACTGGCTTTTTGGGATCCTGGCCTGTTGGGATGCTCACCTTCCTGGACCCGGAGGGAGTGGGGAGGAACTTGGATTTCCCACAGGACAGGAAACCCTGACTGCTCTTGGGAATGGTGAGGGAGGAGGAGAGGGAGTGTGGGGAGCGGGAGGGTATTGAGAGGAGGGGAGGAAGTGGAAAGAGTGTTTTCGGATACTTGAATAAACAAACAAACAAAAAAGAAGTCACATTCTCACTATTGCTGATGATATGATAGTTTACATAAGTGATCACAAAATTCTACCAAGGAACTTTTATAACTCATAAACAACTTCAGAAACATAGCAAGATACAAGATTAACTAAAAAAATTTGTAGTGTTCCTTAATACAGATGATAAGTAGGCTGAGAAAGAAATCAGAGAAATGTCACACTTCACAATAGCCTCAAATAACATAAAATATCTTGGAGTGACTCTAACCAAACAAGTGGAAGACATGTATGACAAGAACTTTAAATCTCTGAAGAAAAATTGAAGAAGACACAAGAAAATGGAGAGATCTCCCATGTTATGGGTAGGTAAAACTAGTATAGTAAAAATGAAAATCTTACCAAAAGCAATCTATAGATTGCTCAAAATCCTAGCAAAATTCTTTACATACTTCAAAAGAATAATACTCAACTTCATATGGAAAAGCAAAAAACCAAGGATTTCCAAAACAATCTTGTACAATAAAGGCACTTTGAAGAGGCATCACAATCCCTGACTTGAAACTCTACTATAGAGCTATACTACTGAGAACAGCCTGATTTGGCATAAAAACAGACAGGAGGACAAATGGAATAGAATTGAAGACCCGGGTACTGAACCACACATCTATGAATGTCTGATGGAATTACACATCAGTAACTCAAACTCAGAAAGACAAATAAATTATGTACTAACTCATGACTAGCTTTTAGACATAAAGCAAATAACAAAACAAAAAAACAAAAACAAAAAAGAAAGAAACAGCCTACAATTCACAATACCAAAGTACCTAGAAAACAAAGAGGACCCTAAGAGAGACATAGATGGATCTAATCTACATGGGTAGCAGAAAAAGGCAAGATCTCTTGAATAAATTGGGTGTATGGGAATTATGGGAGAGGGTAGAAGCGGAGAGGAAGGGAGGAAAGTGGAGAAAAACACACAGCTCAATAATAACATTTTAAAAATCTCATCTACTTTGGTTATCACTTTATCAAAGGGATAGTGAACTCTCCAGTTTGACCAATATGCATGTAAAAGCCTAACTGTCTATGTGATATGAGCTCTAAATGAAAATTCTTGAACATACTTTGAAGGAAGCAGATACAAGTCCTATGGCTAGGTAAATGAAGATCTGCCAAGTAAAATATATGATAAGAGCAGAATTAAGTGTCTTTACTACTAGGAAGATTTTTGTTGACCCTCTCACAATCACCTATGTAGCAACTGTTTCAAAAATGTTTTATATTTGTTTATTTTATTATTTTATACACATGAGTGTTTGATATGTATGTCTGTGTTCCAAAGCATGCTTGGTGTCCACAGATTTCATAAAACATTACATCTGGGTCTTAAACTACAGGTGGTTGTAAACCACCATTTGTGTGCTGAAAAACAGATGTTTTTCTTCTATGAGAGCAGCAAATGCTCCTAACTGCTGAACCCATTATCTAGACTCAATTATATTTAAGTCTTAATACATTCTATAAACATATATTGGGCCCACATAACACTTTGTTATTCTTATTTTTCACATATGTAACTTCTTTTTCCAAAGAAGACATCATATCTTATTTGATTATACATGACACATTTGACAATATTCAATATCTGTCTATTAAGTACTGAGGAAATATTACTGATTAATTTTTGATATATTAAGTATACTGAATTAAGTCAAATATACTGTGCAGAGTAATCGTTAGCATTAAGTCACCTGACTAAAAAGCAGTTATTAATTAACTCTCCATTGTGTATAAAGCAAGAAATATTGTTTTTGTTTACCAAAGGAGAATATACAAACAAAGCAAATGATAGAGTTCTCTTGTCCCAATGGGTCTTATTTCAACATATATAATCTATTATGTATGTATATTTGTGTGTATAAGTAAAGATAGATATATCGAAATAGGTAGAAATATCTAATACACAAATGATACTAATTTATATGTGTATCATATTTGTATATATAAGACATTATAGAAAACTGAATAGAATGATACATGCAAAATTTGCCCTAAGGATTCACAATTCATTCTACACTATTAGTTATGAGTGTGCAATGAGAACCTAGCCAAATGGTAACTAATTTGTACAAATATATGGCTAAGCACAGGGTTTTGGTGAACTGTTTTACAGTTAGATGTTCTTATTGAGGAACTTGTATGCTTGCACAGATTCCAGATCTTATTGTGGACTGGCATTGCAAGCAGCTCTACATTATGAGACTAATCCAATTAACCTGTTTACATATGGATCTCTAATACAAAAGAATATACTTTGCTACCTTCTGAATGCTGAATGTTCAGTGAACTGAAAGGGTATGTTTCACCATCCTGCACTACACCACTACTGTACCTACTGTAAGGAATTGGGCCAGGTGTATGATAAGAACAATACAAACAAGTAAAAACAACAGGAAATAGTAGGAAAAGGATATAAGGATTAAGTGCTCATAGGCATGTTAGTGAGTTTAACACACTTTATAAGGAGATCAATTTTAATTAACTTTCTAGTAAATAGCATTTATTTTCAACTGAATCCTCTAAAACTTTAAGTATGGGTGTTCTCTATTGACTGCAATGATGCAGATCTCAAAGAGCCCCAGAGGGCAAGTGTATGCAAACATTTCACTTCTTGACATCTTTCAAAATTCTCAGTTCTAATCTTACCAGCCTTTGAATTACTTTACTGTCAATAGCTTTGACTGTCCCTTATTTCTCTGTGGAAGCTGCTCATTTTAAACCATGCTGTAGCCTGCTTTGTGTCATTATGTTTAAATTGCATTCTGTGCCTAGCCTCCCTCATTTTCTCAAATAGGTTGTAAAATTCGTGAGATCAGAAACTATATCTTAATGCATATTTTATACTCTTCTGTCATTAGTCTCCTCTGAATCCACCGAAGTGCTTCTCGTATTGGGTGTGGTTATATATTTATAAATGACATTGAAGGATAATGATACATTATCTGGTGAGGAATGACGCATGGTTTTTATTATCATTTTGTTCAGAGGTTTATGTTATTTGAGTGCTCTCACAATAAGGACTAAGGATCCCTTCAGGGTTTAGTTTATTCATAGAATTAGAAGGTTAAGAAATTATGTGCCTTGTGTATATATCTTGGAATGGGAATGTAATTACAAAGGAAAATATATGAGATCACGCATGTGAAGAAATAACAACAGGAAGAATTTCCAGGTTATGAAGGCAAAGGGATGGACTGTGGAAGAAGGAAAAGGACCAGGGGAGGCAGAGTATGTGTGTGGGAGGTGGCAGGGCCGTGAATAAAACTAAAGTGTTACAACCTTAGGTGTGAAATCCATGTAGTGGAACCCAAATTTCAAATTTGAAGAGTAAATAAATAAAATAAGACATTAGATGTAAAATCACAGATTAACCATTTAATAAATGACAAAACTAAATCATAAGATGTACAAGGTTTCTGTGATGGTTCATTTTGGTTGACAACTGAAAAAAAAATCTGACCTCATATAGGAAGGTAGCCTTTTTTAAAAAAAATTATTTATTTATCTATTAAATCTCCTCCCCACATCCCTTTTCCCTCCCCTTCCCTCCACTCCCCCTCCCTCTCTAGACCTAAGAGCAGTCAGGGTTCCCTGTCCCATGGGAAGTCCAAGGTCCTCCCCCCTGCATCCAGGTCTATAAAGGTGTGCATCCAAACAAACCAGGCTCCCACAAAGTCAGTCCATGCAGTAGAATCAAAACCCAGTGCCATTCTCCTTGGCTTCTCAGTCAGCCCTCATTGCCAGCCACATTTAGAGGGTCCAGTTTGATCACATGCTCCATTAGTCCCAGTCCAGCTGGCCTTGGTGAGCTCCCATTAGATCAGTCCCACTGCCTCAGTGGGTGGACGCACCACTCTTGGTCCTGACTTCCTTGCTCATGTTCTTCCTCCTTCTGCTCCTCATTTGGACCTTGGGAGCTCAGTCCAGTGCTCCAATGTGGGTCTCTGTCTCTATCTCCATCCATCGCCAGATGAAGGTTCTATGGTGATATGCAAGATATTCATCAGTGTGGTATGGGACAAGGCCAGTTCAGGCACCCTCTCCTCTCCTGGCCAAGTAACAATCTGGGGACCTCTCCTTGGACCTGGGAACCCCTCTAGAGTCAAGTCTCTTGCCAACCCTAAAATGGCTCCCTTAATTAAGATATTTATCTTCCTGCTCCCATATCCACCGGAAAGTGGCCTTAATGAAACGTTCTCCCAATAGATTAACCTATTACTGTATCCATTGTGGTTAGAAGACCAACTCATTGTGGTGGGCACCATTCCCTGTACAGGAGATCATGGGTCTCACTGTGGAAAGAACAGGCTGAGAATTGGCAGACATGCGTGGACTCATTCTATCCTGCCTCTTAGTAGTGTCACCAGCTGTCAGATGTCATTAACTCTGTGAATTCTTTACTTTTATGGTCAGTAACCTGAGACTGAAAAGGCAACAGGTATATTGTGACTTTTCTTAAACAAATACTGTTTCAAGGCCTCCTGAAGTCAGCATTTAGTCTCTGTGTTAGTTTATTTTCCTTTTGCTATATGTTACAGTGTAGAGTGCTGTAGTTTGAAAAGTAAAACCTATAGAAAATTTTATTTATTCTACTGATTGTTTGAAAAGGAAGGCACTATTATACCTTGAAATAAAAAATAAAAGTTTTCAGTATGAGTTCCTTTTTGTCCTCAAGGAAGTTTAAAGATGAAAAAGCAAGTCACAAAGTAAACTTAGTAAAGAGAAAATGTTGAAGTGATAGTCATACCTCAGAATTCAAAGAAAGTAATTATTAACCCCAGGCTCTGTTTAAATTATTTTCTTTGGCCCCTGTTTCATTACCCACATATTAAGAATTTACCTGTTTTTATAACTAAAGAAAATCTCACCTTATTTCTTTTTGGGGAAATACTTTTATTTCCTGGCCATTTATAACACCACATATGTTAAGGTTGAGAATCACTATGACAGCATTTAGCTTTAATAAATATGACTGGGTGTTCAGTTTGTACCTGTAAAATATTAAGCTTTAGAAATAGTATTAGCATTGAAATTAAGTGATATGTATTCGGTAATGAAAGCATGCAGTATGTGAGACCAGAAAATAATTTTACATATTAGAAATAAATATACTATTAAAATATTGTTAAACAAATCTATAGTTCAAAGGTATCTTATGCATATAGAAATTATGACTATATTAGAGCTTTTGTTTGTAATTACTGAAGAGGACTTTAAACACCCATCTAACAAAAATGTTTCCTTTCAACAAGATGGATTTGTACAAGAGAAATGAACAGATATTAAAAAATCTAAGTACAAATGTTCCATTGCTTTATTTCATTGACTATAGTAATTTTAATATTTAAATGTAACATGAGGAGATGGCTTGTTGGTGTTTCTGTCCCGCCCTTCCCCCCAGCCATTTAGTCCCAGAGAAAATCACACCGAGGTCTCGAAAAGATTATAAAACTGATTGGTCTATTAGCTCAGGCTTTGTATTAGCTCTTAGAACTTATATTAACCCATTATTCTAGTATATGTTAGTACATACACTATATATGTACATGACTCAGTACCTTTTTCAGCAGGGCAAGTCGCCATCCTGCTTCTTTCATGATCTGGGCAGGACTCGGGAGGAATGGGCTTCCTCCTTCCCAGCATTCTCCTGCTCTTATCGCCCCGCCTCTACTTCCTGTCTGGTTGACCTGCCTATACTTCCTGTCTGGCCAATCAGCATTTATTTAAAACACGATTGACAGAATACAGACAATTCTCCCACACCACTTAAATTTTTATTTCTTTTATATTGAATTTAGATTTTAATTTCCTTTTTATCTATAGAATCTATGGACACTAAATCAGTGTAAGAAGCCAAATAAAAAAGCTATGAATTTAAGAAAGAAGGAAGGAAGAAAGAGAGAATGAAAGAGAAAATATTGCAACCAAGGGAACATAAAGCTCAAAGTAGTGTAGAGTACGGCCCATCACAGTGAGAGCAAGCTCATAGCAGTAAAAACCTGAGGGAGCTGGGAGCATTGTGTTCAGTGAAAGAAGGGAGTGATGAATGCTGATCTTCAACCTGTTTTCTCATTTTCATGGCTTTTAGGATCCCATCCCAGGGGATGGAGCTACCAAGCATGGCTTTCCTTCCCACATGATTAAACTACTCAGGATAACCCTCCACATCATGTTTATGGATCCATCTCACAAGTGGCACAACATTTCATGTAACTAAAATTTGAGAATAGCTATCTGTAATGGTTTTTCATATGCTTTTGAGAGATAAGCCCGGCCCACTTGCTCCCCCATTCACTGAGGTAAGCGGATCTTCCTTCCACCTCCAGCCAGAGTTCCTTCTTTTTCAGGTCTCTCTGCCTCTCTCCCTTCTCCCCATTTCTCCCCTCCCTCCCTCCCTTCTTTCTCATTTCTCTCTGCCTTTCTTTCTGTTCTTCTCCCTTCTCCCCTTCCTCCATTTCTGTTTCCCCTCCATAATCCACTAAATAAATACCCACTTTCCCTGTGTGACATATCTAATAGGTCTCCATCTCTCTTTGCCCAGTTCCTGTTCACTGTGTGTGTGGATACATGTAACTTAAATGCACCTATGTTTACTGTTAAATGTTATAATTGTCTATTCATTATATCTCATTCCATACTACAAAAACAATAAGCCTCATGCTTTAAATTGGTATGTGCATTTAAGTCTCTTACGAAAATACAGTATTTTAATTCAACCCTGCTTTAAAATATATTAAGCTGTTCTCCACAACTGTCAGTTCTGCCATTAACCTTCTATAGCAAGAAGTTTTTCTTCTTTTTGTCTTTTTATGAGTGTAAATCTTACCTGCTAAGTTGAGAGCCAGTACAGTCAAGTTTGGACCCCAGCAGATTCTATACTGTAATTATAAATCATCTATACCTGGTAAACAGCCCTCAACTGCTCAGAGATCTGAGGACTGTAGTATTTAAATGCTTAATTATTAAAAAAAAACTTTTCATAACAAAAAAGAGATATGTTGGCTCCTAGCAGCAGCACTCTACTTCCACAAACTCAAAAAGTTCTTGTGATTTCCAGGAGGCCAAATTAAAGGATCCACCTTAAACAGGTCAGATACACTCCTCTCAATTCCTTGATCCCAAACTTTTTTTTCCGTAAACTTAACTTTGTCCTCTGTTCTGTTAATACCTTAAACATGTCTAAGAGACACCAGACATTTCCATATCACAAACTCCAGACAGGAGCAAAGAGACCAACTACCCCAGGACATGACTAGCATCCAACTTTCTCTGGTTTCCCCTCTCAAGATGATTCCCAAAAATAAGCAGGAAGCAGTCTTGAACATATGCAGTCCCAATGCCTTTAACCTGTTGTGCCCAACCTCCCACCTTTTTATCATAAAAATGAGATGAGAATGTAATGGTCTGCCCTGTCTCTTTAAGAGACAAGCCCTGCCTACTTCCCCCTTCCACAGAGGCAAGCAGATCTTCCTTCTGCTTTCAGCCTGCACTCTCTCTGTCCCACCACTCTTTGGAAGAGGTGGCTGTGTCCTCCTCTCCTCTCTCCCTTTCTCTCTCTCTCTCTCTCTCTCTCTCTCTCTCTCTCTCTCTCTCTCTCTCTGTCTCTGTCTTTCTCTGTTAGTCTATCTGTCTGTCTGTCTGTCTGTCTGTCTCTCCCTCTTTCTTCCCCTTCCCTTTCCATCCGTAACTACCAAATAAATACTCATTCTGCATGGCATGCCTATATGTATCTGTCTCCTGCTCCTCGTGGACTGACTGTCCCACTGACCTGCCAAGGTCTCTCACACTGGTTCTTCTACAACCAACTCTTTGTTTCATTATTTTTTTTGTATTGTTCTCTCTTTTTTTATATTGATTTCAGCCCTCAGTTTGATTATTTCCTGCCAGCTACTCCTCTTGGATCTGTTTGCTTCTTTTTGTTCTAAAGTTTTCAGGTGTGTCATTAAGTTGCTAGTATGTGATCTCTCTAAATTCTTTATGAGGGTCTTATTGCTATTAACTTTCATCTTGTCCCAAAAATTTGGGTATGTTGTGCATTCATTTTCATTGAATTCTTGGAAGTCTTTAATTTCTTTCTTCATTAGTTGCTTTATCCAGTAGTAAATCAGTTGAGTTGTTCAGTTTTCATGAGTTTGCTGGCTTTCTGCAGCTTCTATTGTTAAAATCCAGTTTTGATCCATGGTTTCTGATAGGATACAAAATTTCACATTTTTTTGTATCTTCGGAGACTTGCTTTGTGACCAAGTATATGCTCAGTTTTGGAATATGAGGGACAGAGAAGAATGTATCTTTGTGTGTATGTGTGTTTTGGTGAAATGTTGCGTAGATCTCTGTTAGATGCAGTTAAGTCATAGGATCTGTTATTTCTATTATTTCTCTGTTTTATTTCTGTTTGGTTTTGTCTTTTATTTTTTTGGATTTTTGAGACAAGTTTTCTCTGTAGCTTTTGGAGCCTGTCCTGGAACTAGCTCTTGTACACAAGGCTGGCCTCAAACTCACAGAGATCGACCTGCCTCTGCCTCCCGAGTGCTGGGATCAAAGGCGTGAGCCACCACCGCCTGGCTCTATTTTGTTTCTGTCTTGACAATCTGTCTATTGGTGAGAGTGGGGTATTAAAGTCTCTCCATACTAATGTCTGGAGCTGGATGTGTGATTTAAACTTTAGTATGTTTCTTTCACAAATATGAATGCCCTTGTGTTTGGTGAATAGATGCTCAGAATTGAGACATCAGCTTGGACAACTTTTCATTTGATGAACATGAAATGTCCTTCTATGTCTTTTTTTCTTTTGGCAAATTGAGTCTGCTGATACCGAAAAATATTACTGACCAATGATTATTGATTCCTGTTATTTTGTTGTTCATGGTAGTGGTTGTAGTGTGTATGCTGCATGTGTGTGCTTTTTCCTTCTTTGGGTTTTGCTAGTGTGAGATTATCTGTTTCCTCTGTTATTGTATAGTTAACTTTTTTGGATTGGAGTTTTCCTTCTAGTACTTTCTGCAGTGTTGAATTTGTGAATTGTTACTGCTTAAATTTGACTTTGTTCATGTTATATCTTTCTTTATCCATCTATGGTGATTGAAAATTTTGCTGGGTATAAGAGTTTTGGCTGGCATCAGTGGTCTCTTAGAGTCTGCAAGTGATTAATTAGTTCAGGCATTTCTGACTTTTAGGGTCTCCATTGAGGGTACCCCTCGATTCTAATAGGTTTGCCTTTATGTGTTACTTGAAGATTTGCCCATGCAGCTTTAATTATTCATTCTTTGTTCTGTGTATTTAGTACTTTGCTGATTAGGAGATGCAAGAATTTTAATTTCTGATCCAATATATTTGGAATTCTGTGAGCTTCCTGTACTTTTATAGGCATGCTCTACTTAAGGTTAGGAAATTTTCTTTTATGAGTTTGTAGAACATATACTCTAGGTTTTGAGGTGAAATTTTTCTCCTTTTATTTCTATTTTTCTTAGGGAATATGATAAGAAAGGCAGGCTTGGGTGGCCCAATGGGTCTTTCAGAGACAGGATTCAGGCTATTAGGCAGTCCAGCTGGCAGATCAGTCACTCACCTGATCTTTCAACTTGGGTTACTTGAACCAGAGCAGTGGAATCCACCAGAGTTGGTGGCAGGGCCCAGCAGCAGTGCTGGTGATGAAGTGGGAAGGAGCTTTTCTTCAGTGTTCTAAAGATTGTTTTAAAGGTTCATATATAAAATACGAATTTTAAAGAATCATATTAAAAGGGCCTTGGACTAGTAAATTAGCACAGCAGGTAAAGACTCTTGCCAAGAATTCTGTCAATCTGTTTTAGATTTCTGGAACCCACATAATAAAGAAGAGAAAACATTTCCATAAGTTGTGTAATTTAGTGATCTTCACATGCACACTCCCATTAAGATAGACATATCCTCTTCATACCACATGCATATGAATGTGAATGTGCACACACACTAAATGAATGAATGCATACTAAATGTTCAAATCTCATCTGTGATTCAAGACAATTTCATAAATATGAGCCCTTTAAATAAAAATCTAGTGACACACTTTTCACATGCAATGCTCAAAATGGAAGAATTGCTACAAAGCCAGGAATGGTTGGACAAAATGATAACAGAAATAAATCAGATCAAACACCGAAACCTAAATTCCATTTCTGTCATCCTTTGTTTATGATGAAATGGGCTGAGATGTAAAGGGCATTGATAACAGCACCCCTCCATCTCCATCATCTGCAGTACATATAGACAGTCACCACAGCTTTCCTCAGTGGATATTCTGCATTGTTGGCATCTCCAATATCCTGGTATCTCCACTGAAACCTAAGTTTCACATTCATAACTTCACTCAAGGCTTTCTCAACTCATTCTTGTAGGTATTCTATTAATCCCACACTGTTCTTGTTCTTAGCTGCTTTCTAAAACCCTAGACCAAGTTTCTTAAACACCAAAAGTATTGAGCATTCTATGCCTTCAAAATTACCAACTTCTTATTCCAAAATCTATGCCTATTTCATGGTAGAGGCTGATCCTTCCCTGTACCACGGTTGTATAAACTCACATATGAAAACCCAGGGCAAACATTTTCCCAGAATTTGGTGTCTGAGAACCAAGGAGTCATTTTCTTTTTCTGCATTTTCAGACCAGACATTTTTCTTTCATGTAAATTTGCATCTTTATATGTCAAAGTCTTCAATGAGTGGATTCACACTCTCAAACCACGATTCCTTTTGGCTCCATGCAGAATACAAAGTTTGTCTTTAATGACTCTAATCCCTGTTGTCTATGACTTCCTTACTGAAAACTTCAGCTTGTGTATACTCCTTCACTCTACCAAAATTATTAGTGTATTACCTCCAAATTCACCACCACTCAGGCTCCCAGGACAGGAGCAAAATGAAGCCAGATTCAAGCCCAAATATCACATGAGTGGCTCCTAGTTTAGTTCTTAGAATTTGTTCCTCTCTGAAAACTCATGTGTATTTTGTCTTTCTCTCAACATTATCGTCTTTCCACATCTCATGACAATGGTCCATGAAACTTCTGTGATGGCTAGCTTTAAATGACAACTTATTACAACCTAGAATTATTTGGAAAGATAGCCTGCATAAGGGATTTCTAGGGCAGGATGGACTATTGAAGTATCTGTGGAGAGGATCTAAATTACCTTAATTGAAGTAGGATAGAAGACCACCTAGTGAAGAAAGAAGTCTGATGCTTTGAATCTTGACCTGTGTATTATTTAAGAAAGTTATTTGAGATCAAGCAAGAAAGCAAGATTACTGCATTTAAATCCTCTTCTCTGCTCTTGAATATGAACAAAAATAATGCCTTAAATTCCTACCTTGACTTCTCATAGTCAGCAATCGTAAGCTGAAAAAGCTTCTTTCTCCCCAGTGTTGCTTTTGTCCAGACATTTGTCACAGCAAAGACTCTGAAACTCGAATAGCACACTAGGGTTTTTCGATTCCAAAGCAACACAATTTGCCACATTCCATCTATAAAGCAGTTTGGATAGCCTAAGAACCAGATGGCCAGTTTTATCATGAAAAGGGGTACTTTTGATACCAATTTTTGTTTGAATTTCTTTTCCTGTTAGTGTAATGAATGTTCTCTAACAAAACAACTTGCAGAAGAAATGGTTTATTCTGCTTCACAGTTGCAGTGCATCATGGAGAGGAGATCACAAAGAAGTAGCATGAGAGAGCTGTTCATAGTGTATCCACAACCAGGAAACAGAAAAGAATGATTTCTGGGCTGGGCTTCCATATTCCCCTTTAAAAAGTCCAGAGTCTAGTCCTTGATGGGTGGGTCTTCTCACCTAATTAAATTAATCAAGTTAACTCCCAAGAGGCTTGCCCAGAAGGCCTATTTCTTAGAGATCCTAGAGCTCATCAAAATTACAATTGTGAATGCCACTATAATCATATTCAACTGTAGTATTCCACCACTAGCTTTATTGCTTGGTAAGAAGACTGGCTCAAATGTTAAGCTCTTAAAACTCATCTGCTCAAGGAGGGTGTCATGTTATACAAAGAATGAAAACAGCAAAATCAATTAGAGCCTGTTTAATGGCTAACATATTAATCATAACACTCAGGATGCTTCGACAAGAGAACCACGTAGGCCACAAAGACCAGCCTAGGCTACAAAGTGAGACACTGTATCAAAACAGGAAGAAAAAAATAATTAATACTGTTTTTACTGTTTTTATCTGAAGATATTCTTAAATTAATAATTTGGATTTCCGAAACTGTAATTTTGTGAATGTTTTAAATGCTTCAATATATCTTCCATTTAATATATATATATATATATATATATATATATATATATATATATATATATATACATGAGATAGTGTGCAGGAAAATAGAAACCATTTAAATGCATTTATTCCTTGACTTTCTTCTGCTGTAATTACTTGCATAGGATCTGCAGGAAAAAAAAAGACATGGTAGTAGGAGAAGGAGTAGCTGAGAAGAAGAAATTGGTGTGCAGAAGTTGTAGGGTGTTCAGAGAAGATAATACAGTAAATACATCTACAATAATTTGCATATGCTATAGATTTATCAGGGTGAAGTAAAGAATTAATGAAAATTAAATGGTCTTCATAGGAGATGAAAGAAAACCAGTAAAAGCAGGATAATACGGAAACTTCATATTATTGTAAAATAAGCCTGAATTGTCATATGTACCAATCAATGGTTAGTCAAATCATTTTGATTTGACTTCATTGGATAATTTGCTCGAGAGCACATTTTTGTGTATGTATGATACAAGAGTATATACAAATGAAGATGAGGTGATGCTTAAGATATTTATCTGTGGTATTAATGTTTTATCTGCCAGTGTTTTGTTGTGTCATTTTGATAGTATGTTTTATCCTTGCTTTAATTTCTCAAACTATAGAGTTATATTAAACAAAGCATTTTACACTATGTCAAGTCAGGGATATCGGTATTTTAAACTCATCAGGATGATATGTGCCATACAATTAAAGGGCAGACATTCATAAATAATAGTGTATTGCTGTAGTGTTTATAAATGCAAAATTATGCCTTTAATCATATGAAGAAATCATTGGTTGAAACTCATTTCATGAGTGACCTGGTGTTCTGATAAACAACTATCCAGTCTATGACATGTGTGGCCTTCACAAGATACTTCTGAATGTCATGAAACCCACATTGTGTTAAGTGTGTTTCTGCATCTGGGTTAAAAATAAGCTTCCAATTTGCAATGCTTCCTCCCTTCAACAGCTGAGTGATACCAAGGTAACTATCACCAGACTTCTTGCATTTGAGACTCCCATAATATTGGCCCTGAATCTGAACCAGTTTGTGCTCATAATTGTATTTCTTTCTTTAGAAACATGGTGAATCACATATATTGTGGTTGTAACTGCAGTTGCTTTGTGTTTGGCATCTTCACTATGGCTCTTTTGTGGGTGTGGCTATTGTTGATGAACCAAATAAGGCCATTTAAAGACCTTTTCTTTTTAAAATAAAATGATAGCAGTATCTTACACATTTTGATGGGCTTTCAATCTTTTAAGCTAAGTAATATGGTGAACCCAAAGAAAAACATATATAGACCCATCTGGGAATCAGAAACAGACAAGATCGCCTGACAAAATTGGGAAAATGGAGGCGGCAGCGGGTGGTGGGGAGGGAGGAAGGAGAGAAGGGGAGGGTTGAAGAGAACTTGAGGGAGTGGGATAGTCGAGATGGAGGAAGGACAGGTATGAGAGCAAGGAAAGAGAGGTCTTGATTGAGGGAGCCATTATGAGGTTAGCAAGAAATCTGGCTCGAGAAAAATTCCCAGAAATCCACAAGGATGACCACAGCTAAGACCCTAAGCAATAGAGGAGACGGTGTCTGAACTGGCCTTGTCCTGTAGTCAGACTGATGATTATCTTAAATATCACCATAGAATTTCATCCAACAACAGATGGAAACAGAGGCAAAGAACCACATCAGAGCAATGAACTGAGCTCCCAAGGTCGAGTTGAATAGTGACAGGAGTGAGAATATGAGAAAGGAGGTCAAGATCATGAGGGATTCACCCACTGAGACAGTTTGTCTGAGCTAATGGGAGCTCCCTAACTCCAACTGGACTGGGAGTGAAGGAGCATGGGATCAAACTAGTCCCTTTGAATGTGGTTGACAGTTGGGGCAGACTGAGGGTTCACTGACTGTGGCACTGAGATTTGTCTCTACTGCATGTACTGGCTTTTGGGGATTCTACTCTCTCTGGGGGTATACCTTGCTCAACCTAGGTGTAGTAGGGAAGGCCTTGGACTTGCCACAGGGCAGGGTGCCTTGTTCTCTCTTAGGATTGGACAGGGCAGGGGTATCAGGGTGTGTGGAGAGAGTGGGAGGAGGGGAGGGAATTTGGATTGGTATTTTTTTAAGTAATAAAATTAAAAAAAAATTCTCCAAATTGTTTTGTGTAACTTGTAAGATCCACTGACTCTTTTAAATCAAATATTTTTAAGTTCTGAAAACTTATGTACTTAAACTTTGAGATAGTTTTCCAAGTCCACATTTCTTAGAAATGTGGAGAGAATAAGTCTGCAGTCTTTCTGTAGAATAAAAGACTGTATGTGAATTGTCCAAGCTAATTATTTAAGTCTGCTTTCTGTTAACACTTTCCACTGAATAGAACAGAATAGAATAGGTGACATTAAATTGTCCTTTTGTGTTTCTACACATTACATATTTAAAAAATCTTTTTAGATAGTTAGAATACAAGTAATTATGTAGTTTAGACAAGTACAATTAAGTTATATTGTGTATCTCACTCTCAAGGAAATGAATTATTTTCAAGTGTTTATATTTTGTAATTGAATCTTTAGTATGCCAAGAAACCTAAAATTTGTAATAACCTTGCTTTTTTCCAAGCCCACTATTTACACCATATCTGAAGATAATTAGTGCATGCTTAGAACTGGGATGGGGTTAAACCTAACATCTCATAAATGCTAGGCAAACACACTACAAGACTGAGTTATATGCTCAGCATCTTATACCGAGCTCCATAATTTTCAAGAACTCACTCATTCCATTAGTGGAGATACACAGTATATTATTTAGTATAGAAAAAAATGTTTCTTTGGGGTCAAAAATAGATTTTAAAATCCATATTGCTCTACTTGTATGAAGTATCCAGGTGATATCACAATCATGTGACATTAACATGGCCAACAAGTCTTCATCTAATAAGAAAAAACGAACACAAAAACAAAACATTGAGTTTAGAGTATGATTACAGAGCAATCAAGATATGGCTATTCGTGGAGAACCTCCTTTAGCAGTCAGACCTGTGGTCTTGCACACTAAGCAGAGGGCATGGTAGCCTTGCAATAAAGCGTGTATGAGACAGACATATAAGGACACTGGCAATGCAATACGAAATCAGGGAATATGACATGATTGCAACCAAGTGAGTTAGGGGTCTGGAGTGGTATAGTATATTGACTTCTCTTTGTAGAGATTTATATATTGACTATGATCTTAGAATATTTATACTAAAGCTAATTATTTTCTAAATAAAACTATAGTAGTATACTATTTTCAATATATAATATATATATATATATTCATAATATTATATAACATTTCATAACTAAAGTTTTGGAAGTGCTATACTAAATAATTATATTTTATTCATAGAGCACATTAGGTTTTCTAATACACTGTTTCCAGATTGTTTAAATTCAAAACCTAGGCGAGCACTTGCCATATGCGTAATGTTGGCATGGTAATTCCACTTTTCATGCTTCAGTATCACCATCTGGAAAACAAAGATAAAAGTAGTAGTTACTTCTAATGGTTCAAAGAAAAAGTGAGATAATTCATATAAAAGAGCTGAGAAAATATCTGGATTCAAATGCTTACTAAATTTTGTCATTTTCACTGTGAATTTTATAAGGACCTTTTTTATCCTCTATTTTATTCTTTTATTGAAAATGGATATTTTTCACATAATATTTTCTGATTCTGGTTTCTTCCTCCCCAACTCCTCTGAGATACAACCCTCTTCTCCTCCCATGCCCATAAGCATTACTTCTGTCTCTCTTCAGAAAACAGGCATCTATGAGTAATAATATAATAAAACAATCAAGATGGAATAGGACAAAAAGCACAAACAAAAGAAAAAAGACCCAAAAGCATTAGAAATACACATAGACACTGAGACATACAAGTTCATATACCCAGGACTCTCAGAAAAGCATAGCAATGAAACTATAGTGTTTACCTACTCAAAGGTCCTAAAGGGTGGGAAAAAAATGAGAAACCCTGACAAAATATTATAAGACATAGAACCACCAAAGATGCCATTGAGTTTTTTTGGCATTTTCCATATTCTTATGGTCATAGGGGCTGCTGTAAGAGTTGTTTGCATTCCCAATGAGAATGCATTGAAGAAAACTGATTGTCATATGTGAGTGATTATCAATTGAAGATAGCTTCTGGGTTAGGAATGGATGCTTGTGTGCACTTCACTCAGAGCGGGGATGCCATCTGGTAGAGACCTGTATAGACATTGTGCCTGCTGCCAGAATCTCTGTGTATTCATTCTTCTTACGTGCCTCAGTCATGCTGTGTTTAGAAGGGCTAGCTCTTTGCTGCCCTCTATCTCCTCTATCTCTTACAATCTTCCTGTCCATTCTTCTATATGTTTCATTGAGCCCTAATGGAAGGGATTTGATGAAGATGTCCCATTTAAGACTGACTGCTCCAAGGTTTCTCATTCTCTGCTCATTGCCCATCTGCTGTAGAAGAAAACTCTGAAGATGGCTGAGCCTGGCATTGATCTATGAATATCACAGAATGTCATTGGGAGTTATTTTAATGCTGCATTCCTTTAGCAGAACAGAAGTATTTGTTTTCTCCTAAATCACTGGCCTATCCAGTCTTTGCTTCTTGGCTAGCTGAGTGACATCAGGGATGGGCTACGTCTAATGAGATGAGCTTTACATCCAATATGGTCGTGGTTGGTTACTCCTGCAACCTTTTCACTACCATTGCAATACTGCATTTTTCAGACAGGTCATCATATAGATCAAAGGGCTTGTAGATGGGCTGATGCTTACTTTTCTCCTTTGGTAACAGTTAGAGCACCCTGTAGCGTGTATGCAGAATACCCAGCAGCATCATGAACACTAGTATGTGGACCTATTTATAGCGAACATGATGCATTGGTCCTCATTAGTCTCATCATCTTTCTGTCATTGTGGCAAGGTGCTAGAAATAAACAACTTCTAAGTATTTTGGCTCACAGCTTTGCACAGCAATCTATGGTTTCTTGCCTCCACTGGTTAAAAGCCTGTGGTGAGGCAGATATGACGGTGTGACTCTGAGGTAAGAAAGCAAGCTGCTTTTCTTCTTTTAAAAGGAGCAGTGGGCTGAGTCTTGCCACCCGACTTCCGGCTAGCTTTACCCGAAATAATTACAGAAACTGTATTCATTTAAACACGGCCTGGTCCATTAGTTCTAATCTCTTCTTGGCTAATTCTTATATATTCTTTTAACCATTTATAATAATCTGTATCGTCACTTGACTGGCTTACATTTCTAATAATCTGTATCACCACTTGACTGTGGCTTACCAGCATGAGTTTAACCAATGTCCATCTCAGAAAGGAGCTTCATGGCATCTGCCCTGACTCTGCTTTCTTTCTCCCAGCATGCTGTTCAGTCTATCTGAATTCTGCCCTATCAAAAAACTGAGGCAGTTTCTTTATTAACCAATGAAAGTAACACATAGAAGGAAGACCCACCTACATCGCCTTCTTGAGTTCAGGAAGGAAAGCTGTGTGACTGAGGAGTCAAGATCGTAACAATCCCTTGAAGGGAGGACTCACAATGTGCAAAACCTTCCTAAAAACTCGGTCACAGTTTTTAAAGGTTCTATAAACTCCCCATAGCAAATGAGGACCAAAACTTAAGCAAGAACATTTGGGGGGCATTGAAGATTCGTGTATAACACCCATAGTCATTGTAAAGGCATTGCTACACACCAGCAATGTAGCAAACCCTGCTCATGTAGGAACTTTTCTGTCACTGTGGGAAAGCCATCTCAAATGGATTAAATTAGCAAAATGCTCAATATATGTTTGATTTCTTGTTATAGCAACCTCAGCTCTATTTACTCTTACTGAGAGACTCTACTTTGTGCTCTTCATCTTCATTTTCCTGTTTTCTCAAACACCTCACTCCACTCCTCGTAACCATCTGCTCTCTGCTGTTTACATTCCACATGTATTTTAAATCAGGTCTTTGTTTTCATTTATTTTTAATTTACTATACATTCTTTGTGCAAGATTTGTTTCTTTCTATGCCTGTCTTATCTTTTTTATTTTTAAATTTGCCATAACTCCCTTCAGGCTTAACTTTGTTTCAGAAAGCAAGCTCTTTTTCTAATTTAAGAGTTGAATGCCCTTGCATTGTATGTACATCTCACTGTTCACAGGCACCATGTGGCTATATCATCTACATTTCCACTAATACCAGCCCGGACAACCTTATCAATACATATTACTTTCATTTTTTCCCTTAATAGTCATTCTGAAAGTAAGTGATTCCAATGTGGTTTTGATTTGAACTTTCCTGATGATCAGCAATACTGAACAATTACTTACAATCAATGACATTCTTAGTACCTAAAAATATTTTGCTCCATAATCTCTTCATGCTTTTTGGGAGAAAAAAAGACCTAATGCATATGATGTTATAGTCAGTGGCAGATTAGAAATATCAAAACATATGATGAAAGTACAATCAGTGACCGAAAAAAATTGAGAGTTGAGACACAGGTCCAAATACAGAAAGTGTAAGTGTAGCTGTCAGACAATGTTGACACAGAAAATTTGGTGAGAAATGTGGAAAAATTATCAAGACATCTAAGATACCTCAGGCCAGCTAACAGAAAAACCCTAGCACTACTTCAAATATTCCTATGGAAACAAAAATGCTAAACTAGAACAATCCTGGTTTATTATTGATGTCTTGCTTCAGTAACAAAAAAACAGTTTAATTATTTTAAATACACTATTTTAAAGACTATCAACATATCTCTTAACTCTTTGAGCACTTTTAGAGGCAAAATAGAACTACTAATTGAAGAAAATTACCTATTCAGCCATATATTTTTACATTATCTCATATTGTATTTTGTACTTAAGTGGCCAACACCATGCTTACATTGTACTTTCTGCTCCCACACATGTACAAGTTCCCTTGCAATTATTTTTGGGTCATTCTCCTAAGCTCATTGTTTACATTGTTTCTATTTAGTCCTCAAGGCTTCTCCCTTCTAATATCCTCGACTCAAAACAAATAAAACAAAGAAACAAAAATCCCTGCAGAGACCTCTGCTCTCTGGAGGCTGTGCATGACTACTGGTCCCTTAGAACCCACTACTAGGTCAATTTTCCAGAGAGAGAGGACCATTCTTCCTCGGCCTCAGTTATGATTGTTACAGCTCCTCAGACCACATGAGCTGAAACCACTTTGTGTCTATCTGCCTTCATACATCATTTACTGAGGATCTATTATATACTATCCATACTATAGGCATATTAAAGCTTTGAATGTTAAATAGAGCCGATTCTTGTCTCAGAGAGTCCTAAAGAATCCAGTTGTAAAAGAATAGAAATGAATTAGTCATTGCAATCTTACAAAGCACTTACAGCTGCTGAATCTGTCTCAGATATTACACATGCCTCCACTGACTGCTGCTTCTTTTGCCTCCTCAGTACTGGGTTATTAAAATCCAATGACATGGAGGGCAGTCTAATTTTCCTACTCACAAATGTGACCATTCAATGTGATATTGCTCAACTACAAAAATCTTGGTACTCATTGTTAGATTGAAATTTATATATGCTTCAGTTTTGTTAAAATGATTCCCATTTTGCCAAATTGATTTTACCAGCAGCATGCAGCAATTCACCTTACTTCATTCCTTCACTATCATTTGATACTATTGGTTTTCTTCCTTAAAAGTCAACAATCTGTTACAATAATATGCTGTTAAAATTTGGTATATGGGCTGGAGAGATGGCTCAGTGGTTAAGAGCTGATGGTTCAGTGGTTGTTCCAAAGGACCAGGATTTAACCCTCAACATCAGCATGGCAGGTCACAACCAAAACCTCCAGTTCTCGGAGATCAGATGCCCTCTTCTGGCTGCTCTGGGTACTAGGCATGCATTTGATATGTGATACACAGATGTAAATGCAGGCAAAATATTCATATAGGGAGAGAATTTAAAATAAAATAACAGTATGCACAAAGAAGCATGAATTTATTTATATAAGTAAGTATATATATATATATATATATATATATATATAGTTATATATCAAGATTTTACATAGGATGTTCCATAGTGCATAAGTGTACAATTTGCTAAATTATCATAAGGCAACGTGTAATTTAGACCTGTGTTCAGATTTAAAAACTTTCTGGCACCCCAAAGTCTTATTCTTGCTCCTTTGCAAAGCAAATCTGCTCTCTCTTGAGCATGGAAAATACTGCATGTCACGAAGAAAAAAATAACTGTGCTGGCTTCCTATCTTCCCCATGGGTTCTGCTCTTCAGCTTTCTCACTCACCCAATTATTCCAAGTCCTGAGGTTGTTATGTCTGATAACAAGCCTCTGCATTCCCCACAGGTTCTCTATCAAGGAATTAAGCTGTGTTCTGCTTCGTTTTCTTTTTTCCCCCTCTTTGTTGCTTCAGTTTCATTTGTAGATGTATGTTAATTGAGTTGTTTCTGAAAATTTCCGTGAAATTTGTTCACTCCAATACTAGCTGGAGTGCTGAAAAACCAATTCTGTTTTCTATGGATAGGCAAGCTGAACATTTTTCCTTTCATTGAAATCTGGTTGTATTTAAAGCCCTTCACTTCACAGATCTTATATGGAATGTGAGCACTTAAAAGGCTCCTTCCATTTTCATAGCTGTATTTGGCATACACAGACAGGTCAGGTATTATATGAAGATAATAAAAGTAGAGGCACTTACTAGGAAGAAAGAACCTATTATTAATTGTTTGTCAGAGGCTCTGCTTTTAGAAAAAGAAATATGCTGCTTCTTGCAGGATTTCCTATAGTTGTATTGCTGGGGAGAACCTAAAAAAAATCATTGAATCCAATCTGTCAGTCTTTACTGGGATGAGTTGGTGTCCTGCTCACCTTGACATTCATACTTGACTTTTCCTTGTCAGGATATGAACAATGAAAACAATGTCAAATATAGACATTTGATTAGTCATGTATAAATAGGCTTTTGGTTTTACTTCATGATTTGAAATATTTATTAGATACTATAATAAATATTATAACAAACTAAAAAGGACACTTTTGTAATGAGCAATATTCATTTATTCTATTTGTTTCGGTTTTCACACATAAATATTATAAAGTTAAGATTTTCCTGTTCTCTACAGCTGTTGCATTTCCATGCTTCTCATGAAATAACTGCTAACACAGACTCAGTGAGTGTGCCCATAATCCTTTACAGACAGTATCACATAATTGTGTTTTCTCTTATTTTTGATGTGTGTATTTGAATGCAGTCATATGGTCATCAGTATATATTTCTCCAGAGAGAGATGTAGTTTTTGAAACTGACAGTCATATTCAAAATAGTAAGTTGGATCATTATTACAGTGGCATTCCACCTTATTTACACATTTCCCCTACCACAAATAGTCCCCCACTCCGTATAGTGGTTTGAATAGGAATGGTCCCCACATGCTCAAATATTTGAATGCTTGGTCATTAGGGAGTGGTGCTAGAAATGTTAGGACATGTGGCCTTGTTGCAGTAGATGTGATTTTGTTGGAGGAAGTAGGTCACTGGGGTAGGTATTAGAATTTCAGAAGCTTAAGCTGGGCCTAATGACTCTTTCCTTTCTTTTGCCTACAGATCTAGATCTAGAACTCTCAGCATGTCTGCCTGCATTCCACCATGCTTACCACCATGACGATATTGGACTAAACCCCTGAAACTGTAAGCAAGCCCTAGTTAAAAGCTTTCTTTTATAGGAGTTGCCATAATCAAGTGGTCTCTTCACTACAAAAGATTGTTGACTAAGACATAAGTTATTATGAGGAAGTGAGGTATGGCTATGACAGGCCCAAGCATGTTTCTTTTTGGTGGAATGGAGATTTGGGAACCTTAAATTTAGAACGCAGTTGAATGCTTTAAGTGGGGTTTAATGGGCCCTGCTAGTAGGACCATAGAAGACAATGATGCTGAAGGCGAGTTGAACTGTGAGGGTATAACTCAAGAAGTTTCAAAGCGGAAGATTATTACGACGTAGTCTACAGAATGTTGTTGTGATGTTTTGGTGAAGAATCTTGGTACTTTTCGCCCTTATCTGAAAAATGCCTAAGGCTAAATTAAAGAGTTTTTGATTAATGGCATTGACAATGATTTCAGGTCAACCTACTCTTGACTCTGTCATGTAGTTATTAGTGGTGGCTTTTATGCTGATAAAATGAAAAGGAGAAGATTGTGCAAGGAAAAATAAAAATGCACAGTTTGAGAAGAAAAGGCACACCAAGAAGTGTAATGGAGTTAAGTCCAGTTTCAAGGAGCTAAAATGTTTTAAAAAAATCAATGCTAAATAGAATAAAGGCAGTTGTGACTTCATGACAAAAGCCAACCTAGCTAAGTTTCAACTTCTAAAAAGAAATTAAAGGAAAACTTAGGGATAGGTGTGGTGGTATATGCCTTGTCTCAGCACTCTGGAGTCCAAGGAAGGAGGATCTCTAAGTTTGAGCCTAGCCTGGTCTACATTGCAAGTTCCAGGACAGACAAGCTTAGGAACTGAAAACAATGACTGAAAACAGAAAGCTGGTGAAAATTTATTTCAGTGAGGGAACCATGTTCCATCCCCAGCAAGCAGAAGAACTTTGGCAGCTTAAGTCACGTGATTCTGGATTCAGAGGCAAAGAAACACAAAGGGGGCTCTCCCTCTGCCTCTAAGGAAAGCTGCTGAGACCAGGTGTGTCATGCATGACCCTTTATGGAGGCCCAGAAAAAAAAAAAAAAACCTTTGCATAAAGCTGTGAAGGTGAAACCTGCATTGCTTTGGAGATACCAAGATGTTGGAGATGTCAGAGTTGGTGCCTATCTGCCAAGCAGAGATGCTGACGGAGAATGGAACCAGTCTAAGAGAGAGAAAGTGTGTTGCAGTCATTAAAGCTGAAAGGACTTGGAATTCCAGAGTGCTTTGATATCAGACGTGGAGATGTGGAGGTTAGAGCTTGACCAAATGGTGTTTAGTATTGCTTTGGTACTGCATTTTCTCATTATGCTCCCTTTTCTCCCTTTTGGAATGGTAATTTAAACTCGGTGTCATTGGAATGTTGGGAATATGTGAGCATATGATTTGCTTTTTGATTTTTATTTTATATGGAGTTACAGTTAAGAGATTGCCATGAGTCTCAAAAGAGGCTTTGAACTTTGGACTTTTAAGCAGTGTTGAAATGGCAATAGACTATGGGGACATTTGAAATAATATTGAATGCATTTTTGCATTATGATATGGCTATAAGCATATGGAAGTCATAGAGTGGAATGTGGTAGTTTGAATAAAAGTGTCCCTCGTGAGGTAATATATTTGACTCCTTGGTCATTAGGGAGTGCAGTACTTGACAGGGATTAGGAGGTGTTGTCTTGTTGAAATGGGTGTAGCACAAATAAGAAAAATCCAGAGACAGATATTGGGGTTCAGTCTAAAAGATCATAGAAGCAAAGTAGTCAACCATTCTTACCTCTAAGAAATCTTCAGACTGAGGAAAAAAAAGAGAACAAGGTCCTGACTCACCCTGTCTTATATTTCCCTCTACTGCTGGGATTAAAGGTGTTCACCACCACCACCCAACCTCTATGACTACCTAGTGTGACTGCTAATATTACAGATGTGTGCCATCACTGCCTGGCCTATATGGCTGACCGGTGTATTTAGCTTTGCACTCTCATCTTCAGCAAGCTTTATTTTTTTAAAACACAAATAAAATATCACTATAAGTGGGTGTTGTCTTGTTGGAGGAAGTGCGTCTCTGAGGGTGAACTTTGGGATTTCAAAAGCCCAAATTGGGCCTAAGGGCTCTCTCTTCTTCCTGATGCCTGCAGATTCAGATGTAGAACTCTTAACTTCCCCAGAACCATGTTTGCCTGCTCTCCACAATACTCACTGCCATGATGTTAATAATCTAACCCTCTACAACTATAAGTAAGCCCCTTTTTTTTAATGAATTGCCCTAGTCATGGTGTTGCTTCATAACAACACAACTGAGAATAAATAACCACACTCACCAACATTAATGCCCTTTATCTTTTCTTTGAATATACACTTATTGTAACCAGGATTTTCTGTGTGGCCATAGATTTGTTAATACCTTTTTCTTTATCTTGCTCTTACATTATTTCCATCCATTCCTTTTCCATAAACATACCTGAGAATTATAATAAGTTCTCTAAATATATTGTTTAGGACTTAGTACTCTACCCTTGCTTAGTTTAGTGGAGAAAAATTTCATAACCACTTTCTTCTATCTTAATGCTAAAGCCAGAACGAAGTAACTGAAGCTACCAAGCTACCAAGCTACCAAGTTCTGCTGCTTAGTGAGGCTGAAACATGGCCCTCTTGGTTAATGACATCTTCCCCAGCTTTCTGTTGTCAATGGTTACTTTCACTGCATAAGTTCATTTGTTCTAGAACTTGCTCTGTAGACCAGGCTGATCTCAGTCTTAGAGATCTGCCAGTTGGTCTTTGCTTCTAGAGTGCTGGATTGTACCACCACCACACCTGGGTCTAAGTTTTTCTTTAATAGTTTTGCAAATGTTGGAAACTTAGCTGGGTGGAATCTTGCCCTCAGCTCATCACTCCCTTTATGCTATTTCTTAATCTGTTTTTTCTACTTGAAGACAGGATTTAGCTTCATTTCACTTTCTGGTGCTCCTCTTCTCCAGAAAACTTAACATATGTAATTTACCCTGTGATAAGAATTTATAGATAGAATTTTCTGTTCTGCCTAGCCCTGCACCCATCCAGTCCCAAAGAAACACACGGAGGCGTATATTAATTATAAACTGTTTGGCCTATTAGCTTAAGCTTATTATTAACTAACTCTTACAACCTAAATTCACCCATAATATTTGTCTATGCTTAGCTACATGGGTTGGTACCTTTCCTCAGTGAGGCATTCTCATTTTGCTTCCTCTGCATCTGGTTGATGACTGTTTCTCTGCCTTTCCCAGAGTCCTCCTACTCTCGTCACCCCATGTGTACTTCACACCTGGCTCCTGGCCAATCGGAGTTTTATTAAACCAATATGAGTGACAAATATTTACAGTGTACAAGAGAATTAATTATTCCCAGCACCTTGGTATCTGTTTTTATGTCTCCATTTTCATTTATGATTGTGTTAAGACTTGACAAATTTCTGTTCTGTCTCTCTGCCTTTTCATTAGTTTTGGGAAGGGTTTGCCAATCTTATTTATTTTCTCAAAGAACCAACTCTTTGTTTCATTGATTCTTTGTTTGATTGTTTCTATTTTACTGATTTCAACTCTGAGTATTATTATTTGTTGTGGTCTACTTCTTTGGGTAAAGTTTCTTCTTTTGTTCTAGAACTTCTAGATTTTTCAGGAAGCTGCAAATATGAAATTAAAATTTATTTTTAATGCAGATACTTAGTGCTATGAACTTCCCTCTTAGTTCTACCCACATTAAATCTCTTAAGTTTAGGCATGTTTTGTTTTCATTTTCAATCAATTCTGAAACAGTTTAAATTTCCTTATTAATATCTGTCTTTACCCATTTTTCATTCAGTAGTGAATTGTTCAGTTTCCAGGTGTTGGTAAACTTATATTGTTCCTGTTGTTGATGATGTCCAGCTTTACAGTGTGGTAGTCAGAAGGATGAGCACTTTTACGTCAATTTCTTTGAATTTGTTGAGACTTTCTCTAAATTTAAGTATGTGGTCAGTTTTGGAGAAAGTTCTAGGTGGTGCAACAAAAAGGTTTATTCATTTGTTTTGAGGTGAGATTTTCTGTAATTATCTCTTAGATAGGTCTATTTGGTTTACAACATCAGTTAGCTCCAGCAGTTCTTTGTTTAGATTTTTCTCTAGATGACCGTTCTATTGGTGAGTGTAGAGTATTGAAGTCACCACTATCACTGTGTGAGGGTCCATATGTGATTTAAGCTGTAGCAGCATTTCTTATATGAACTTGGATGTCTTGTGTTTGGTGCATGGATGTTAAGAATTTTATTTTTATTTATTTTTTTGTTTTTTCCTGTGATGTCCTTCCCTATCAATACTAATTAGTTTTGATCTTACGTCTAATTTGTCAGATATTAAAATGGATATGCTAGCATTTTTCTTGGGTCCATTTGCAGTAATGTGTAGGGATCTGAAAGGACATGGCCCACAGAGGGAAAAGCACAATTAGGAAATATGGCCTTGATGGAGTAGTTCTGGTCTTTTTTGAGTAGGTGTGATCTTGTTGGAGGAAGTGTGTCCCTGTAGAGATGGGCTTTGAGGACTCATATATGCTCAAGCCATACCTAGTATCTCAGACCACTTCGTGCTACCTACATATCACAATGTAGTACTCTCAGCTACTTCTTCATCAACATGTCTGTTTGCATTTCCCTATGCCACACCATGATAGCATGATGATAATAGACTAAACCTCTGAATATGCAATTAAACATTTTTCCTTCATAAGAGTTTCTGTGGTCATGCTGTCTATTCACAGTAATAAAAACCCCAACAAAGACAGAAGTGAGAACCAGAGACTGTGGTATTTCTTTAATAGGTGTGATCATGTTTTTGTTTGAAGAAATCTGAACCTAGGAACTGTGGATTAGAAAAGTAGTTGAATGTTTTAAGTACCACTTAATAGACCATCCTAGTAGGAACATTGAAGATAGTGGGGTTGAGTGTGATTTAAACTGTGGGTGCATGGATAAAGAAATTTCAAGAAAAAAAATGTTAGTATGTGGCCTCAAGTCTGGTCTTATGATATTTTGGTGAAGAAAATGGCTGTCTTTTGCCCCCTTGTCCAAAAAGTCTTCCTGAGGCTAAAGTGAAGAGTTTTAGATTAATCCTTTTTGCAGAAGAATCTCAAAACTGCCTCATATAGACTCTGTCATGCTATCATTAGTGGTTACTTTAATGAAGATTTAAAATGAAAAGGAGAAAGCTGAGTAGGGTGCTCTGCTTTGCTCTGCTCTGTTTATTAAATCTGGATTTATTAATTTGGTCTGATTTGGCTTATTGCATTATCAGAGAAAACCACAAACTGGGAATCCAATACTTATCATCTTGGTGCTGAACCTGGTTAGAGCCTTTCCTGCAAACACATGGGGGAAGCTACACTTTTTTTCACCCTGCTACCAGTGAGTCACCGATTTATAACCTAAAAGCCTGTAAAGGAATCCCAGATTCATTCCAAGTCTTCATCCCTTCTGGATTGAAGAATGATTAATTAAAACCTCAGAGACAGAAATTGAGGTTCAACATACAGGTCAGAAAAGCAAAGCAGTCAGCTATTTGACCTCAGCCTGAAAATGGCAATTCTGCCTCCAGGAATCTCAGAATGAGCCTGAGTCTGAGAGCTGTCACCTCCCATTTTATAACCCTCTCTAGTTCTGGGAATAAAGGTGTGCACCGCTACCAGCTGGTTTCTATGGCAAGCTAGTGTGACTACTGGGATTAAAGGTGTGAGTTATTTCTGCATTGTCTGTAAGATTGGCCAGTGTAGCTGTTTTACTTTTCTGATCCTCAGACACGTTTTACTTATTAAAACACAAATGAAATACCACGACACTGGGCGAAAGGCCTCTGGATAGGAACTGAGATTGCTTGCACAGCCACTACAGTGTCAGGCATCTCTGACCTGTTACCTGAGCTGGGATGGTCTCTGCTCATTGAGGCTCCCGTGTGTGTGTGTGTGTGTGTGTGTGTGTGTGTGTGTGTGAAAGAGAGAGAGAGAGAGAGAGAGAGAGAGAGAGAGAGAGAGAGAGAGAGATGTCCTGCACAAAATGAATCCCACACACAGCTTCTGGCTGTAGATTTACAGAACTGGATGAGATTTCTGTACCCTCCAGCAAAAGGCTTATAATTTGGTACTTGTTGAGTCCATGTTTGGTTCCCATACACCTTTGAGGTAGCTTCTACAAAATTTATCCAAATTCCTCCTCAGCCAGGATTGTGAGCAGACCACTCCTGCCCACTTCCCCTCTAATTGTTCTTCTGTGTCTGTTTACCTGCCTGTCTGCTTCCTATGCCTTCTCCCCAAGATGCTCCGAATGCACTAACTTTGCTGTTTCTGCTGTTTTCTCTTAGTGGCACACCTTGCTTATCAAGCTCTCCTGGCATTTGGTCTGGCTATGCAGGGATTCTTCCACAACCAATCCTTTCCCTTCACCAGTTCAGCCTGTTCTCCCACCGTACCACGCTAAAGTTCTACCCAGCCTACCAGCTCTTCCATCCTAAACTGTGTAAATGCCTTGTTCACCCATTTGTTACAAAATGTAAATAAAAGGTGGAGACATGGCCAGCACATGACTGTTCACTCTCTCCCTCAAGCCCCAGCTTGTTCTCCAACTGACTCTGTCTCTGGAAGCTTGCAGATTCTGTTCCTTCCTGGCTTTCTTTTGATTTGCGGTGTACTATGGACCCACTGTGCTGTCTCGGTCGCCACCTGAAGTACTGCAACCCATTTCTCTTTCTATTAAGAAATCTTGTCTATGTTTGTGTGTATGAATGGAAATGCGTAAACGTGTGGTCGCTGAATCCTTGTTTCTGGCTGTTTTTAAGTGCCTAGATGTACATGTTTCATCCGTCAGGAATTTTTATTAACAAAAAGTTAACTTAAAACTTATAATTCCAAGTTGTAATTGTTCTGGAAAACAACACTTTATTTTCTTGAAGTATGAACACCTGGAAGAGAGAAGTCATATGACTTCACCACCATCTTAGATAAAGTTGATCACATGAGCTGGCCCCACCAAGGAGACATTAGTTCTCTAATAAATTTTATATTAGGATAGATTTCTGTATGATAATTCCTGTTTGTCCTAAAATCAAGGTTTACAATAGATAGGATTTTAAACAATGTTGGTTTACTGAGGTAAATTGTTTACAATGTGCAAACTTGGTTTTACCTTCCAGAGATTATGACTATGCTCTGTATTTCAAGACTACAGCTGAGCACCACAGAATGAGATATTCCTATTTTTATGGTGCCTAAACAGTCTGACAAAGGTCTTTCTTTTTCTAAGGTCTACGTAGGCTAACAAAGACTAATTTAAAAATATATGTCTAACCTTTTTACTTTTTTTTTCCGTTAGACTTGTTTATTCAAGTATCCGAAAACACTCCTTCCACTTCCTCCCCTCCTCCCAATACCCTCCCGCTCCCCATACTCCCTCTCCTCCTCCCTCACCATTCCCAAGAGCAGTCAGGGTTTCCTGTCCTGTGGGAAATCCAAGTTCATCCCCCCTCCCTCCAGGTCCAAGAAGGTGAGCAGCCAAACAGGCCAGGATCCAAAAAAGCCAGTCCATGCAGACGAAACAAGACCCAGTGCCATTGTCAATGGCTCCTCAGTCTTCGTTTGGACCTTGGGGGCTCAGTCAGCCCCCATGTCAACCACATTCAGAGAATCCGGTTTGATCACATGCTCGTTCAGTCCCAGTCCAGCTGGCCTTGGTGAGCTCTCATTCGATCAGTCCCCTTGTATCAGTGGGTGAATGCACCCTTCGCGGTCCTGACTTCCAGTGCTCCAATGTGGGTCTCCCTCTCTATCTCCATCCATTGTCGGATGAAGGCCCCCTCTGATTTTGCTTTCCTTGCTCACGATCTCCCTCCCTCTGCTTCTCATTTGGACCTAGGGAGTTAAGTCCAGTGTTCCAATATGTGTCTCTGTCTCTATCTCCATCCATCGCCATATGAAGGTTCTGTGGTGACATGCAAAATATTCATCAGTATGGTTATGGGCCAAGGCCAGTTCAGGCACCCTCTCCTCTGCTGCCCAGAGTACAATCTGGGGACCTCTTCTTGGGCCTGGGAACCCCTCCAGAATCAAGTCTCTTGCAAACCCTAAAATGGCTCCCTTAGTTGAGATATAAACTTCCCTGCTCCCATAACCATCCTTCCTCCCTCCCCCCATCCCATTCCCCCAAGCCATCCCCAATCCTCCCCCTCTCCCCTCTCCCTAACCATCTCTCCTTACTTCCACTCCCCACCCCCCGTGCACCCAAGTTTGCCTGGCACTCTTGCCTACTTCTAATATCCAGAAGGATAACTATTTGCTGACGATATGATAGTGTGCATAACCTTTTTACTTTTGATTAACATTGTTAAGATGTAGCTAATTTGGTAAGCTACTAAGACATACCAGTTAACAGTCAGTTACCTCATAAAGGATCCGCTTCTTTGTTATATTCAGATTTAGCTTAAGTCAAGCCTAAACAACAGTTGCCTAATTTAGGTATACATAACAGATTTTGTTCCCCTGATACTCAAGTGCTTCAGAGATCTAAAAATATGATCTTAATATTAATAAAGATCTTTAATTTTAAGATTAATATTAATAAACAGGTTTTGTGACAGAGAGACCTGTCAGCTCCTGACAACCTCCCCATGACTTCCATAGCAGATGGGTGACCACAGCAGAACATCCTCCTGGACGCTTGCTTTAAATGTACCAAAGCCAGTCATGGAGCAAAACCAGCTTTGCACTTTAGCTGTTGCCAAGACCCTGTTCAGACTGTGGATGGGCCGAACATTGGGGATTGATTGCCCCTCGTTGCCAAGACAAGCTTGGAGAATCTCCCCAAATTCTTGCCCCACTGGAAAGCCTGTCAGGTCTACTGGACTAGGTAGCTGAAGAATGGTACAGTTTGGGGACTTCTGTCCCCAGTGACCACAGACAAAACCTGGACTGCTGTGTAGAAAACTGGAAAACTATCTTACTTCTGCTTAAAATATCCCTCTCAGACCTGACGTTGTGTGACAACTAGGGTACTGGCAGGGTACTGATATATTTACCAGTGTTACAGGTCTTCCCTGACCCCCAAGCCTACAAGTACCTTGGTAGCTCATTATTAAGGTACTTGTTAAAAGCACAGACAATTGTGCCTCATTCCCAGGATTCATGTTGCAGGATAAACATGGCTCAGATGTAACTTCAAAAGCTCAGAGTTTTAACATTGATAGATGCAGTTTTGATAAACTCATAGAGCACTGATTACAAAAAATTTTCAGTAGTCCTTAAATTTCTGTGGATTCTACTGGTCCCAGATTTTAGAAACAGGTTAGCATTAAAGAGAACATAGAACCCTACAGGTGTTTTCAATTCTCTTCTTCACTTGCTTAACCTCTTTCATTCAGGAAATTTCCTCTGGTCGTCCTCTAAGTATAGACTTGAACATGGGTTTCATAAGACTAAAACCAGGCCATAGGAAAAAAAAAGTATTCATACACTTTTAACCCAAAGTCATCGCCTTTTGCCTTGACATCAAGGTAAAAATCTACTCCAGCTGTTTTACCGATACCTTCATGTTCCTGGAAAAGGTGTCAAGCCCAAATCACAGGGGGTCTTACAGCTCCTGCAACAGTTTTGAGGACACCAACAGAGCAAGAACTGGCAGGTTGATTTACCCAGCTGTGTCATTAAAAACTCCATTATCTCCTAACTCTTGTTGACTTTGTTACAGAATGGATAAAGGCATTTCCTATCTCCAGGAAAATATCAGATGTGACTACTCAGGCACTTCTGGAACACATCATCCCTTGATGTGGCATGGCATTCCCCCGAGCTCTTGGGATATCAGTGCTGGTACCACCTCTCCAGCCTCAAGCAAGCACCTATCCAGCAACTGGTACTTCATTTTCCAGTTGTCACAAGGAAGGGCATATCTGCTCTTGTGTTTTGTTCATTCACCCTTGTTTCTTTTGTACAACCAAGGTACTTCTCCATTTCAAAGTTTCTGGCAGTTTTCTGTTTCCCTATAGTTATCTCCAATCAGATAATAGGTGATAATAACCTATTTTTTTCTCCAAAGAACTTACTTTTCTGCTTCCCCCAGGAACAGATCCCTGATGTGTCCAAGATGGCAGTTATCCAAATGCTTCTTCACCCATTGAGTGTGAGCCCCACCCCTGATTCCTGACTCCTCCCTCTCTACATTGTTCCTTGCTAAATGGAAGTAGCTAGAGTTGAACTGACATTCATATATATCCAAAAGAATTGGAACATTGGGAATCTGCACTCTGATTTTACTCCTTCCATTCCAGAACCCTCCCCTCAGAAAATCCACAAATGGTCAGCTCCTCCACCAGAGCTGATTAAAACCATGCCTATGGGGTATTTAAGACCTGATTCCCAGACCTGTCACGTGATTCCTCTCCTGTCCTTTCAAGAATCATCTGGGAGATCCAGAGAGGACTCTTCACTGCCCCCACTGTCGCCCTTTTGTCTCCTGTGTCCTTGGAATACCAGCTGTCCCTATTTCAGTGCTGAGGAGTTCTATCCAGAGAGGTGAGTGGGTGCTAGCAAAGGCGACTGTCCCGGAAGAGAGCACAGCTCACCCCCAGCTTCTGCGGCAGGGTCTTCAGTGTTCCTCGGGACGCTTCCCTGCCCCCACTGTCTGCCTTTTGTCTCCTGTGCCCTTGGAATACCAGCTGTCCCTGTTTCAGTGCTGAGGAGTTCAATCCAGAGAGTGCTGAGGAGCTCTATCCAGAGAGGGTCGTCCTTCTGTCTCCTGTGTCCTTGGAGTACCAGCTGTCCCTGCTTCAGTGCTGAGGAGTTCCATCCAGAGAGGAGGAGATGGGCAGGTGCCAATGCAAGAATTCCTCCAACAACCTGAAAGGCAACATGACATCTCCAGAATCCAAGGATCACAAAACTAGAAGAATTGAACACCTTACTCCAGAAGAAATAGAAGAAATCAACTCTAGTTGGAACTTTATGAAAATAATAGAGGAACTTAAACAGGAGGTGTAAATCTGCAATAAAGAAATGGAAGAGAAGTATTACAAAAAGTTTGAAGAAATGAGTAAATTCGTAAATGAAACCCTGGGAAACAAAAAAAAACCAATCAAACAGGTAATGGAAACAGTTCAAGATTTGAAAACTGAAATGGAGGCAATGAAGAAAACACAAACCGAGGGCTGGCTGGCTATAGAAAATCTAGGTAAACAAACAGAGACTTCAGAAACAAGCATAACCAACAGAATACAAGAGATAGAAGAATGAATCTCAGACTCTGAAGACACCATAGAGAAAATAAACGCTCTGACCAAAGAAAACAGCAAACCCAACAAATTCTCATCACAAAACATTCAGGAAATGTGGTACATAATAAAAAAAAAACCAAATCTAAGAATAATAGGAGTAGAAGAAGGAGAAGAATTGCAGATCAAAGGCCCAGAAAATATAATCAACAAAATTATAGAAGAAAACTTCCTCAACCTAAAGAACTATATCCCTATGAAGGTTCAAGAAGCATACAGAACACCGAATAGACTGGATCAAAATAAAAAAAATAACATCCCCTCGCCATATAATAATCAAAACACAAAACATACAGATTAAAGAAAGAATATTAAGAGCTGCCAAGGAAAAAGGTCATGTAACTTATGAAGGTAAAACTATCATACTTACACCAGACTTCTCTATGGAAACCATGAAAGCCAGAAGGTCCTGGATAGAGGTACTGCAGAAACTAAGAGACCACGCATGCAAAGTCCAGACTACTATACCCAGGCAAGCTATTGTTCACTATCAACGGAGAAAACAAAATATTCCAGGATAAAAACAAATTTAAACAATACATAGCCACAAATCCAACCTTACAGAAAGTATTAGAAGGGAAATCACAACCCAAGGAATCCAACATTGCCAACACTGCAATAGCTCAGACATCTAGTGACTCTTTACAAGCACATCTCAAAGAAGGAAAACACACACTCTACTACCCCCCCAAAAAAGAAAAATATCTGGAGTCAACAACTACTGGTCATTAGTATCACTTAATATCAATGAACTCAATTCACCTATAAAAAGGCACAGACTTAGAGATTGGATATGAAAACAGGATCCAACATTCTGCTGTTTACAAGAAACACACCTCAACCACAAAGACAGACACCTATTCAGAGTAAAGGGTTGGGAAAAGGTTTTCCAAGCAAATGGACCTAAGAAACAGCAGGTGTGACCATTCTAATATCTAACAAAATTGACTTCAAACTAAAATCAATCAGAAGAGAGCTATGTTCATAGCTGCACTATTTGTAATAGCCAGAACCTGGAAACAACCTAGGTGCCCCTCAATAGAAGAATGGTTAAAGAAGGTGTGGAGTTTTGCTCAGCAGTAAAAAACAATAACATCTTGAATTTTGCATGCAAATGGTTGGAAATAGAAAATGCTTTACTGAGTGAGGTAACCCAGACCCAAAATGAGGAATATGATATGTACTCACTCACAAGTGGATTCTAGCCTTAATTAAAGGTCTTTGAGCCTATAATTCGTGATCCTAGAGTGTCCCGTGCTACTGTCTCGCCAGCAAGAACGGCACAGGGCACGTAGGATCCTTCTGCAGAACAGCTTTTTAATGCATCTTGAGAGCGAGAGCATAAGCCAACATGGCGGAGACCCAGAGTGAGGCGAACCCAGCCCTTATATAGGAAACAGTCCCCGCCTCGGATGTGTCACTCTCAGATTGGTCAGCTGCCCATCATCTCAGATGACGCCTCGGGAGAGGCAGGGACTACAGCGTTGGAAATTTGCCAACACATGCGCTTTATCCTGTTCACCGGGTGGTGGAACCGGATGTCAGAGCCATCTTGGAATGGCGAATGTGGTTGTGGTCCTCTACACTAGAGTAGTTAAATAAGAAGGTGAACCTGAAGAAAATCATATAGTTATCCTCCTGGATATTGGAAGTAGACAAGATTGCCAGGCAAACTTGGGTGCATGGGGGGGTGGGGAGTGGAAGTAAGGGGAGATGTTTAGAGAGAAGGGAGAGGGGGAGGATTGGGGATGGCTTGGAGAAATGGGATGGGGGGAGGAAGGAAGGATGGATATGGGAGCAAGGAGGTATATATCTCAACTAAGGTGGCCATTTCAGAGTTTGCAAGAGACTTGATTCTAGAGGGGTTCCCAGGCCCAAGGAGAGGTTTCCAGATTGTTCCCTGGACAGCAGAGGAGAGGGTGCCTGAATTGGCCTTGGCCCGTAACCATACTGATGAATATTTTGCATATCACCTTAGAACCTTCATCTGGCGATGGATGGAGATAGAGACAGCAACACACATTGGAACATTGGACTTAACTCCCTAGATCCAAATGAGAAGCAGATGGAGGAAGAGCGTGAGCAAGGAAGGCAGGATCATAGGGAACCTTCATCCGACTACGGATGGAGATATAGACGGAGACCCACACTGGAGCACTGGACTGAGCCCCCAATGTCCAAATGAGGAGCAGAAGGAGGGAGAGCATGAAAAAGGAAGTCAGGATCGTGAGGGGTGCATTCACCCACTGATACAAGGGGACTGATCTAATGAGAGTTCACCAAGGCCAGCTGGACTGGGATTGAACGAGCATGTGATCAAACTGGATTCTCTGAATGTGGCTGACATGGGGGCTGATTGAGAAGCCATTGACAATGGCACTGGGTCTTGTTTCATCTGCATGTACTGGCTTTTTTGGATCCTAGTCTGTTTGGATGCTCACCTTCCTGGACCTGGAGGGAGCGGTGAGGAACTTGAACTTCCCTCAGGGCAGGGAACCCTGACTGCTCTTAGGCCTGGAGAGGGAGGAGGAGAGGGACTGGGGGGAATGGGAGGGTATTGGGAGGAGGGGAGGAAGTGGAAATTTTTTATAAATAAATGAATAAATAAAAAAAAGATTTCTTCAAAAAAAGAATCATCTGAAAGCATTCTGCTTTGTTTCATTTGGCTTCTTGCATTAGCAGAGGTTACCTAATAACTGGGAATCCAATATTTGCTGTGGGATAATGCTCTTGTACACTGTAAAGATTTGTCATTCATATTGATTTAATAGAATGCTGATTGGACAGGAGCCAGGCAGGAAATATAGGTGGGGCAACCAGACAAGCAGAATCATGGGAGGAGGAAAGGCAAGCACACAGAAATCAGCCAGATGCAAAGGGAGCAAGCTGAGAATGCCTCACTAAGAAAAGGTACCAAGTCATGGGACTAAATATAGACAAGAATTATGGGTTAATTTAGGTTGTAAGAGTTAGTTAATAATAAACCAAGCTAATAGGCCTGAGAGTTTATAATTAATATAAGCCTCTGTTTGTTTCTTTGAAACTGAACAGCTCCAGTAATGGGAAGGACAGAAACTTCCAACTATACCAAGGAAATTTAAAGAATCATAGGGATGTACTGTAATAACTCATATGCCACTAAATAGAAAAATCTCAAATATAAACAATTTTCTCAAAACATGAAATCTACCATATTTAAATAAATAGCAAATAAGCAATTTAAACAGACCCATAATTCCTAGTGGAATAAGGACAATAATGAATAGTTGCCTAGGTTAATAAATAAGAAAGAACCCAGGCAAGATAATATTAGTAAAGATTTCTGCTGGACATTTAAATAAGAATCAAGGTAACATACTTCGAAAACAAAAAATAAGCAGAAGTAACATTGTCCTACTCTATGTACAAGGCCACAGGTCCCCTGACTAACACCCAAGTTACGTAAAGGCCTAAATAAGAAGGGGAATTACAAACTAATTTCCCTTATGAACATCTAAGCAATAATTATCAATGAAATACGTGCAAGCTTAAGCCAAGGACATGTCAAAAAGACCATTCACCATGATCATGTAGGCTTCATGTCAGAAATGCATGAAAGATTCAACATATCTAATAGGTACATGCAATCCAAAATACAGACTGAAAGACATAAACCACATGATTATTTTACTAAATGGAGAAATACTCTTTGACAAAATCTAACTGGTGAGCTCCCATTAGATCAGTTCCACCATCTCCGTGGGTGGGCGCACCCCTCAATTTCCTGACTTCCTTGCTCATGTTCTCCCTCCTTCTGCTCTTCATCTGGGCCTCCGGAGCTCAGTCCAGTGCTCCAATGTGGGTCTCTGCCTATCTCCATCCATCGCCAGATGAAGGTTCTTTATCAAAGGCTTCTCAATCAGTCCCCCATTTCAGCCACATTCAGAGAGTCCAGTTTGGTCACATGCTCATTCAGTCCCAGTCCAGCTGGATTTGGTGAGTTCCCATTAGAACAGGCACATTGTCTCAGTGGGTGGACCAACCCCTTGTGGTCCAGCCTTACTTGCTCATCTTCTCCCTCCTTCTGTTCTTCAACTGGACTTTGGGAACTCAGTCTGTTTCTCTGATGAGGGACTTTGTCTCTATCTCCATCTGTCGCCAAAAGAAGATTCTATAGTGATATTCAAGATTTTTAATAAATTAATTAATAAATTAATTAAAAATAAAAAAATACATTTAAAATAAAAGAAGAATGAAATTAGATTCTTAAGTCTCACTCTACATAAAATAAACTTCAAATGGATCAATACTTAAATATGAGATCTGAGACTCTGAAAGACAGAAGGAAATTCAGGGAGACTCTCCAAGGTAAACACTGTCTGAGTGACTCTTGGAAAGTGCCTGCAGGTGACAAATGGAGTTTCAAGAAATTAAAAAGCACCTTCCTCTAAACAAACAAACAAACAAAAAACAAACAAAAAAATCTAACTGCACTCCATAATAAGTCCTGAAGAGAATAGGGATATGGGCAACATAACTTAACACAAGGCAATTTAAAGTCAGTTCATAGCCGACATCAACTTAAATGAGAAAATCTCAAAGAATGTCCACTAAAACAAGGAACAAGATAAAGCTCTCCACTCTATCCATTCCTATTTATAGTCCTTGAAGTCTTGGCTTGTGATAAGACAGCAGATGGAGACCAAGGGCATAGAAATAGGGAGACAAGATGTCAGAGTATTTTTGTTTGTAGATGATATGATAGTGTATATAAGCAATCCTAAATATTCTACCTGGTAACTTTTACAGTTGATAAACATTTTAAGTAAAGTGATTGTTTACAAAATTAAGTCAAAAAAGTCAGTAACTTTCCTACTGACTTTTGACAATAAATGGTCTGGGAAAGAAATCATGGAAGAAACAGCTTTAACAATAGTTAAAGAATATAAAATATTCTTAGGGTAACTCTAACCAAATAAGTGAAATACTTGAATAGAAAAAAAACTTTAGGAAAGTAAGGAAAGAAATTTAAGCAGATTTTAGAAGATGGGAGTATATCCCATGCTCATGGATTGGTAAGATTAACATAGCAAAAATAGACATTACACCAAAAATTATCTACAAATTCAATGCAACCCTCATAAAGTTCCAATACAATTCTTTCAAAGATCTCAAAAGAAAATCTTCAGCTTCATGTGGAAAAAGAAAAGAAAAAGAAAACAAAATAGTAAAACCAATAATGAACAATAAAAGAACTGCTGGAGGTATCACCATCCCTGATTTCAATTCGTATTTTAGAACTATAGTAATAAAGACAACATAGAATTGACACAAGAAATGGACACATTGATCAATATTATCTAGTTGGAGTTCAAAAAATAAAAACACACACCTAAAGATACCTGGTTTTGGACAAAGAACACAGATTTAAATCCTTGAAAAAGATAAAGTCTTTGGGAGAAGGTGTTGGTCAGATGCATGTAGAAGAATACAAATCGATCCATATCTCTCACCCTGCACAAACTTCTACTCCAAATGGATCAAAAACCTGAACACAAGGTCACATAAGGCATGATACACTGAATCTGACAGAAGATAAAGTGGGAATTGTCTTTGAATGTATTGGCACAGTTAAAGACTTTCTAAACAGACCATATAGGTACTAAGTTCAACAATTAATAAAGGGGGAGTTCATGAGACTGAAAATCTTCTAAGCAACAGTGTCTTAAGGTTTTTATTGCTGTGACAAACATCATGATTCTTATAATTCACTGACCTGGTCTGTCACCTGGGTACCCTGTTCCTTTAAGAGACAAACCTCACCCACTCCCAACCCCCCCCCCCTTGGATTTCCTGCCTCCTTTCCAGCCTGCTCTCTCTTTTTCCCTCTCTCTTATGAAGAGGTAACTACTGCCTCTTCACAGACCTTGAGAGAACAATAATCAAGTTTATATGGCAAAACAAAAAACCCAGGATAGCCAAAACAATCTTATATAGTAAAAGAACTTCTGGAGGCATTACCATCCCTGACTTCAAACTCTATTATAGTGGCATGCTTTTGATAGGGTCCACCAAAGCATCCACATCACCCAACTCCTGTTTAATATGTGTGTGGGTGCATGCATGTGTCTTGAGTTAACTATGTATAAACATAAGTTAGCTTTAACTCTGTTTAAATTCAACTGGGTGTAAATGTATGCATATTTACTGTTAAATGCTATAATTGTCTGCTCATTGTATCTCATACCAGACTAAGAAAACAGTAAGTCTCGTGTTTTAAATTGGTATGTACTCTTAAATATCTTACAAAAATACTGTATATGTAATCCAACCCTGCTTTAAAATATATTAAGTTATTCTCCACTATTGTCAATTCTACCATTAAACTTCTATTGCAAGCAGTTTCTTTGTCTTCCCAAAGTTTAAATCTTTCCTGTTAAAATCCAGTACAGTCAAGCTTGGACCCAGCTCTTCAGGCAGATTCTATGCTGTAGTTATAACTTTTCTATGCCTAGCAAACAGTCCTCAATTGCTCAGAGATCTGGGGAATATGGCATTTAAATATTTAATTATTAAAAGACTTTTCATAACAGAGGGACAGGTTGGCTCCTAGCAGCAGCACTCTGTTTCCTTAAAAGAAGGCAGAAAACAGATGGGCAAAGAGTAATGTCTATCCACAATTCACTTCATTAAGCACTGACCACTGGACAAAACTGCCTTTCTTCTAAACTGAAGATAGCCAGACTTGGACAAAGGATCAAATGGAACTGACAGCCTAGCTACTCATGTCAAGGTAAGCTTGTCTTTGTACAAATTTTTTAATCCACAGGATCTAAAAGATGGCAGGCCCTGAGCAGAAGGCAAATATGATCCTCAATGACCATGGAGGATCCTGAAGAGAGGCTCTAGGTAGACAAACAAGTAAGCTCTCTGCCATTTCTTGATCAATAATTCCTCAAGTAAGATTTTATCCTTTTCAAAGATCTCTAACACATTTTGGCAGCGTAGGGGTTTTTGACAGTTTAAAAGGACAAACTCACCAAACAAATTTTAGTATAACTTCTTAACATGTTCTAAATAAAGGTGTTTTAAGATATGCAAATGTGAGTTATTAAAGTGTGTGCCTCCAAGTTATAAAGATGTGAGGACAAACACAAGTTATAAAATTTCTCTCTCATGCTGCCTTTCATAGTCTTTTTTGTTTGTTTGTTTGTTTGTTTGTTTTGTTTTTCGAGACAGGGTTTCCCTGTGAAACAGTCCTAGCTGTCCCAGAACTAGCTCCTGTAGACCAGACTGGCCTCTAACTCACAGGAATTCACCCGCCTCTGCCTCCCAAGTGTAGGGATTAAAGGCTTGCACCACCAACAACCACCTGGCCAGCCTTTCATAGTCTTAAAGATACTTTTCATTGTGCAAAATCATCTGTCACAGTCATTCTGATATTAGTAGGCTACTGTTTATACAATGCATATGTCTAAAACTTATGTTTTCACAAACTCAAAAGAATCTTGTGAGTTCCAGGGAGCCAAATTGAAGGATCCACCTTAAACAGGTCAGATACACCCTTCTCAATTCCCTGGTCCTGAATTTTTGTTTTCCTTCTTAAACTTAACTTTGTCCTCTGCTCTGCCAACACCTTGCCAGGACCAAGAGACACAGGATGCCTCCATACTACAAACCGTGGACAGGAGTAAAACAACCAGCTACCCGAGGATGTGACCAGATATCAACTTTCTAAGTCTCCCCCCAAGAAAGACTTTGACACCCACAAATAAGCAGAAAGCAATCTTGAGAATCTACCATCACAATTCCTTTAACCTGCTGTGCCTAACTCCCTGCCTTTTTATTATAAGAAAAAAATAGGACTTGTTACAATCTGCTGACCTGGTCTGTCACCTGGCTACCCTGTCCCTTTATGAGACAAGCCCCGACCACTCCCAACCTCCCCCTTGGATCTCCCACTTCCTCTCCAGCCTGCTCTCTCTTTTTCCATCCCTCTTCTGAAGAGGTAACTACTGCCTTTCTCTTTTTCCCCCTTTCTCCCTTCCCCCCCCCTTTCTCCCTTCCCTTTCCCCTCCACAACCCACTAAATAAACTCTATAGTCAAATTCTCTCTGCATGGCATATCTGTTTGTCTCCCATTAAGGCCTCAGGCGACCAGCCAGGTGATCCGCCAAGGCTTCTGGTGACATGCCACCAGCCTTGGGCTACTCATTTATCTTTATAAATGATAGCGATGCAATAGCAAGTTGAAGAGGAAAATGCACTTCCCATTGCTGTTCTTCAAAGGTAATTAGTACAGGAACTCCAGCGGGGCACGAACCTGGAAGTAGGAACTTATGCAAAGGCCACAGAGGAGTGCTGCTCTCTGGCTTGCTTCACATGGCTTGCTCAGCCAGCTTTCTTATAAAATTCAGGACTACCAGCCAGGGATAGCACCACCCACCAGGGGCTGGGTCCTCCCCTGTTGATTTCTAATTGAGAAAATGCCTTACAGCTGGATCTCATGGAGGCATTTCTTCAACGGAGGCTCTTTGCTCTCTGACGACTCTAGTTTGTGTCAAGTTGACCCACAAAATCAACCGGTGCAGTCAAAAGTCACCAAAACCCAGACAGAGCAACAGGCTACAGGACGGCAAGAGATTTTTATCAGCTATACATCTGATAGAAAGGTAATATACTAAATATATAAAGAACCAAAGCATTTGACATCAAGAAAATAAATAATCAAAATTTAAAATGGAGTAGAGATATTCAGAGAACTCTCAAAACAGAAAACACAAAATGGATGAATTTTTTTTAATAGTCTACATTATTATCTACCAGGGGAAAGCAAATAAAAACTACTTTGAGATTTCATCTTACATTAGAAGAATGGCTCAAATCAATAAAATAAATGATGGCTTACTGTGGAAAGAATGTGGATTTCGGGGACCCACAGATGTAAGAGTGTTCTACCTTGACTGGAGATCAGGGGGTTTGAGCTTATTTTTGCTCTTTTGAAGTTGTTGACAACAGATGTGGCTACAAATCCTGACCTAGGATGTGGTTACTTAGTGTTTTGGATGTTAAAATGGCCTATAGAGGTGAATCCACCTCACCCTGATCAAAGGTCAGAGAATTTAAGCCTATTTTTGCTCCATAAAAGAAAATAGGAGATTTGACAAAGAGGGTGACTGCCTACAATACTTGGTCTAGGGTGTAATATCTGCATATATATTCCTATCTAAAGCATTAAATGTTTTACTCAGGAAATAATGGCTTAAATGTCTCAAGTATTGAAGAAAGTAACTATTCTGGTTGTCCTTTGTGTCAAGTTAAAGCAGTCTTTTGCCCCCCCTTTTGCATTGGTTTATAAAAGTATATGAAAATTAAATGTGAGTGAATTCATTGTTCAGTATTTACTGTTTCCCCTCTAGTGCTATCCTGTCTCTGTGTTTCTTTCGTATCTCTGTTCCTTCTACCTAATGCTTCTAATCTGCATGCACTTACCCTGGAACATAGGAACTCATTGTGGCTGAACTGGGACAGAAGTCACCACAAAATTTTGGCTTATGATAGTGGATTAAAGAGGACACTCATCCACAGCTAGTGGGAAAGCAAAATTATATAGCCACTTTTAAGATTGGTGTGGTGAGTTCTCAGGAAGTTGAGAATAGATACTCAAGCTCCAGCTACACCATTCTTGACATATACCCAAAGATTACTTCATCCTACTACAGAGACATTTGTGAAACCTTATTCATTGCTGCTATCTTCATAATAGCCATGTTGGAACAACTTAGATGTCCATCAATAGATAAATGAATAAAGAAAATGTGGTACATTTCTGAAATGAAAAATTCCTAGTCATTTAAAAAAAATCATGAAATTTGTAGTAAGTAGAGAAGAAAAATAATTTTGACTTAGGTAACCCAGATCCCAAAAGACAAATATGATATGTATCCACTTACATGTGGATGTTAGCTATTAAATAATAAATAAGTTAGCTGTAATTGATAAGTTAGCTACTATAGATGTTAAGTAGACATTAAGAGACTTGGGTGAAAGGATGCAACTTCCTAGGAAGGAGAAATAGAATAGAAAGTTATGAATGCATGAGGAGAAGGAGGATGGAACAGAAGAATCAAAAATGGAGGGGGAATAAAGAAAGAGACAAGGGGGAATTTGGGGAGGGACAGATAAATCTAAGGACCATTTGAGGGGGTCATATGGAAACCCAATAGAGCAGAAACTTCCTTCAATAAATACACATATGAAGATAATCTAAATGTAGTCATGAAATAATGGGGAAGACAAAGTTCCAACTGTACATCTCTTTTCACCAAATGAATCTTCCAAGATTGGGAATGGGTAACATATAATCAAGTTTTTGGTGACAAAGACCCCAGGGGGTTCTCAAACAAATGAGACCATTGCTTAGCCTATTGCTTGGTCTCTACAAACTGGTGTTAAGGCCCTATTGCTGAAAACAAAACTTAACCAACGTGGTGAACATAGAGAAGTTGAGCTGGTGTCTATATGAAGTAGTGGTTTTCAATCTGAGTTCCTTTAATAGAGTAGTGACCCGCAATCACAAAGTTATTTTTATATTTCTGACTTAACTGTAATTTTCTACTTCTATGAATGGCAATATAACTATCTGTGTTTTCTGATGGTCTTTGGTGACTCCTGAGAAAGACTCAACCTGAAAGGGTTGAGCTGCTGACCTAGCCTAGGGCCTTCATCTTTATTGACTAGTTTCGTTTCAAAGTACTGAAAGATTCTCTCTCTGCTATTAAAGGAGAAATGTAAAACCCTTGGATCTACAAACCCTTGGATCAACAATAATGACTTGCCTGCAATATATAATGTCAGAATAGTGGTACCAAGCTTGTAGGAGTAACTAATCACTATCTAATTTTATTTAAGGCCCATTCTGTGATATGCAACCTGTACTTGACCCTTCCTGGTTGGCCAAGAACCTGAAACAAGACAAACCAAACCTAGGGATAAACCAAATACTACTGCTCTACTAAAGGAACATAACAACACAATGACTACTAATGACATTCTGATATGCTTATTAGATTAGATCAGTGCTTTGCTCAGCCATCTTGGAGAAACTTCTTCCTTTAGGAATTGGAAACAAATACAGAGGCCCACAGACAGACATTGTACAGAGAGTGAGAGACCTTGGAATAGTCAGCTCTAAATGGCATATCTTCATCAAATCCTTTCCTTAGGGCTCAGGAAACTCTACCGAAGAGGAGTTGGAAAGGTTGTAAGAGCCAGAAGAGATGGAGAACAGTATGGAAACATGCCTTCTAAATACAGAATTGCTGAGACACATGTGAACTCAAAGAGACTGTGACAGCATACACAAGGCTTACAAAGGTCTGCACAACTTAGGATCCTAGAGCTGAGAGAAGCTGTCACATGTCTCCATCCCTAACCCAAACGTTATCTTCAATTGTGAATCACCTAAAAATAAAAAACAAAAAACCAGAAAAACCACCACCAACAACAACAACAAAAAACGTTTTCCTCAATAAAATCCCGCTGGGGAAGCAAGAGCAGTCCCGTGCCTTGCAGTAGATGACCACCACAAAATAAATTTGGTACTGTGTTTGGATATTCTTAGTCTCATAATGTTGTGTAAGATCATTTTTAATGTTATAATTCCTTTATGAATATATTTTGCTTTAAGTTGTGTGTTTTTGTGGGATTTCTATGTGTTCTGAACTTGTGTGTTTCTATATCTATTTGTGATTTTATGCTCCTGCTTTGTCCTATTTTTTTCCTTCTGTTTGTTCTGTCCTATTTTGATTTGTTTGTTTTGTTTTACTTTGCTTTATTTTACTATTACTATTTAGATGTTGTTTGAGTCCAAAGAGGAGACAAAAAGTGTATGTGGATCCAGATAGAAGAGGAGGTAGGGCGGAACTGGGAAGATTGGGGGAAAGAAGAAACTGTTATCATAATACATTGTATGAAAAATATCTATTTTCCATAGAAGAAAAAAGAAATATGAAATTATTCAACTTTGATTGAAAAATTGGCTTTTACATTAAAAAATTTAGACAGTATTGAACTGAGCTCAAAAATAAAATACATCCTTGCAATTTAATATAACTGCAAAGTAAAGTGTATCTTGAGACCAGCCAAAGTTTTTTTCATTAAATATAACACACCTTCAACAAAAGTAGCTGCTTTTTAAATTTTTAAAATTTTATTAATATTGTGATAATTAATTTCATACAATATATTTTGACCATATTCCCTCCTGACTCTTTCTTCTGTAACCATCCTAATCCACCTTCACCTTTCTATTTCCCTAACTTCTTTTTAAAAAATAATTCTTTGGCCTTAATTTGTGTTGCTCATAGGGTCCTGGACAGGGACCATCCACTGGAGTATGGTCAAGCTGCCAGTATTCACCCTATTGTAGAATAATGAATAACAACATTCTCAGAAATAAGTGCCATTGGCATTGTAGACCTGGACATCAATAGAGAAGCTAGGATGTCTTTGATGTTACCTTGATGCCAATAATTTCCAGAAATAGTGAAGACTTTAACTATCTTAAGTAAGAACATTTCAAATCAAAGAAAAGCTTTAATAAGACAGGTAAACTTAGAGTAAACAAGACTAAGACCAATTTTTTACCTCTTGAAGAACATGGAACAATTGATGTTGCTGAGGAAAAGGCATCTCTGTCAATGTTACTTTTCTTTGCAAAGCTTGTTGAATATGTTTATAACCCATAATAACATATGGACTACTTTTCAAATATACCAAAGTATGAATGAGAAGCTTATTCACATTATGATTCCTATGTCATAATCCATAATCCTATTTGATTGCTATTTAAATATATATTACCATCTAAATGAATATGTGCATAAACTTAAGTATTCAGTACTTTTCATTTATTATTTAGAGTAAGTATGTATTCATGTTACTAAGATATCACAATGTTCAAAAATGTTAAGTTTTAATGAAATTAATGGGGCATATTTTATTTAATCATAGTTTTTCTGTTTTAATTTTTTAATATCCTAAATTTTCCGTTTTACACTACTACTCATTTTCTGCATGCATAAGTAAGTCATTTAAATAAATTCCTTTCAAAAGTTATCCTTAATTCCAATAAAAATAATAAGAAACATTCAAGAAATTAATATAGTTAAGAAATTGAAATGTTTTGAAATCCTGTTCCCTCGTTTACTATGAGCCCAAAGGAAAGATGGTTGAGATGATTTAGAATTTTTCCTAAGTTTATAAAATGAAGATATGCATACTGACTATATTAAAAGTTTCCATTTCTAAGCCAGAGATAATGGCATTTATAATCCTGGCCATCAGAAGCCAGAGATAGGAAGATTTTGAGTTGTAGGTCAATGTTAGAGGATTTGCCTAGTGTTCAAGGCCCTGGAATTTATTTCCAACACCCCAGAAACACAGGAAAAAAAGGAAAGAAGAATGGTCATTTATCTACATTGTTGCTCACAAGCTGCATATCGATGTGACAAGCAGTTATGATGGTAGAAACTGTGACTGTGATGGTGAGGGTGATGGTGCTGGGACAATGGTGAAAAGGAAGGTGAAATTTGGCATGTTACCAAGCGTTTCACTTTTAGACCGGTGAAGACAAGCCTTGAGCTGTATTTACTACCTCTAGTCCACTGAAATAAGCAAAATCTGCTGGTAATTTTAACTAGAAATTGTGTAATATAAAATTCATGAGTGTTGGGAGGAAGGCCATTTCAATATCAAGAAACATAGCCACTTAATGAAGTACATTCAGCAAAAGCTCAGGCAGAATTCTAAACTGGTGTTTCTCTGTAGTGTGTCTACTTTCCTGTTTGTAAAGGAAACAGTTTATTTCTACATGTAAATTATCCACAATAGATAAAACACATAAATTCTGAATGTTTTCTGTTGTCAGATGACTTGGTGCCTCTTAATCCAGTACAGCCCATGACTGAGCCGTGTGTCCCTACATCTTCTTCCTGAAAGCCTCAGGCATTTTCCACTCATTACTCTGAAATACTTATCTAGCATCTGCTTCTACCAATACTTCTGGGCAAAAGCTACAGTTAACCTTCTGCAAAACATAAGCCACCACTACACATAACAAGAACACAGTTAATGCTCTAAAATAAAGTTGACAGCTTAATGTGATTAATTCAAATAAGCTTATTATATGGATATTATCCTATAACAAATCTTTAAATCTTTGCTGTTTTATTGTGGGAGGTTGAGAATGATTTCAAAATAGCTTTAACCATGTGGTACAATACACACAATTATCACTTATGCATCTTGGAGGTTGTTGAAGCAATTCTGGACTGAGTCAAGAGGGTTTCCATTTCTTTTTATCTTCACACTAATTCATTCTATAGCCTTTGGAAAGGATAGTTTATTCCTTCTTTATTATTCTGTTTATTCATTTGTTTAGTTTTGAGACAAGGTCCAATTGCAGCCCAGGCTATTCTTGATTACGGTGCGATCCTCCATCATCTTGGCTCAGACTCCAGGATCTTGGGATTGCTGATGAAAGCCACCACATGCAACTTTTCTTTACTTAGTGATGAAATGTATAGTTTCATTCTGCTTTTAGAAGTCAAATAGTATTACTTATCAATAATTCTGTAGATACTAGTTTGACTTTGTAGATACTAATTTTTACTTGTAGAGGAGGGTGGTGAGTCAGTAACATGTGACCATTTCAGGTATCATAGAAAATTACCACAATGGAATTTGAATTTGACTTTTGCACTTAATTTGTCTAAGAGAACAAATCATTATTCTGGCATTGAGTTTGAAGACCAATTTGTAAAGAAAAGAATTAAAAAGGGATGTGTAATGTATAAATTAAAACAGGTTGTAGTGATGTCATGGAGGACAAAAGACACACAAAATTACTGACTCAGTGAGAAAAATGCATGTCCATTTGATTCACTGGACATCAAATAAAGAATTAGGAGACATATATAAGATGTTTCTAGCCCTGTGGTGGACACTACATCAGTGGCAATCTTGGAGATAAATTCTCTGTCTAGCAGATACAGGATCATGGCTGAAAATAATTGGTTTCAGAATAACAGCCCCAAAAATGTAAAAGGAGAGAAAGAGAGAAGAGGCAAGGGGAAGAAATTTCAGACTCCATGAAAAATCCACAGAAATATTCCAGTTCATAACGTCAAAGTCACAGGGAACCAAAGAACATAACTGTAACAGTCAGTGAACACCGGTGAAGAAATAGTGGAAGAAGAAAAATACTCTTTAAGGGAATGGCTGTTAACAAAGAAAGAAAATAATGAAGAAAACCAGTTTAATAAAATCCAGGGAGGAATGGAATTTCAAGGACAAAGAATGTTACACAGAAACTGAATGAAGTATTCTGTTTGGATCTGAAAACTAGGAGAACACTAGTGTCTTCAATGAGAAGGAATTTTGTGATTTCAGGCATATAAGTCAAAACAAAAAAAAAATGGAAAAGTGAACGCCAGACACAGAGACATGAACAGTTGTAATGTCTAATAAATCCATGAGCTTTGCTGTACTAAGACAATGACCTTCCGCTGACATTAGAGTTGATATACCAATCACAATCATAATACTGTCTCTGTCATGAGTTTTCTTCAAGCTGTATTGACTACAGTCAATACTTGTGAAGCATTTTATTAACCATAAATTCAATATTGTGGCTTACAGATAAGAAAAGACTGATTTAGCAATTGGTTCAAATGCTGGCCTATGTGTCCTTACCAACTGAAAATGTCAGTGGAAAATCTACAGCTACAGAGAACAAGTATATCAGAGTAACATTTCCCAGGGCAGAACAAGTTTGGGTTGATCATTCAGCTCATTGATGCTACTGAAGACTTTTGGAATTGATTCTTCTGTAGAATAGAATGCCTCATTAGCCACTGACACATCATAATTGCCATATACTCTATTTAAATCTAGTTCTAGTTAAGGATGTCTCAGTGATGTAATAACCCTGTCAGTCAACCTGCCACAATTTCTAACACGTGGGATGTTCTCTTGAAAATGTTAAGCAATTATTGAATACAAGTGTTCGAACACCATGCTTACAAGATAGCTTAATGCTTAACAGGAAAAGACGTTTTGCTTAATAACTCTTTCTTTTTCTCTTGTCCATTATCAGCAAGGACTTAACACGGCATAAAAGTAATTGCTGGATTTGGTATTAGTGGGGGATCTAAAAAGGGCGTCTTTATTACTGACTGGCTTTACAAAGTCAGATAGTTCCTATAAACTCTGTATATTTATATTTCTCGTGTTGGAATGTTTAGCTTCAAGAACCTGAGAGACTCTCCCAGTCTTGTGTGAGTTGGCATCTCTCAGTGCTTTCCATTCTTACTGCTTCAAAAACTGAGACATTAACTACACTGGGACTCTCAATCCCAGCCAAATTCTTTGTCCTCTCTGATTTGTAAAAATTGACCTAAGACTCCCATTTAAGGCATCCCTTGGACTGGATATGTTTAAAGATAAGTGATAATTGAGCAATTTCTCTAACAGCTTTTATGCATGAAACTGTGAGCAAAATGTACAAAACAGAATGTGTCAAGGGAACGCTTGAATATAACTTCAAATAAGGTGGTACAGCTGTCAGCAAGCTGGCAAATGCACCTGCAGATATTCTGACTTGAAATATTGCTGGGGAAAAAAAAACGGCTTTTCAAAAGTTGTAGCTTACTGGAATTCCTAAAGGCAGAAGCACTTCACTTAAGGTTTTGCAAATGGCAGGAACATCCCCAAACTAGGGAAATTTTCCTCAAAAAAAGCTGCTTTAAACAAAGCATCACCAGCTAAGTGGTGTCCCTTCCATAAAAATCCAGGGCATCCTCTTTAAACCCTGGACCGTTATAAAGAGAAGGCCATCTTATTTCTTCTAGAAGGCTTCATTCCAGGATATACCAGCTAGATCCTTTTTCATTTACCTCAACTTGGGAAAACACTCGTAGGTGTGATTTACATCTCACAAAGGCATTTTTGCAGATCAGTTTTTGTAGCATTACATGAGGTATAGTGTTGGCAGAGGTTGCTAGTTCATTTCCCAACTGCCCAGATTCAAAATAATTATATTATTTGCAATACTGCTTGGCTAATAGCTTAAGGATATTTTTAGCTAGCTCTTATATCCTAAACTAATCCATCTCCATTAATCTGTGTACCTCCACGTGGCTGTGGCTTACTGGCAAGGTTCTAGTGAATCTGTCTCCTGCGGGCAACTACATGGCTTCTCTCTAACTCTGCCTTCTTCCTCCCAGCCTTCAGTTCAGTTTTCCTGCTTAGTTTTATTCTACTAAGCCACTGGCTAAAACAGTTTTATTCATTATCCAATAAAAGCAACACATATACAGAAGAACTCCCCACACCAGTAAAGACTTTTCTAAGTTAACTCATTTTATAAAATGATACTTGCTGTCAATCATAGTCTCAGCCTGTCTTTTTGTCCATTTGCTGAAATAATTTGTGTGCAGAGCCATGCTTGCACTTGAATATTTAAATTTCTCCTAGTTTTCCAAACTTTATCATATTCTGGACCCATCCTACATTACCCAACTGAATATCTTGCCAACCTTGCTTTTTGTATCGAAATACACTTAACATCTTACTATCTTACTCACTATTGTAAACAAGGTGCACATCAAACAGCAAAGATGCCTCTCTCCTTGACTGCCAGATATTGCCACCTTACTTTGGAACCAGTATTTCAGAAACTCATGATAATAATACACACTTATGTTTAAAACTCCAGATTACTCGGCAGTTATTTGTTTCTTTTAGTATTGATCCTTAAAAATACATCCATTTACTGGTTTTATTAGACTTACATAATCCTTGTATCTGTAAGTGGAATCCAGAGGGCTTTTCTTTAAATTTTTAGCATCTTAAATTAATATAGTATAATGATTTTAGGCCTTGCAATTCTAGATTCAATCAATATTTCTGGACAAGAATTTAACTGTGGTTCAAGCATTCTACTATCTTCACCCATCCTCATCTCTCATAGACCTACTCACAATCATTCAATCAAATTGGCATTATCCTTAGTTTCTAAATAAAGCATTGTTCAATTTTAAAGTTTATTTGTCTAAAACCAACTAATGACTTTGCAACAGAGAAATTTCTTGGGTACATTTTTTTTTCCATCACCTGTATTTTGCAGATAAATTTCAGGATCAAGACTGAAGACTAGAAATTATTATAATGTCACTATTAGACCACTATTGGGTCACTGTTAGTTCATTATTAGGTGACTCTTAGAATACGATTAGGTTATTGTTAGGAAATTGTTGTTTTGTTTCTTTCATTAAATTGCTTTACATTTTCTATAATGAAATAGCTGCTTAACTTTGTTGTTTCCTTGGACACTTTTAAGGACGCTTCATCTAGTCAGTCTAGTCAGTACACATCCACTCTCTGGATTCTCTTAGTATTCAAACACTTGATTTTGGGAATATTTATGCATCATATAACATTGTAATCAAATTTGTACTTTTAGCAATGATATTTCTTTCTAGAGAGCTAGATATTAGGCTAGTGCCAAGACAGTTATGGTATCTTTGCATCAAAACACATTAAAGGCCTTTGAAGGAAGAAGTGAGAAGAGAAAATTTCTGTATATTTGTATTTCATATATCTTTAGTTTTCCAATTACTCAAAGCAAGCAAAGGGTGGTTATTTTCATGTAAAAGTTATGTGCTTTGTGTATAGTTATCCATTGCTTCTACTCTATAAATTATGTACATATCAAAATTTTCAACTATATACTCTGTAAATTTCTAGAATAAAGTTGACGAAGTGTCTGAGACTTGTCTGTCTTTGAACACCATAACTAATTGAAAGCACTGGTTCGTGTTAAGGCAACCATTTGGCATATTCTTAACACTTTCCTAATAGTGACTTAGACAAAAACATTAATTCAGTTTTGCTACTAGCTACTTTCCACAACTTAATGCAACTTTTGGAGAATGGCCATATATGATCCTAATGATTATCCAATTTGCTTTCTACTTTAATATGTTTAAAAACTCTCATACTTGGCTTTGAAATTTCTTGGCAAGGCGCTCAACAGGCCTTTGTGGTTGGTTTTTCTACCTGATTCTGTGGACTTTGCTAATACTTTTGGACAAAGACATCTTTAAAAATCATTTTTTTTTGTAAAAAAAATTAAGCTATGCCATTTAAGAGGAAGCCCATACTTGATGCAATATTTCTTGGATTACCAAGAATCAGGGCCCAGATAGCCAGAAATATAGGGTAAAACCAAATGCTACCAATTAAAAAAAAAGAATAAAAAACCAAACTCCTGATAATGATATTCTGCTATACTCCTTGATCAATGCCTTGAAATACACATCTCTAAATGAGAGAATTATGTCCCCACCAAATCCCTTTCCTTGGAGCTAAATGAATACTGTGGAAGAGGAGGCAGAAGGTGTGTAGGACACAGAGGGGGCAGAGGATACCAGGAGAGCATGACCATCTAAAACAACTGAGCAAAGCTGATATGAACTCACAGACTGAAGCAACATGCACAGGCCTACACAGGGTCCTCTGCAAATATACTATAGTTTTAGTCCTGAGTGTGTAAATGAGTGAATCTTTGGTTCTTTTACTTTCTCTTAGGGCTCTTTTAATTTTCTGTAGGATTGTTTTGTCAAACTTCAATATGGTGGCTTCTGTTTTATCTCATACATTATTTTGTTAAACAAAGAATAAATATTTCACTGGTATCTGAAAACAAATAAATAAATGAATATACAGACAGACCTATAAATGGAATATATTAGTATTTATGCAAAAAAAAATTACATGGCAAGTTTTCCAATTAATTTCCACACTATTAAAATTCCTTTTCTGCTACTCTGTGTGCATTAAACAAAAGTAGCTTTCAAAATTACACTTTTGTTTTTCTGTTCGCATCTGCATCCTACATCCTATGGGACCTGTTCTTGGTGTGTGCAGTTTTGCATGTCTCTTGTTGCTTTCTGAAGCAATCATTACTCTCTCCTTCCTCTTGTTGGTTTAAGTTGTTTTGGCAACTAACATGTATTTATTTTTCCAGTTTAAAATCATATTTTCAAATTCCTAATTAAGAAATTATCTTGAAATTTACTTGAAAATTAAATTGTTTTAGAAAAAATTCAGAGTATGTATTAGAGTATGTGAGTGTGTGCACATATGTGAAAATGTGTATGTATGTGACTCTGAGTATGTGTTAGTGTATGTGAGTGTGTGCACGTATGTGAGAAAGAGATAGAGCCATGTTTTCTTTATCCATTAATGCAATGATGGATATTAGACTGATTACATGGATGGCTTGACTATACTGAACATTAGCTTTCTAAATATGGACGTGATAATATGTATCTGATACTAATTTTTATATGGCCCAGAAATATTATAGAAATATTATAGTTAAATCTTGCAGTAGTTCTATTTTTAGATTTTATGAGAAACTTTAATATTGATTTCTGCTCTGAATGAAATAACTTAGATTCTCAGCAATGAAATCGGTGTTCCTTTTTTCAACACCATCACCAAAAATTTAACTGGAATTAAAAATCATTGGGAATTGATATCTCTCAAGATTAATAATATCAATTCCCCAATAAAAAGACACAGACTAACAGAAAGGATAAAAAAACAGAATGCATCCTTCTGAAGCATTCAAGAAGCATTCTATAACACCAAAGATATAAAACATTTCATTGTAAAGAGCTGGAAAAAAGACATTCCAATAAACAGACCTAGGAATCAAGCTAGTATAGCCATCTTAATATCTGGTAAAACAGACTTTAAACCATAACATATGATAAGAAAAGGACATTACGTACTCACCGAAGAAAAAATAAATCAAAAGGACATTTCAATCCTTAACATCTATGCCTCAAACATGAGGGCATCAGAGTTTGAAAAAAAATACTACTATAGCTTAAAACATATATTGACCCTCACAACATATTGTTGGTTGGAAACTTCAGTACTCTTTCCAATAGACAGGTTATCAAGGTATCTCAATGGAGAAGAGATACTTCAGTACTCTTTCCAATAGACAGGTTATCAAGGTATCTCAAGGGAGAACCAAGTGAAGTAATAAAACAATGGACCTTACAGAAATTTATAAATTTTACTGAAACGTAAAAGAATATGTCTATTTTCTGTGCCTTATGGTACCTTCTCCAAAATTTTGACCACATAGTCAGATACAAAATAAATATCAAATGATAAAAGAAAATCAAAATCATTCCCTACATTCTATCTGAGCACCATGGATTTAAGATGGATATCAACAACAGCAAAAAGCTTACAAACTCAGGGAATATTGATCAAGTCTCTACTGAATGAAAATTAGGTCAGGACATAAATTAAGAGAGAAATAAAAGGTTTTCTAAAATTTATTGATGGTGAATAGGCAACATACTTAAACTTATGGGATGCAATGGAGGTTGCTAGAAAACTTCATAGCAGTAAGTGCCCATATGGAAAAAGAAAATGGGAGAGATCTCATACAAGTAACTTAATAGCACATGTGAAAGCTCTAGAATAAAAAGAAGAAATCACACCCAAAAGGAGTAGAAAGCAAAAAAATAATCAAAATCAGGGATGAGATTAGTAAAGCAGAAAGCAACTAACAAAAATCAATACAAAGAATCAATAAAACAAAACAATGTCCACTATTCACTTCAACTGCCAAGTGATGACCACTGGGAAAAACTGCCTTTCATTGAAACTGAAGATAACCAGACAGTGGACAGAATCGCTGCAATCGTTAGCCTAGTTGTTCAGGTCAAGATAGGCTTGTCTTCCTACAGATTTCTTAGTCCACAGGATTTTTGGAGCCAAGTAGGTCTTGCGCTAAACAGCAAAAGAAAAATAGAACCATCAGTGACTATGGCAGATCCTGAGAAGTAGCTCTAGGTGCCAACCAAGTAAGTTCTCTGCCATTTTTTAGTCAATAACTCAAGAAAATTTTATCCTTCTCAAAGATCTCTGATGCAGCTTGACAAAACAAAACAAAACCCATAAAACTGAATAATAAAAGAACTGCAAGAGACATAACTATCCCTGATTTTAAGTTGTATTATCAAGCTATAGCAATAAAAACAGTATGACATTAACAAAAAGGACAAACAAAACAAACAAAAACAGGCACATTGTTCAGTGGAATTTAACAGAATACCCAGACAAATGTGGAGATGGAACCTTGTATTTTTGTTTGTTTGCTTGTTTTGATTTTATTTTTATTGTTGTTGTTGTTTTGAATAAAGAAGCCAGATGTACACACTGGAAAAAGGACAGTATCTTCAACATATGGTTGTTCAAACTGGATGTCTTCATGTAGAAGAAGGCAAATAGATCCCTATTACACACCCTGAGAAAATTCAATCCCTAATGGATCAAAGACCTCTACCAATAATCAGATACACTGAAACTGATTGAAGAAAAAGTGGGGAAAAGCCTTAAACCAGTTGACATAGGAAACGACTTTCTAAATAGAACAATTAATAAGTGGGATCCCGTACAGCGGAGACACTTTTGCACAGCAAAATAAAATGTCATCTGGACAGTTTGACTGCTTACAGAATGGGAAAAGATTTTTAATAACTACATGTTGTCTGAGGTTTCTGTCCTGCCCAGTTCCCGCAGTCATTAAGTCCCGAAGAAATCACACAGAGTTCTACATTAGTTATAAACTGATTGTCCTAGTAGCTCAGAATTCTTATTAACTCTTATAACTTATATTAGCCCATAAATCTTGTCTGTTAGCCATGTGGCTCAGTACCTTATTTAATGAGGCAGTCACATCTTGCTTCTTCTGTGACCGGGTCACGACTGATGACTAGGACTTCCTTCTTCTCAGAATGTTCCTGTTCTCATTGACCTGCCTCTACTTCCTGTCTAATTGTCCTGCCTATACTTCCTGCCTGGCTACTGGCCAATCAGTGCTTTATTAAAATACAATTGAGAGGGTACAAACCATTGTCCCACAACTACTGCACATTCTAAAAAGAGCTAATGTCCAGAGTACATAAAGAACTCAAGAAACTAGATATCAAGAAAACAAATAACCCAATGAAAAATGTGCTATAGATTTCAAGTGCCTGAGAAACACTTAATGAAATGTTGAAAATCCTTAGCCATTAGGAAAATACAAATCAAACTACTTTGAGCTTTCTTCTTATACCTGTTAGAATAGCTATGATCTGCTGATGAGTATATAGAATAAGAGGAAATTTGATTAATTGCTAGTGGGAGCAAAAACTTCTACAGCAACTATGGAAATCAGTGAGTCCCTTCTTCAGAAAGATGGCAATAAGTCTACCTGAAGATCCAGCTGTACCTTTCTTGGGCATTTGCCCAAAGGACATTTTATCCTAAAACAGAGACACTTGCTCAGCCATGTTCATTGCTGATATCGTCATAGTAACTAGATTTTGGAGACAATCTAGATGCCCCCCTCAACAGAAAAATGGATAAAGAAATTATGGTAATTTTACACAAATGAATATTACCCAGTTAAAAAATGGATAGAATGTGAAAAAAGTCATCATAACTAACATATACCAGACCCAGAAATACAATATGGTATGTATTCACTTATATGTGGATAATAGCTATACAGCCAATGATTACCAAGATACAATCCATAGATTCATAGATGGTAGGTGTAAAGAAAGGACTACAGGGAACAGATAATAATTTCATCAGGAAAGAAAAATAGAAAAGATGTTTTATGGATGGATGGGGAGGGGTCTGGAATGAGAATACGAAGTAGGGATAGCAGGGGAGACTACGGGAAGACACAGCTAAAATTAAGGGGCATTTGAAGGGTATAGAAACCTAATATTGTAGAAACCTCTTTTCTACCAGCGTTAATTCTGTGGCTTAAAACCTTTAAGTAACTTTTGGAAAACCATTGCGATGGTAAATGTTGGAATCTAGATGTGAATCCAGAAATTGGGGCTGAGCAGTGAGAAAGACTTAGTAACTAGATCAATTCATCTTGGGGTCTAGAATTCTTTCGATTATTTTCTAATAGAAAAAGGTTCATTTTCACAGGCTAAAAAAATGTATCTGCTTCCTCCATGGAGAATGAATAAGGAAAAGGTGGGATCCAAAAGGCTTATGACTGTGATAGGTTTTGAAGTGATTTCATTGCATTCGGGATATATTTATATTTTTCTGGCTAGTTTTGAAAGGTTCCGATAATATATTTGCATTGCCTTCACAGAAAGTGAAATCCCATGATGCATGCTGAAAAGCACTACGCCAAGATATGACTTTGATGTCAGGGGCTTATGCAATCACTTCTTCTATTATCCTGCAAGGTGTGCTTTGACATCCTGTTACCTTTGCTGAAAAGACAGCAGCTTGCAAAAGGTTCAAAGTCATACTGAGTAGCCCCTACTTGACTAACAAATTTTGCTCCACAATGGCTAAAACGAGCGCTTGCAAGCTGCTGCCCAGTCTTATATATACCTTTACTTACATCAGGTGGCATGACACCTTTGAATAGTCCCCTCAGACCCATTTTCGCATTAGATGTAAAGCTCTGGCAATAGGGCCATGACTTTCCCATGGTGTGAGTAATCCTAATGCCAAGTGCTGTGTCTTTCAAATAAGCAAATGAGAGCTGAAAGAAGAGATGCAAGAACGGAAATTGAGGAGTCTATTCACTGCCTGCTACTGTATCAAAAAGTAAACTAATCTAAAGCTAAAAGGCTTCCAGCCTGAGATTATGCGTGTAAATGTGCACTTCCCCAATCACCAAGGGCAGAAACAGCAGTATTTTACTTTAACTTCGAATACATTAAATGGTAAACAAATTTATTCTTCTATTTTTTAAAAGATCTAATCACAACCTACCTCCTAAGTGGGCCATTTTGAATAAACAAATTATCTGTCCTGTTACGTATTCTAATGTATTTTTAGCTATATAGATACAAACTGCATGCAACATAAAGGTCTGTGGTTAAAATATAGGAGTCTTCTTCCTTTTGTGCTAGCATTCTCAGCTCCAGGTGCTATTACAAACAGAGAAAACTTTAATAAAAAGATTAGATATATTCGGGATGTATGGCAACTATTCACTGCTGGACAAAGAAGCATTAGCCTCTTCAGGGGTAAGCCCATTATTGACTGTCCAGGGCAAAGTGAAAGCAAAGACATGGAGCAAACAAAAATAAACCCAGAAGGTTAAATTCATATCTATTGGTCCAGGCACACATATTCACACAAGTCTGTATAAACTTGTGTATAATGACAGCTATAAAAATGAGACTATTTGAGGGTGGAATTGGAGTAGCTGGAAGGAGGAAAAAGGGAATGTAATTCTAATTCAATTTAAAACATTTTTTATATAAAGGAAAGGCTTAGAAGCCCCCTCCCCCCCAAAAAAATTATGCAGGGATGACATCCAGATAGCAGAAACGTGTAACTTTATTTTTCCCTTATATGTGTAGTCAATTCTTAGATACTTATTGGGAACTTAAGGAATCTCATATATATTCAATTTTCATTGACAAATTTTAATTCATAGGTTTGAAAAGATAGTTGGTCCCGTTGAAACGTGTATACCACAGAATTGTGTGGCACTCAACCTTGGTGGACATTTCACAAATGCAGAGAAACAATCGAGCAGCTCACTTTGGTATTTTATAGGCATATGTATGTAAGGGACATAATACGAACAGAAGGATTATCTTCATAACGCATTTTTCCACTTTGTTTTATGTTTGTCAAAACTCAAGTTATGTTTTAAAAGCTTGCTTTGTAACCGAAGCATAAAAATATGACAGTGTCCGATAGAGGGCAGTCAAGTACTATGAACAGCAGCGCCTGCATTTTTCCCGGTGTCTGATTCTATTTAGGCGGATAAAGGAAGACCCTGGGCACATTTTCGTATTCCCTTTTGTAGAGAGTGCAAAACTGAGCAAAAAATAAATGAAAATATTCTTTGTCACAGTTCTGTTCCCAACTGAAAGTCAATAGAATGTTAAAGAGTACGATTAAGTTCTTCATTCTCCAAACTCTGAAGTAGGTTCTTCTCCAGCTTGCAGTTCAGTGCTTCAGATTGTTGACCTTCTCTTCCGGAAACAGCTGAATAAAAACTGTTAAGCGTCTCAGCACCCTTCCCACCCCAGGCTTCAAAACATAACAAAAGAGGTGATTTGAAAATGTTACTATTGAATAATATCTTAACAATCTGCCAGTTTATCGCTCCTACTGAGAAGTTGGAACCAGTGCTGGCTCTTTTGTGTTGGAAGCCAGAAGTTGGGAGATGTAGAGGTGAGATTACACCCCACGGCAGGGGTGTGCCAGGTGCTTCTGCAGATGAGCTAAGGGTCTGTACGTTCAAAGTCTCATCAAAATCCAAATGAGAATGTGAGATACCACCCAAAGGAATAAAATCATTTTTTTAAGAGGTGCGGAGGGGAAAAAAAGCTTATTTAGGCTTTGAAACTGTGGTTTCAAAGAGGTTGCTTTTTTATTCTAATATGGCCGTTATCCTGACAGCTTAAAATCAGACCTCTCCATGCCCCCGGGGCTGGCTTTATAAATCCTATTAAGCACGTTACATGCTAATCTCCCACTGAATATCCCACTGAGAGTTTTCCATTGAAGCATTTCACAGTACCCATCACGCAGAACCTGTGTGCTTGATTTCCGCTGCTACCACATACGGGAACTTAATTTGGTTTTGATCTGAAAATAGGCACCTGAGCTCTCAACCCAGCGCCTCATCTGCTTGTTCACCCGTTTCAGTTATGAATCACGTCGTCACTTTCTGAACCACTTAGCAATGGCTAACTTGAGGCATCTAAGCATAGCTATCATTGCCTTCAACAGCCTGGTTCAGTTAAGTTGGGACCATGGTTGTCAATACCTGCATGCGGGTTGTACTCACAGCCAGGACATAGATCAAAAATCACTAACACCAATTTAAGAAATATCTGAGCATTTTGATGTAGTTTACTTTCAGGAAGAAAAGATAAATAATTTTAACTAAGTTTTCTTGGCACCGACATAGTTTATATGGCTAAAGGAAAGATTCTAGAACATTCTTCCTAGAAACAGTTCTCTCCTTAAATTTCATAGGAAGCTCATTCTACACTTGATTTGGAATTCACCATGATTATAAGCTGTGTGTGCATGGGGGAGGGGTGGGGATCAGCCTCTTAGCTGTAAAGACATTCAATTGTTTGCTGTTATAACATCCCTAAAGCTCTAAAGTCATAGCTGATTTGAGGTCTTGTGATGAGAAATACTTTAGCTCATTTCATTCTGTATGAACAACAGGGCAGGTTACCTTTGCAGAGCTGTTTTCCCGCTGGTTTGATGTCTCTCTGTGGAAATAATACAATTGATTAATGTGATCAGTCTTTGATTAGAAATTATAACTGATATAATCCTTAGACAATTTTATATACCTCTGAGTGTATGTCCATGTTTGGTTTTATCCTTATACATTACCCTTTATTATTATTGCTATCAATCGCAAGGCAGTTCTCAGACAGAGTCCAGTGAAAAGCACGGGGCCCTTTCTTGCATTCCTCTTCACCATAAACTTGGTTCTGCAAAGAACCGAGAGGCAAGCTGTGCGGTTTTGATATCTACCTGAAAGCACAGAACGGAGGCTGCATTAGCAGTTTGTAGATGTTCCCACAAGGGAAGAGGAACCCTGAGGAACTCAGTGTGGGCTGATTTTCTGCTCAACCAAGCATCTGCTTAGGGGTTCTGTCTTTGCTTCTGTCTGTGTGTGAATAACATTATACCAAGTATCACTTTTGCGGTGCTGTTCTAGTAGACTTCGCAGAATGCTATGAATGATATCCCTGGCCAAGTCTATTTACAATGCAGACTGTAGCAATGGAACGTCATAAAAGCATTTAATGGTCTTTCAACTATAATTTAACTTTGCCAGGATTCATGCATAAAATCACACATTTTCACAAATCTTGATAAATATATCTAGGTCCAAATGTCACTATTTTTCTTCCTACAAAGAAAGACTTGACATAAAATTAGGGCATTCTGTTCTGGGCTAAAAAGCTCCTTTGCATTTAAGTTTTTATGGTGATTAAAAAGTATAATTTTCATAGTAGAAAAATGCTTTTAGAGGGCAAGAGACATTTTCTGTGTGAGAGAATGGGTTTTCTTCTACTTAAAAAAGAGATGTTTGGGGGGAAAGTGTAAGATTTTCTTCAAAAGAAACTGTTAAAATGTGACTCAAGTAAATTGCCCTTAACACACTCTTATTTAGTACTTAGTCCTGACAGGCACTGTGCCCAAATGGAGATGTAACAGCCTCCCAAGACCAGCTCCCAGCTTAATTAGGCCAGGTGTGTTTCGAAGAAATGCCTGATTGTTTTGGTGGTTGTTTCTTACCTTTATTTCTTTTTGATCTTTGCTTCTATTTACTGTCTCTTGCTTTAATTTGCTATAGAAGGACCGTTTCTGATCAAACAACCAAACACAATCACTGTGCTCAGGAATCCAAATGCACTACAGAAAACCCTGCAGAAACTGGCTTAAACTATCTCAGCAAGGCGCAGTCTACGCAGTAGCATCAACACCTGCTGGTAAAGTCGAGCATCATTTTCTCTTGCAATTGCTCTGAAGCTTAGGCCTGACCTCCGTCTTTGTCATTGTATTACCCTGTTTATCTCAGATGCAAGGATGTGTTCCATGACAGACGGACCAGAGAACAGCAGATACAGGGAAGATTAACAGGTTCAGTGGAAGCAGTGAAAAGCCATTAATCAGCAGCATGGTGTCTCTAGGCGCCTCTTACGGGAGAAATCCACACAGATAGGCTTTTTTAAAAAGCACTTGGTTGGAAATCATAAAATGTGAAAGGTCACACAAAAGGAAACAAGAAACATATGACTAAGTCCGTATTTTTAACTTTTAAATATAAAGTGACTAAGTTTTGAAGTGCTCGCCGCTAAGTTTCCAATGAAGCAAACTCTAATGAATGTAAATGCACCAAAGATGAATGAAAGGCTTCCCATAGCTCTCCTTTTGTCATGAGATTCTGTGAGAGGCCTCAACGGGAAGTGGTCCCCAGTTACTGATGGATCTGTAGCATTACCACGGAGAACCTGTGGGTGTGATCTGAATTCTGCTAGCCTGGAGGCAGAAACCCGCTTGCAAATCTTAAACGGCACACACTTGCCCACAAAACTTGTCCCAACCCGAAAGACCTCTATATGGATTGTCCAATACCTCAGACAGAGGGCAATTGCAATGGGTGTCGAATCTTAGTCAGTGTTTTTCAACACAGTTTCCAGAATGTATATGCTCATGATTTTATGGGTTTTCCTGTATAACGATCCCCTATTTTTTGATGAAGTCTGCAATGGATGTTTGGAAGCATGATTCTTACAGGATCCTGAAAAGTGAGGTATTTATCACATAAATGGTATTTGGATTATATATCATATATATATATATATATATATATATATATATATATATATATGGTCATTGTTGTTAAATATGCTGAGTGAGTATCTAGCATATGCATAGCTCTGCTGAGTGAATAAACTCAAGCCCTCCACGTTTCCATTCCACTAAGGGAGAAAACTCTAAGGGAATACGAATGAAAGTGATTATGTAATCTAGTAATTAGGAATAATATTCAAGGGCAAATCCTGCCATTAGTAAGATATGTGATCTCAGAGTGCGCACTTTTCCGTCTAACATTCCCATTAGATGAATGTGGTGAATTGGAATAGATGATTTGAATGTTCCTTTCGCTTCAACCACCTTTAAAGTTATTTTTTTAAAATTATAATTTAGGAGTAGAGGCATTGATGACTAAAAGAATAGAGGCCAATATTACTGGGCAGAACAATGCCACGGGGCCAGATTCAAAGTGTATCCCTCCCTGGACCCACTGGCAGACTCCCCTCAGCAGGCCTCAGTAAGTTTGGTCCAGCGTGGGAGAGAGAAAGCAGTGCTACAGGTATGTCAGACAGTGTCTAAAAGCCGCCAGGGAGCGGTCTGCCTATGAATCCCCAACCTGATCCCCCAGGGCAGCTACCTCACGAGTGGAGTGGCAAGGTTTGGAAAACGTTTTACATTTCTGAGAGATCCACATATGAATCACAGCATGACGTATTGTGCCTTCTAACGATGTATCAAAATGTAAACTAGGACTTGTATCTGAAAGCTATATTGCTATGAAATATAATCTATAAGGAGAAAAATTATGGTGTATTTTTTATTATTTCAAATTATCCTTCCTGATGTTAGGGGTTTGTCCACCAAGAGTCAAGGAAAATCTAAAGTGATCAAATGTGTCTTAAAAGTTTTATTATCTGTCTTTCAAAAGTTGTGGCTGTCATTCAGTTGGGGTTTTCCTATAGTCTGTCTATTTTAAAGTATTTACAAAAACGTCAGGAAAGAGAAACAGAGGCAGAAAGAGAAGGCAACGTGAGGGACACTTGGTCACATTTTCACTTTTCAAGGTAACTCTGAACTCATACTTGGCAAATGGTGACAGTTAAGATATATCAAAATCTTATTTACCTCAATCAAATCCCCAAATCCCAGTTGAACATGTATACTATAAAAAGAGCACGTGTTTCATGGGAAGCACTAACATGTGTGATGTATGAAAACACTGCACTTCATAAACTGTCACAAATCTCAACTTCTAACTTAGATATTTCATTTTTAAAGCATTAATGATATGATAATGGATAATTTTTCTTATATCCTCTTTCTCCTCTTCCTCTCTTTCCTCTTCCTGACTTGCTCCCTGGCAACTTGGCAAGGTTTCTTTCTGGATAGGCAGAGTGAGGGAATCTCAGTACCCAGGGATAGTGGTTAAATAAATCCCTAGCCCCCTAGCAACCCAGACTTTGGGGCACATTCTCCTGCATATTCCTCTCTAGTGAGAGGTGGCCAGACTCAGTGTGTTGCTTACACAAAACACCTTTTCTTTGCCCACCACTGAGATGATTGGTATATAAAATGATACCCGGGATAATAAACAATCCCCAAGAGCACCAATGATAAACAACAGAAAAGAAACGTAGTTTTTCATCACATACGAACAGACAAAGCAGCATTACCACTGACTGATAGGCAATAGTCACTTATTGTCACAAACTATAAAGAAAGAGTGACTGGTTTTGTTTTCATTTATCTCACTGAGAAAGTGTATTGTATCCTATAGCTTGATAAGAATTTATTTGACTTGTTAATGTTAATAGCTGATTATAATGAAATTATAATGGGTTACAAGAATAAAAAATAGTAGCTAGCAATATCTTTTCCACCAATAACATATTTTTATTAATTTTCTTTTCCATGAGAATATATATTATGGAGAAATAAAAGTGTTTATAGAAAATTATGTTTATGTTACTTTTATACTTATATTAAATGAGCTGAATACTTAAAACCTAGGCATACGTTATTTAATTTAAGGTCAACTTTTTTCCTAGGTATCTGTGAGTGGCAACAGAGCTCATAACAACCATCTTCTGTGATAAATTGGTTGTTTTCAATAGATGTTTGGAAGAACTACTTTGTGCAAGTGATCTGATGTGAGGTAGGCAATTTCTTTTCATGTCACTTCAAAACTGGCTTTGTGAAACTTTCTGATGCAAGGAAATTCCACCGTTCCCTATTTAGTCTGCTTATTATATATTCTGAATGTACTGGTCATGTGTATTTACTGAGTCTCCAGTCTAAATCCTCTTTCTAAAGTATCCACTGCAAACACCCATTTCAGTGCAGGGTCTGTGCCGTATTCCTACACTCCTGCCAAACTAACAGCTGAAGGAGTTTTTCGTATACTAGTGCTGTCGGAATGACATCTACTTTCTGTCTTACACTAAAATGTCTCCTCTTGTATTTCACATTAATGCTTAGTGGGAGCACAGTCTCCGTGGAAATCAGATACAGCAAGCTCCCTGCATCAGCAAGCACACTTTCCTCACACCTAAACTTCTGAATGTGTTGTATTGGCTGTAGTGCTGTTTTGAGTTCTGTGTTATTCACAATTGATGGCTTGATTTTTTTTTGTATTGCTTTAAAAATTCTTATCCTGCTTTCCTACTTTATGTTTGGGCACTACAGCTTCAAGTTCTTTCATTTAAGGGAGAAAAAAAAATGTAGGTCAAATGGTCTGAGACAGTCTGTGTCACTTTCACTCTGCTCCTGTATTGGTGGGCTCATTCTTCTGCAATGCTGCCTGCTAGGAGTGCAGCATGCTGAAACCTTAGCATCTCCCACGTTTTCATCTGACTGCCTCTCCCAGAGTTCCGTTTTCAAGCCTCCCAGTTTGCTTGGTGCTGCAGAGCCTGAAGAACCGTTTTCTATCAAGAGAATACGGAGTCTCAACCTGTCTGCCTTTGCCACCTTATCTAGGTGGCCAGCAACTGCATAGAGCAGTATGGAAGACAGAATCTGAAGTCTTCAGCATGGCTCCTGGGCACTCCCTCCCCTTTTGCAGAGACATGGGGGAGAGGGTGGAAATTTCATGGTAGCTTTTGCCATAGTTGCCTAATTGGGATTATGTAGGAGACATATACACCCAGTTGGTCCCAGGGGATAATTCCATAGACTGCAGGTGTTGCATGGACCCTTAAGAGACACTGTTTTGCATTCGCAGGTACCATTCCTTGAAGCTTCATCATTTATTTCTAAGTTTGTGGAATTTTTAAACTATTTGCTACATAACATTATGAAACTGAAAGAAAACCTAGGGGTCATTATGCGTAACAACTAGAAGAAAAAAATATATATACTTGTAAATATTACATGTAGTGTGACCTGAATAGCTAAATTCAAAAGGCAAACTAAAAGTGAAACTTTTCAATATGGAGAGGGTGGCTTGAAAGGTGCACATATGACCGGAGTATAAGGATGAAAAGACCCTTCTTCCAGATGCCTGGCCTTGCACTCCCAAGTTTTCTTTCCACAGTTTGGTTGAGTTTAATCTTAATGGCTTCTCTTCTGGACTGCCCAAAGATGGCTCCTGAGACGTTTATGGTCATTTTTAGGACAAATTTCTCTCATTCCTGTCTAAGCTTCAAACCTGGCAATGCAAGAAGTCTTTACCATATCGTTCCTCTAAGTACCTTTTGACTTGTTTTTGTTCTTTCAGTTTTCTCTTTTAAGACAGGGTTCTCTGTGTAGCCCTGCTGTCTTTTTGCTTGCCTCTAACTCAGAGATCTACCAGCCCTTGCCTCTGTTGTTGATATTAAAGGCATTGGTCACTGCATGTGGCATCTGGTTTTAAAATATTAAAATGTCATATATTTTCCATAGAGAAGCAATGGCTGATAATACTATGAAGAAAGTCAGCTTTCCACTCTTAAGATATTGAAGTTTTAGCCAGGCATTTCTGAATGCCAGATTAAATCTAAATACCAGAATTACCACTGTGATTCTCAAATGATCACAAAATCAACTTAAGCTGTGTAGGCGCACCACACGCGTATGTGTGTAAACGTTCCATATACTCATTTCAATACATCTCATGGTTCCAGAAAGTTCCCAGATTGTCCGTGCAGTATAGGAAATAAAAAAAACACAAAAACCACCTCAAAAGCTTAAAATGACTCGAGAAATTCCTTTAAACAGAAAATTCATGCAAAACCCTGCTTTAATATGACTTTTCCTGGGACCTGGACGGTTATGGCTGTTTGCACTTCCCTTGCCTTGTGGTGTGTGTGTGTGTGTGTGTGTGTGTGTGATGGTTAGTGACTTTGGGAATGTTGGTGTTCTTTTCTGCTGAGTCACTAATTTTGCTGCTCTGTCCCCAGGTGCCACTCAGCATAAAAGTTACAAGTGCAGTTGGGAAAGCGCTGCGAGCTGTCAAGTGGAGGAAACCATTTCCCTAAGAGAAACAAGGTCCTGGTTTGCGTTGGTTTTCCCGGGAAGGAAGCTTCCTTACAGCAGCCCAGGCATCAAATCTGCTTTGCTTGAGAAGCGGCTTGCTAGGCGCAAGAGCAGGACTTCTCAGCCGGGCTGGTGATGCTTTCTGGAACCTGGCTGGTTTGGCCCACTGCAGTCCCCCCCCCCCCCCCTTTGCTAAGGACCCAGATCCCTACAAAACAGCGAGCAGTTACTTTCTCTTCGAGGAGGCTGAAAGAGCAGTGATATTTGCGGCTCTTTCCTTGTCGTGTTAACCGCCTCTTACTAGTAATAGATGTGATTTCTGTGGGCGACGGATGGGTGTACTGAGGCCTCGGTGATTAATAGTGAATTCCCATCGGCGGGCATCTCTCTGCCCCTCTTGCGTGATGTAAGATCAGACGTACCCCTGCATCGAAAAGTCCAGACATACAGCGCCTGGCTGGCGCTCGCACGCTCTCCGCAGGCGCGCTTCCGCACACCTTCCACATCCTGCTCCTGGCAGAGCAAGACGGACTGGCTGGACCCACCGACCCAGGGATTTCCAGTGACATTTGTAAATGACGCGGCTCAGTTCCAGGCTGCCAGCGGCCGCGGCCGGGCCAAGGGTGCCGCCGAGCAGTCTGCAGCACAGGCTCACCGGGAAGATCACCATGTCCCAATTGCTTCTCGCTGTCCTCACTCTCTCGGGATTATTGCCTACCGCCGAGGTGCTGACTGTGGGAGCTGACCAAGGTAAGGGCCACGACCCCCCACTTTCACAGTTTCCCCCTTTGGCTTTCCTGCTAGGTGATGCTGGCAAACAACTGAGTGTGAAACTTAAGTCCTTGGCAGCCCCGCTCCCGGGACCCACTGGCCAGTGTGCGCTAACCTCCTGGGGGGAGAGGGTTATTGGAGGGTTTCTGAACTAGGTGCCAGAGTGTACCGCTGCCCCGCACATTTTACCCTTGTCATTTTCGGGTGCTGATTTTGTATGTCCCCCTTCCCCCCGGGAGCATTTGTACTTGGCCAGTGGCTTCTGCCCGGGCATCCTAAGCGCTGCCGATGTTGAATCAGAATTCGCATTTCTTTTAGACTCCCTTTGGCGCTAGCTTTCAGCTGAGAGCTTGAGCCTCCTGATTATCCGCCATAGACAATTACTCTCCCAACTTAGCTCCTGGTTTACTTCCTCAGCTGTGCATCTGGGGAGAGGTGTCAGAGCTCTCTCCCTCCCGGAGAGATTCTGTCGCCTTTTGCGGGGGGTTGGATTGGCTTGGGTGGCTAGCAGAGAAGCTCCTTAGGGCTTTTCTGAGACCATTCAAGCACCTGCTTGAACTTGCCTTTTCTAACGGGGAAGGTCTGTGACCCAGGACCAGGGTACCTTGATAGCCTTATGAACTGGAGAGTCTGACTCCATCTAGCCTAGCTCTTTGAGCTCGCTTTTCATCAAAAAGCTGGGAACGGTAGAAGTTCAGAGGGGAAAGGTTATGGGAAACTCAGAGAGAAAGAAAGGATTATAAACCTAGGTTCTGAAACTTTTGACCTGGAAACCCACAATTCCTCTTATCTTTTTACTATCATCGATGAGGATATGTGGGTTAAAAAGGGAAAGGGGAAAATCGCAGCAAAGAAACATTTGCACACTGTCACCAGGCTCAGAAGGGTTAACTCCTTAAAGAAAAATTAGAAGTATCATAAATCCCGAACTTGCCTCATAATGACCATATAATTCAATTTTTTTCCACTTAATTAGGAAAAAGAAAATAAACAAAAATATTAAAAACCTCAAATACACAGATGTCAGTGGAAAGCAAAGAGCCAAGGTCTTGCACTGTGAGAGTCAGTCGGTTCAGATGAAAGGAATGATGAATTGACTAGGAACTAGTTTCATAAGAGGACAGGACCGGATGGACTGTAATGGTCCTGTTTAACCTACTCTTAGCCACCAGCTCCTAATGCCATAGGAGGCTCACACATGGCATTTCTAGGAGTGGCTCTGGTAATCTTTCAGGAACACCACTGCCGAAACATAAAGATTCTGAATTAGTTTAAGTTGCCTTGAAGTTGCTGTGGAAGACTTGAAAACGGTGTAGATAAAATGGAAGCATGCGGCTCTCACTTGAAATGACGGTGGTTTTGATCTGCCACAGTCGCTCCTCAACGTCCCTTAGCAAAAACGTTTGAAGTTGGGCTGAAACACATGAGAAGGTGTAGCTTCTGGCTCAGGATGCTGGCAGAGCAGGCTACAGACAGACTGTTGGTCTTGGGTTTCTTGTGATGGAATATACACCCCCACACACCCACCCGCACACCCTGGAGTCTGACCTCACCCCTAGCTCAATGCTTTGTGTATTTCTGTTGCATACTGCTGCTGCTACCTGAGAGGAATGATTGAAATCTTAAGAGAAGTTTGTCTACAATAAATAAATAAAAATCTGCTTTCTCAAGAGATAAGGAATTAGCATCAAGAATAGTATTCAGTGTCAATATAGTTACAGAAAAGAGAAGAACATCTAAGGTTACATGGAAAATAATTGTCAGCTTTCATGACTTAATTGAATGTTAATTATCAGCTGAAAAAAATTGTCAGACGTACTTTGTCATGGAGTGCAAGCATGGCATAGTTGCAGATCAACACTTACTGAATTCTAATATCTCTAATTGAACTCTCAAAACTTAAAAAAAAACAGTACAAGTGTACCGATAGTCTATGAAAAGTGTAAGAGTCATCTTCAATTGTTTCTAAGAAGAGAAGAGAGGAGGGTTAAAGGGAGGTAGGGAGAGAGAGAATCTTGTTAAATGTTTAAAATGAGAACGTAGCTGCATTATGACAGATGCCCCCCACTGAGATGCTGACAGTGAAGACAAGGCTTATAACCCAAGAACAAGGTTAATGACATGTAGCTGCCTTCAGGCTTGTGGCAGTGGCAATGGCCCTTGAAGAAGAGAATATATGTGTGAAAATACTGGTGAGTTTAATAGTGTGAGGGGGAGCTTTATGTCTTGACGTGTGAAACCACGTCTGGGTCCTCCAGATGCTTAAGGTAAAGGGAGCTTCTCTTTCTCAAGGGAGGTGCTTGTGTTCTGCTCTACTGTGGCATCCCTGTGAAGTTTGTGAGCAGAGGCTAAAGTTTTTTTCATAGCTAAAAAGCAAAACATAGCAACAACAACAAAGTAAAAAAAAAAACACCATACTTCAAACTCATTTGTATGTTTAGTGTCCAAGCCATATGCAACGACCTGTCGTTTAATGACACGTGGTTTGCCTAATTTACATTGATTTTTATACTGTCAAAATAATGTATGTGCCAGTTCTTATTACATTTCATTGTATCTGAAAAAGGAAATGTCTTTATAACTCATAACAGGCAAAAGGAGGATACATTGTATTCATTTAGAATCAACTAATTTGTCTTTTAATGATGTCATAGTATATCAAAGTGTCACTTGGTAATGATTAAGACATAAAAGGAAGTATGTCTTAAGTTGTCAAATTTTCTGAAAAGAATGGGAGGTGGGAAACCAAAGACCAATTAGAACCCTGAGTCTGATAAGATGTTGAGAGTTATTTCCAGATAATTAGTGTTCTTGCTGCTTCTGTCCTCTTCTTGCGTCTGCTTAAGACCAGCAAAAGGTTACAACAATTTATGCTTTAATTTTAGTTTTCTATCTCTTAAAAAATGTAATTCACATGCCTGTGCAATTCATATCTCCTTTGATCAAATGTTCAGATTTTGTTTTTGAAGAAGTATCAAAACTGTGACTCAGTTTCCTCCCAACTTCCAAAGTTAAGTTTAAATAGGAAAACAAGAGAAAAATGCAAATGTGTTAGAACAATAAGAAAGACTTACATAGAAACAGTAAAAGGGAGGGCATGTGCTGATTGAAGGAGCCATTATCTTTAAATTAGTAATGTCTTGCATTCTTTGTCTTTTAATTTCATAATGAATAGTAGTACAGAGATAATTTAAAGCAACTTCCATCAATGTTGCTTACCCTGTGTTCAATTACTCCTCTAAGAATAGAGAATGCATGAGATTGCCACAGAAAACTAAGAACTAACTACGCTGGAGTTATTAATACAGATTTGCTTTTGAGTAAATGTGAAAGAAATTGTAGAGTTGCTTCTCAGTGATAGCACTAGTGTATTCAGAGGAAGGAAGTAGCTCTTTATAAATGCTACTGACCTGTAAAGGCAACAGTGTACCGAGATTTTCTACGCACCTACATTGGATCCACAGTACTCATTACTTCTTAGTTGCTTTGTCGATTGAGCTCTTGTCTGAGCCTATGCCCTACAATAAAGATAAGATCCATTTAAAACCACTTGCAGTGAACACAGGTTGGTTTTGAAAGGAAATGCAATGCTTCCGGACCTCCACTTCTTCTCTCTATTCTGTGCTGTAATATGACCTTTATCCTAATAATATCATTGGATTTGTTTCTGCAGCTAATTCTTATGTCTTACATGGATTACATCCCCATTGTCTACTCCTTCCTAGTTACAGGGAAGAAGGGTGGGCAAAAACTCCAGCGAGACACAAGGATAGATTGCTCCCTCTTCTGTGCCTGTCTGTCAAAACAATTCTTGTACAGAGGAAACACTTGTCTTCATTCCAGATAGATACATTCAAAGAAAGTAGAATTAATGCTGAACGTTGAACATGCATGTACCAACATAATGTCACTAGTCAAACCAATGCAGGAGCAAGTAGATCCTACTCACATGTGAAATTTGGATTTATGTATCTTTTTTAAAATGACAGCTTCGATGCAAAGACCATAAGATACCACTATGGCGTCAACCTTGCAGATACTGTTTACCAAATCAAAGTTTTTACTTTTTTATAACTGTAGATAAAATGATGCTTGTGATTAGTGCATCCTGAGACACAGAAATAAAAATGTGAAATGAAAAACTGTGGAAATATTTCTTGACCCGAAGCAAGCAGTACTCTAATGAGTTTCCATATGGCTAATATTTTGTTTTCACCCAGTCTGAAAATGGAAGTTGCATATGTCAAAGTGCTTTTGCCCCCTTTGAGTTTTTCAGTGGAGAGACTGAGGCCAGTGTCCCACGCATGTTGAACCTGTGCTGTCACTGAGCCCCACCCAGCCCTGAGCAATTGCCTGTGAAAAAGCTTCACAAGCTTGCCATTCAAATGATTTTTAGTGGCTGGAATAGGGAAAATTTGTTCTGCCAAATTTAATCTGAGAATAATGACAAATATAATATATGCACCTAAATGCATGGAGAAAGGAAATTCAAAATTTTGGATTTTTTTGCTTTATAGAAGGGAGGCAAAATTATTTTAGCTAGCTAACACTGAAATTTTGAAGCAATACCTTTCTCTGCTTCTACTGTCCTGTTAATCCTTAAGCCCAAACTCCTACCTACCAGTCTGAGGAAAAAATCCTAATAGTTAAATATGAAGCAATGCTAAATGCAGAAACATCTGTAGAATTTGTTTATTAAAGTTAATATTAGGTATAATTCCTATGTGCATCAATTTATATTTACCTAAATCACTTTTAAGCTGTATCATGTTCACAATAATGTCAAGTCACTGTTTTCAATCTTACATAATCTCTCATCTAAGTAACATTGTGATTTTACCAACTGAGCCCTCCATATCAGAGAAAGAACACCAAACCGTCCAGAATATATCCCATCACACATCAGAGGAAATGACCTGAAAAATGTATATACTTTCTTCTATTAAAGGGTTTTCTTCCGTGTACTGTCTGAACAAATTTAGAGCTATATTTTCCCTAATAAATGATTTGGTGGGCTTCTCTATCTCTCCTGGTACAACTGCATGGCCAAGTAAGAAAATATGTATTATTTATTGCACTGCTCTGGATTCGGCATTATCACAAAATACAACTCTCCATCTGGCCTCGTCCTCCTCTTTCTCTCTCCTACTATCACTGTTTTCCAAACCTTAGTTCTTCTCTTTCTTTGTGCCTTATTGGTTTAGACTGTCTCCACAGAAACACAATTAATTTGATTGAGTTTCCTGAGCAAACTAATTCATGGAATTAACTTGTTCCTAAATTAAAATTAAAGCTGTTAGATAAGAGTACAGATAGGTAGAAAAATCCAATTGTCAAATAACGATACTTTGTCAACATCTGAGATTTCTTCTCAGCCTTTCCAAAACTAGGTCTAAATATAAAATTTTTCAGGGCTATTTCTCCTATAGAACCAGTCATTTCAATTAGTGCATTCCTAACATTGGTTCTTTTGTTTACTTTTATTGTTCTTAGATTAGGCTAAATATACTCATATATAGACATTTTCTATTAATATCTGGATAATGTTATATTGATAGTCTTTGGAGAAGACAAGAGTCCTTATGTAGGCGTTTTTTAGAAAGGACAATTTCAAGTGCAATTTTTTCTAACTTTAAGAAAAGAAAAGAAATAAGAACTTGGGGAAGAAGACAGGATATGTTGCCTTGCTAAACTACCATCACTACATTTTATCTCAAAGTGTATTCTTAATAACAGCCAGACGTCTATTTCCTGAGTCGCATGCACTTCATTGTCCTGGCTGGCTTAGCCTTCAGACCAAAGACAGGTATTGTTGCAAAATGACCTCATTTTAGTGGAAAGAATGTGCCTCTTCTTTAGGTAAGATCAAGGTTCCACAGTTTGTCTCTTGTTTTGTTCTTACCATCAATAGGACGGTCCTTCCTAACTTTCCATGTAGCATTTCCATCCTTCAAGCTTCAAGACAGCTTAACTTTAGAAATATGAATGCATAATTCCTTAAGAAATTTCTACCGCTGAGTTTTTCTTTAATGACAATTTGTCATCTTATCCTTTTCTTCTTAATGTGAGAAAGAGAACTGAAGATGAGAGTGGGAGCCAGAAGAAGGAAATGAAACTTAGTTGTGGATGCTGTGAGAGCTCCTAGGGTATATTAAAGGTATTTATAAAAAGAAAAAAAAAACCCATAGGTATAATGATGAAAACATTATTGTATTTAGAATGTTCTATTTTCCTTAAGAATTATGATATTTAAGGCTAGGAAGGACAAAGAGTCTGAGAGAGAACTTTGACATTGACATTTTTGATTTTTCCGACATAGATGTAATATATGGAGCAATTAGTGTTCTCAAACTTTTGATAAAATATTAAGTTCTATAAATTTTAGATCTGGGATTTAAATATATTTGAAACATTATGCTCATTTCCCAAAGCTTTTAATGGTATATTTTTATGTTAAAAATACAAAGTATACTTTAATAAAAATATTCTACTTTATTCAACTCTTAATTTTAAGGCACTTTTCTCATGTATTATTCTGAAAATGCAGTGACAACTGGATACGCGCTGTAGACTCTTGCCTTCCAAGGCAAAGGCATTATGGATTGTGATCACTCATCATCCATATTTTGAAGATTTGGGCATGGTGTTGCGGATTCAGAAATCAAGCAAATTTTTTTTAGCCATTTCTCTCATATATTACCTCAGACTACAGTTCCCTCCCCCTGATCCTCTTCTCCTCCACTGCCCTTCAGAAAAAAAAAAAAAGAAAAAAAAACAGGCCTCCCAGGGATATCAATCCAAGAAGGTAGACTAGGCATATACCTCATACCAAAGCTGGACAAGGGAAAGGATACCAAAAGTAGGAGAAAGAATCAGATTCAGCCCCAGCCCCACGGTTAGGAGTCTTACAAGAAATCCAAGCTGCACAACCATAAGATACATGCAGAGGACCTAGCTCGGACCCATACAGACTTCCTGATTGTCAGTTTCTGTGAGCCCCTATGAGCCCTGGATTATTGATTCTGTGGGCTGTGCTCTTGTAGATTCCTTGACTTCTCTGGCTCCTATAATCCTTTGTCCCCCTCCTCAGGAACTCTCTGAGCTCTGCTTTATGTTTGGCTTTCTTTCTCTCTGTATCTGCTCCTATCAGTTGCTGGATGAAGCCTCTCTGGTGATGATTATGCAAGTCTCCGGTCTAGGAGTATAGCAGAATATAATTAGAAATCATCTTATTAATCTATTTTTTTCTTACCAGTCCTGTTTGGTTCTATCCTAGGTCCCTGGGCTATCCAGTCTCTGGTTCCTGGCTACCCAGGCAGTGACAGGTGTGGGTTCCCTCTCTGGGTGTGGGTGAGAGTTGGACAGGTCGTTGGTTGGCTACTACCAAACACTGTGTGCCTCTTTTACTCCAGCACATCTTGTACCCAGGACAAATTGAATCTTGAAAGGTTTGTGGCTGGGTTGGTGTCCTAGCCCCTCCACTGGAAGCCTTGCCTGTCTACGTAAGAGGACCAATTTTAAGTAGATTTTCTACAATAATGAAATCTGTCTCACTCATAGGTATACATAGGGAGACGAAGCATGAAGTGATCATTTTTAGCTTGTAGAAGTAAAGATGAATTTTTCTTAACAAGAGAGAATCTAGTTTATGTTGTTTAGGGATGGATGCATTCCACTTTGGAATGCCTTTCATTGGCTCACACAGGTTATAATTCAACACAGTACGTGAAACCAAATGATTGTGTTTGATCCTGCAATAATCAAGTACATTTGTACTTGTATTTCAGAACATCCAACACCAATGTTCCTTTTACCCCTTCTATGTATACTGTATCTGAAATTCATAGATGCCAACATAGCATTCTTTGTGGATTATTTAAAACAATGCCTTTAGAAACATTAAGAACATTCTAAGTATTGGTAAATATACAGCAATTATTTTCTGTCATTTCAACCAATTTAAACCATTGCAAAAGCAAAAGGAGGAAAAATTGGCCCATGGAGACTCATTTGTGTTTTATTCTTGAAGAAATCCTCTGTGTTTTTTAGCAGAGAACTCCTAGTCAGTTGTACCTTAAACCTTTACATGATTGAGAAGAATTTCAACTGACAGTCATGTTCCTTGTTATGAATATTCTATTAGGTTAGCAAAGGGAAGAAATTGTAACACAGTTACTACTCACTGCACCCATCTCACTCTGAGATTTTTTTTAAAAAAATCTGAAGCTTTTGAAAAAAAAAAAGAGAGAGGTGCTGAAAGAAACTGGCAAGCCATCTTCCAGAACCAAAGTATGGCTCTCGAATTTATGTTGTACTGGTATGCTACATGTTCCATTAGAGCTCATGAGTTTTCTTCCTAGGTTTATCCTGATGTAGTACCCATTGCATACCGGCCTTGATGTGGTTTGTAGAACCTAAAGCCAGCACAAGCAATCGACACACTAATTAGGCAACTCTGCCAATTCTGTATTTTTAAGGGAAACTTGCTTGAACACCAGAACACACATTTCAGGTTTTCTTGGCTCTTGCTGAAGTTACAGAGGAAAGAGAATGTAAGAGGAGCCTGAAGAGAGGCATACAAATGTTGTGATATTGGAAAGTTTCTCATCATGATGGCCTTTAAAAGACTGAATGCAGATGTTTGAAGGTGCTACTGTTCCTTTTAAGCTGAGTGAGTCAACAGGCTCTAAGTATTGAAGATTGTTTGGGGGCTTTGGGAGTTAGACCCTGAAAGTTTGTCATTGTTCCTTTGTATTATCACTAATATTGTCTCTCTCCCTCCCTCTCTCCTCTCCATCTCTCTTTTCTCTACCCTGAGCAAAAGCTGAGGTTTCTTTTAAAACTTTAAGTGAAGATGTGCAATCCAGAATACTACCATAGTATCAGTTTAGTGCTTCAAATAGTTCACTTAATATCCTTCAGAACTTAAAATATAAGCAGAGACTGCTCATTTATTTTCAGGCTGCCCAGACCCGAATAGTCACACAGAAATTACAACATTGCTTGTCCTATTAGCTCAGGCTTCTTATTAACCAACTCTTACAACTTAAATAAACCCATTTTTATTAATCTGTGTATCGGCACAAGGTTGTGCCTTACTGGTAGGGTTCCAGCATCTGTCTCCTTAAGCAGTTACATGGCATCTCTCTGACTCTGCCTATTCTCTCTATAGTTCAGATTTCCAGCCTGGCTCTATTCTGCCCTGTCATAGGCAGAAGCAGCTTCTCTATTAACAAATGGTAATCAAATAGATTCACAGAATACAGAGGGGAATCTCACATGAATTAGAGATCACCTGAATAGAGAACCGAGAAAGCAGCTCAGTAGTGAAAGCTCACCTCCTTATGCTCTTCATGGTATAAGAAGGAGTAAGAGCGTTATGGGAAAAATCAAGCTGCAGATACTTCCAGCCTGAGTGGTGATGCATAAATCCATGTGTACATGCATAGTTTTCAGTGGTTCCGTGTCTGAACTTAGGAGAAACATCTACTAAGTAGACTGTACATTGAGACGAAGTGATGCAAACCCAAGAATATAAAGTTTTAGAAATGCCTACATAAAATATTGAAGCAAAAGATCTCAAGCAATTTCTTTGCTGTGTAAAGTATGTACATGTGAGTTTAGCAGACATTTTAAGTTCAGTTCATTTTTCATTCATGTTGTCAAAAACCTCTTTTATAATTTGGATCTGAGAGTTCAGTGCTAAAATCAACACTATGCCTTGAAGTAAGATAAACATGAGGCATATACCAAAATTTTGTTAAGTTTTAGAGTGACTGAACCAAATGAAATTTGAGGTTGGGAGATTTTGCATTAATATTTAATTTGGGGCTCACTGTAAATCTTTTTGCTGTGTACTTCAGCAGAGAGGTGCCAAAAGTTTGAAAATAAATTAACCTGAGAACTGAAATCAGCAGGAAGAAGGCTCTTTTGTATGTTTGTGAGAATGAGGTGTAATTTATGTTCACAACTAGAACTCTACTCACATCACATAGAGGTCTGCTGAGGGCTTTATTTCCTTTGTAAGGAGAACATTGTAGAAAAAGACTCAAAGGGAGTAAAAAGAACTTGCTTACATTTTAGGTAAGGCAAAAAATAATTAGTGACAAAATGTTCAGAAATAATAGAAAGGCATCTAGGCAGGGGTACTTTGCTGCCTTCGAATAGGGCTTGAACCTCTTACATAGAACCAAGGGCAATGGCATAAGTCAATCGGCAAGACAACCTATAAATCTAGGGGTAGCAAAGAAGTTACTTAAGTCAAAAATAAGCTTTCAGAAACTGAATCTGCTCAAGTTCATCAACATTTGCAGTGTCTACCAAGGATGATTAGGCAAGCTCTTCTGTGTGAAAATCAGGGTAGTGTCTCAATGACAATGTCCCCGACAGGGCTTCAGAACCGATGCACATGAGCATGGAACTCCATCTGTAATAAGGACAATGGTATTTCCTGAAAGATGACCATCTCCTGGGGGCCTAAAGAAGTCAACCTGATGCTCCTATTTGTCTGCAGGCAACAGAAAATGATTGACAGAATTTTTTCAATATTTTCAGAGAGGGCAATGATTTTGGATGTGGCTACCAAGAACTCCAGACTTAGAGGCAAAGTTGCTGAAAACTGTCTGCTCTCATCTTAAGTAACAGAACTTGACCTACTTTGTGACCCCTGCATATTAAAGGCATGCTTCACAAACACAGATTTCTGCTCAGAAGATTCTATGGGTGACATGTACACAGGACACAGCACCTAACAATCCAAAGTGGTAGCTAATGAGATTATGGCCACCAGAGAATCTAGACTTTGGATGGTTAAAGAGAGACTTGGATTTTGGATGTTTATAGATAGATAAGTATCTATGTTTTAAATATCACTCATGGGGCTGGAGAGATGGCTCAGCTATTAAAGGGTAGGCTCACAACCAAAAAATATAATTATCACTCACGAAGATCAAATCAATATATATATATATATATATATATATATATATATATATATATATATATATATATATACACCCTAAAAAGTATTGTGGCAAAGAAGAACAGTGGTGGAGTCAATGCTGAGAGAGACAGGTTGTGATCCTCCAGAGTTCCTTAGCATTGGAGAACAGAATGTTGAACTGAGCCACAAGGAAAATGCTGCAGCCTAAAGTGCTGCTCCAGAGCCTAGAACAATGTGCTGAAATGAGCGTGTTTCTGTTGCAGGACTTGTGTTTAGCAAGAATATCAAGAAGGCTTTTTGAGAAGGTTGTCCAGTCAGCAAAGGATTTGAGTTTAGCTACCTAGCTCCCATATAAAACCTGGGTGTGATGGCTCATATCTGTATGATCATCACTTCAGAGACACAGACGGGTGGATTCCTGGACCTCACTGCCAAAACAGTTTAGATGAATAAGTGACCTCAGGTTCGGAGAGTGCATCTCAAAAACAATAAGGTGGAGAGTGACCAAGGAAGAGACTGATACTGACCACTCACGTCCACACCAGAACATATACAAACACTTACCCTGCATGCATGTGGACACACACAAGAACACCTTAAAATATATACACACACACAGTAAAGTTCAATAGTACCCACAGTTCTTCATTTACAAATTCTTATTCTGCTCGACATAAAGCAGAACAAAGAGAGAGACTGTGGGAGAAAAAAATGTTCTAAGAAAATCTAGAGAGAATTTGATATTAGACCCAATTTTGACTTCAGAACAAAGCATTGGGAGTCATCTAAGAATCATATACATTAGCAACAATGAGGGTTGTGGTGTTGTGGGAGAATGTAGTTAGATTCTGCACTCCAGGGGCCAAATGGTTGAACCGAATGTTGCTTGTTCACATGCAGATCATTACTGAAAATTAAAAGGGAAAAAAAGAAAGAACCAAAAAAAGAGAAGAAGAAAAGACTATATTGTAAAATAAAGAGAGAATATACTTGTGCTTCAGCACAAACAGATCACATGAAAACTGTCTCATCTTTCTTGCCCTTGGGGATACTGGGATTTCACAAAGTACAGCTATGTGCCATACAGTGTCTTAGATTGCATGCCTGTGTGTCATACTGGAATCAGCCCAGCCCAAGTGAAAATTTTAAAGAGTACCTTTTCACTTTCGAAATACTTTAGGCTTGTATAACTTTGTTAAGAAAGAATTGTATAAACTTTTGTCTCTAATACTAATATATTACATATTGATAATACAATATAGAAATAAAGATGCAATATTGCAACAATAAATGTGACTAAGTAAAACTTCAGAGCTAAGAACATGACATAAATATATAATTTGTGTTTCACATGCAACTCAGATGTAGCACATAACTCCATTCTGTCCATGCATTTTTCACATCTGTCTTCATCTTGCTGTTACTTCTTACTTTCAGGTTCTGTGCTCATTTGAGGAGTGCTATTGGGATATTTGTAGAATTTTCCATGATTCAGTTTTGCCTGCCCTCTCACATGATGTGCTGGTAATGATGTGATCTTGACAGGAACCTAACAGACCAGTACTCTATCCAATTGGTCACAACAGCAGAAACGAGGTCTGTGTCACGTTGCCCATGTAACTGTGGGGTGAGGTGGCATCATGCCTATTCTTTCTACATTTGCTAAAATTATTCTGTCCAGAAGAATTACCTATACATGTTTATACATGTAGAGAGTCACCTATATTGATTCAATTGTTTCGACTATAAACTGGTCCTGCCATTATTTATTTTCTTGTTCATATTGTTCTGGCTTTGACACTGAGAGATTATTCCAGTTCTCCCTTCCAGAAACTTAGTATATCCCTCGTTTTGTTAATTTAACATTTTTTTTTTATTTTTTACAATAGCAAATACAACAACGTCATTATATATCCCCCTGCCTCTCCTTCAGTGGCCTCCATTTCTCCAGATTTCACAGAATCTTAAAATTATAGAGACTTTTAGTTAGATGCGCTCACTTAAGTGTCAAAGATTGATAGCAACACAGGGAAAGAACAGCGTTTTGTTCCTGTGTTTTAAAGTTCTAAGAAAAGTTATTTTTCTTAGCACTTCAGTTTGAAGAGTTAATTAATGGTTATCAGCTAACTGAAACTCTGAATTAGTGTGGCTATAGAAAAAGTATTTTTGTTGAGTTCAACATTTACTGTTTATAAAGTTGTTGAAGAACATCACAGGTAAATATAAAAGGTAATTAGTGCTTATTGAGGTTTTCTCAAAAAGTCAAGGACATAATCTTTGCACATGAATTACTGAGTGTTCGTAGATGAGAAGGTGTCATGGCCATAAAATCAGTCACATACAGGATGACTCCCAAGCAGACGAAAGTGTGCGTGAATAGTGATTCTATGTCTATTTTATATATGGGGGAGGGGTAAACAGGCATGTCCATGCAGGCATAGTAAATAGATTTTATCTTTTAGACCATCATGGCCCAGGGAATGTGACTGTGTAGATTGCTCCGTAGAAAGAAATTCTATAGCTACACCTTGGTTCACTTGTTAATTAAAACAGGATCAACTGGTGATGTTCCCAACAACTGTATTTGAAAGACTCTGGAGCATTAGCATCTGGCCTACATGCCATTTCCAGTTTAGTTAGGACTATGTGTCTTTAGTAATTGGTGTTAAAAAAGGACAGCTCTAGCAATGGTTCAGAATTTTCAATAGAATGAGCACCAGCATTCTTGTTACGGAAATAACCATAGATCTGCATAAAAAGCAAATTTCCAGAATCTTATTGAAAAGCCACTTACCCAATATATATACACTTAGTTTCCTCTTTCTCTAGTGAACTCAATATTGTAGGGGCTGCTTGCTGATTGGTTTTTAACTTTGTTGTGGCTGATGTTTTGTCCTATATGTTCATTTCCAGCTTATCCTAACTTTAAAACTGTGCTTTTGGTTTTGAAGTTCTAAAAGACAAGTACAGATTCCTTCCCTAATATCTAGGAATCATTACAGATATTTAGACAAAACTGATTTTAGCGGGGCATTGTCAAAAGAAAAGGTAAGACATGAGGGTACTTTGTCATCATTGGTCTAGCTTCTGCTAACAGGTACTACAAAGCAGCCAAAGAGTGGGCTGGTTGGAAAGTAACGAAGCACCCATATTGAATTCTTAACAACTTAATACATTTTAGGAACGGATCCATCTGAGAGGCATTAAGACTTGCTGAGAAAAGCTGTACACTGGGAACCAGAAAAAGTGGGCTGCATTCCCAGCTCTGCATCTGACTCACTCTTTGTCCTTGGGCGAGTCACTTAGCCTCGCTCTGTGCTACTTCCTGCCTGGTAAAATAAGTAGAATAATGCATAAAGACTCCCACCTCACCAAGATGTGCTGTGGCTGCATTCTGTCTGTAACTACTGAAGTGATCTTTTTCTGCACTGTTGACTCACGACAGACATTTTTAACAGCATCTAGTTGGAATAAAATCTTGCAATAAGAATATGAATTCATAATTCATCTCAGGGAACCCCTTGGTTCCTTAATTTACTCTAAATTTCGTGCTAGCTCGTATATCTGTCAATGGACTGTGATGGTTAATCTCCATCAGCCACTTGATTGCACCTGGAATCAGCTAAGACATACCTCTGGAGGGTGTGTGAGTGCATTTTCAGGAAACATTACCAAGACAGGAGAAGATCTGCTCTCAGAAATGGCAGTGCTTTCAGGTTCAGATAACAAGTCTGAGGAAAGGCAGTCCTGTCTGCTGCCCGGGCTTCCTGCTAATAAGTCTGTCTTGGTTACTTCCGTCATCCATTATCTGCTACGACAGTTCACCTTCTTCAACTTCCAATATGGAATGGAAACCTGACAGTCTCCAAGAATGTTTAGGCTTTTAGTTCCCTGCTTCATGGACTAGGTAGCTGTGTTCTCAGCTCTTGTGTGCATGAAAGGCCACTGTTGACTACCCAGGGCTTCTTGGATGTAAGTTACTTACCCCCTCTCCAGAAACATGCCTAATGCATATACTATTAGCTTGTAAGGGGCCTTGCAGTTTCTGTGGGGATAAGATTCTATTGCCTGAGTTTTATCTCAATGTCAATTACAGAAGACACAGAAGAACTAGTTAGAGGAGCAAAGGAAGGGCTTCTGGGAAACAGAGACTCACATCAGAGGAAAATAAGGACTGGAGAGATGGTTCAGCCATTAAAGACTAAACTCACAACCAAAGACATAAGAATCAATGTAGGGGGGGAGATCAGGGAGACATAGAGAAGGACACCCTGTTCTAAAACATCCTCCTAGGTTCTACCACTAAAATCGCCCATAGTCTTTATTTCTCCTTCTTATATTGTTGCCTCTTTTTTACATTTCCCCCTTCCTCACTATATGTGTATTGTAGTTTTTCTTTTTCAGTCACCTCATCTTTTGAATTCATGGGTTGAAGCTGCAAAAACAATCCCCCACCAGTTAAGAATAAAGGATAATAAAAAAAAGTAATTTATTTGAGGGGAAAAATTTACAGATCGCCATCCCAAACAACAGTCCTCTTGTTGCAAACAGGAAACAGAGTCCAGCAGCCGGAACGGGAGGCACAAGAGAGCTAGCACCCGGTTCCCACTGGTTTTTAAAGTATAAGAGATCATGCCTCAGTGGGCTGGTATCTTAAAGACTTTTGGCTAAAGAAGCAAAATGTGGTCCCACATCAAAAAGTAATAATTACAAATCATTATTGATCGAGACATGGCTCAACTCTCCTTTCATAGTAAAGCCCCCTCACTCATACATTTATCATATATAAGATTTCAAACTATTCTGACATTATTACAAAATTTGATATTATAATTTGTCATCATCTTTTAAAATGTTAAGCACTTTTGCATTTAATTAAAATATAGTCCAATTACTTCCCTCTTTCTCTTCCTTCCCTTCCCCACTTTCCATGAGCCTCCTTACCCAAAATTGATGACCTCTTTTTCTTGAATTGTTATTCATACACACATATACATACATACATATATATATATATATATATATATATATATATATATATATATATATATGTAAGCACATAGCCTCTTCATCTAGTGTTGCTCTTATGTATATGATTTCAGGGCTGATCACTTGAAATATAACATACTAGAGATCATTTCCCTGGGAACTACTAATTCTTCTTCTTTCAGTGGTCCTTAGTTCTTCACAGTTATTTGTCTAGGACTGAGATCCCATAAGGTTTCTTCTTCCACAAAAGTGTGTCCATTGGCAGTAGAGAACTACATAAATGAAACAAGATTAAAGAAATATTTGTGAAGTCCCCTAACACCAGGTCTCCATGTCAGATAAAGAAGTTAGAATGGGCACATGTTGAACATTTATGTACAGAATATTTCCTGGATTATGTCCAGTGTTTGCAATCTAATAACTGTAATCTGAGGTATTGGCACATATAGCATCGACATTCACACAGATACCAACAGGTTGGAGAGACACATTTTTCTTCCTTGTGCTGTACCACTCTGAAGAAATGGCTGCAGTTATCAGCAGGATGATCCGCAATCAACTACTTTATTTCTTGAACTGTTCATATTGATAAAATGAGGGTAAAGAAAAGTTCAATCTATGTTGCTCTTGAAGTCTTTAGAAATTCATGTAGGATGGTTTCTTGTTCATGGAGGAACTTAACTAAGGGAAGCTTCTTATTACACATAGTTACAATGTCTGCTGTAGAAATAACCTCCTCTTATGTAGCATTATGTGAAAAAATGCATGAGATTGTCATTTATTCTACAAATGGAGGAGCAATTTCACTTAATCCAAGTTGCCATTGTAAGAGAAGGGGGATCTCTTTCCTGGTTTTTATGTTTGTTTGTTTGTTTCTTTCTTTTGTTTGTTTTTTCTTTGGTTGGGTTTTAATTAACTTAATATGCCTCCAAAGAATTTATGAAAGATTCTATGCCACTATGAGAGGAAGAAGGCATGTAGAATTTGGGTGGGGAGGTGTGAGGATCTGGGAAGAGATGGGGGGAATCATGATTAGAACACTTATGGATTTTTAATAAAAAATATAAAGTACCCCCAAAGTGACCTAAGTTTTAAAAATTAGACTATCAATTGTCCAACAAGCACAACAAAACCATTTCTCATGGACAAAAGATTATTTAATTACTCGAGTGTTTCTTTATCATAGGATCAATTTCTGTTCTGCTTCATTGACATACAAGGGAAAAGTACATAGGATTTTCAGAAACATAAGCGTGAGTTGATCCCAGAAAGCTGCAAAAACACACTGAGACTGAGGTTCAGAGATTAACTTTTGAAGTCAATTAGTCTATATTCAAATCCAAGCTTCATCATTCACAGCTGCTTAATACTTACAGAGTCACTCAGGACCTCTGTGGTTTTTTTCCCCTTTACAGAATGCTTAAAAGGTGTTTTGCGTATAGAGTAGTGATATGTAACCTGTAATTCAAAGCCTTCTTTAATACATGATTTGCATTATTATAATTGTATTACCATACACATAATTTAGGGTTACAATGCCTCAGTTTTGCCTTTAGTAGCATTTACTAGTGCTCATAATTCAGTGAAGTTGCAGCTAGCTGTACAGACTGTTCAAAAGTCTATGCCTTGCACAAAGAATTAAGACAGAGAAAAGAGAGGAAGAAGGAACACCCAGACTTTATTCTGGTATTAACATTTTTGCCTTAATCTGGGATTGTATTTTTCCACAGGTGCCCTTTTCTATTTAATGCCTTAAAAATCCCTTGGAGATTTTTACCTGGGTAGAAACTGTCTCCTAAGAAGAGTTTCAGGTGCAGAGGTAGTGAAGACAAGGAGCGCCAATTTCCAATAAAGGGCGCAACACTCAGTACCTACAAACACCAGATGAAAATACAGATGTACTGGAGGTGTCCTGTACAACCCAGGAAATTAGTGTTGACATTTCATCGTCATTTCAAGAACCAAGGACTTAGGCAGCTCAGCAGTAATACTTTTCTTGCATATGTCTGGCTATGCCCCAGAAAGAACCCAGAGTGAAGGAGTACTGAGAAATGAGTAGCTTTCTAAACCTGTTGATACTAAAGGATGGGACTTCCTTTGCTTTTATATGTTAAATTATGATTTTTTGTATTTAATTTTACTAATAAAGGATTTTCATATTTTCTTTACAAATATGCAGGTAGGAGAAAAGAAGAGTCTCTCTTGTATCTTTGTGTTGTGTGAATACTATTGTTCTTCAAAAGTATTGTGTTTCCAAGAAGAAATGATATGTGATATAATAGCACATAAATGTTCAATGCTTGTAAACAACGAATTTACATAAGGGATTGTTTGCTTTCTCTGCAGTGTCTGCATGTTAAAGATTTTCTGTCAGAAAAGCAGAATGAAGACAGGAATCAGAGGCTGGCTTTGTCTCTTTGAATACTGTCCTTGTCCTCTTTACAGCGTTAAGAACAGATGAGCCAGGCACTTGAATGTTGACCCTATGCTTTGTGGGTACTGCTCTTCTTCCTTCAGATAGGGCTGTGAGCGGAATGCTTGATGTACATATTGATTCCTCCTCAGGGTGAAGCACTCCCCTTTAAATAAGCAAGTTCAGGATTCAAAAGTACTCTTTTTTAAAATTTTTTTCTTCCTAAAACCAAATGGTACCCTTTATACTTTCGTATACAAAACAATAAACAAAGGTAGTTCAAATGAAAATGTGTGTATTGTAAATCTCATGCTTCCTTTGACTTCCAAGATGTAATATTAGAAGAAGTCACTCTTTGAAATTTTTTCATGTCTGAAGGGCTGATAGATACACTTAAAATTAGTCTGTCAATGGCAGGAACAGGGACTCTTTACCCAGGCGTTACTCTTGGCAACAGCGGAGCTGGTATAAGCAGTGTCCAAGTTTTCCTATTTTAATATTGCTCTTCTATTTCCTCACAGAATGCAAACTTTGTTCTAATATTGTAGAACTGGGAAAAAGATATTACAACATTTCTGAGGTGTTAAAGTGAGCTAAAATCCAAACCACCAACTGTCGGTGGTGTTGGGGAGCCAGCAGGGAACCATGTTTATCCCTCATAATAGATGTATAGTCACGGATCCCATTAAGCAATAACTGTCTTTGGGAATGTGCTCCCTCCCAAAATCTAATCCAAATGTGTTCTTTCTGAGACTGGAGGCTCATCCTGCTGCCTGTTGCTTAGTAGATAGTCAGGGTGCTCTCATTCTCCTCTTCTCCTCCTCCTCCACCCCTCTCTCCCTCACTCTCATCTTTCTCATATGGTTTTCATATTTTAGAGATTTGTGTGTCCCATACAAATTGAGTTGTTGGACCCTTAGAAATCAGTAAATTAATACTTGAATTTGATATGTTTCTGTGATCTATGAAACATGCCTCACTCAGAATATCCACTTTTCTTTACCTGAAGTATTTTGGAAAGTACTTAAGAGATCTGAAGCCAATTAATTGGGTGAATCAGTTTTACCAAGTAAGTTTTAGTCCATGGCCAACAACAAAGAAGTAAAAACACCAGATCTGAGATGACTGAACCAGTGTGGGCATGAAGAAGAAAGGTTTTTGTTTTGTTTGTTATTTTGTTTTGTCACTTTTGAAAAAATAAAATTAATTTGAGAATGAAGACATTGCTTAGCAGCTAGGGGCATTGGATGCTGTTGTTAGGGAGGACCTGGGTTTGATTCCCAACACCCTAGTGGAGGCTCACAACCACCTGTAGGTCCAGTTCTAGGGAATACAACACCCTCTTTTGGCTTCATCAGGTACTAGGCACACACATGTTGAAGAGACATACTTCAGGAAAAACTCCCATACAAATATAATAATAGTAAATAATGCTAATACTCTTTGAAAAATTTTAAAGTGGTCATGTTAATTTTATCTTTATTTATATAAGATATGTAGAAGTTTGGAAAAATTGTTGCAAAGTAGATGAAATTGCTGAGTTTCTAGAGCCCTTGTTTCGTTTTTAAAATCTTCAGTCTTGTAGTTCTTTTGTCATTTAGGATCTCAAAAGGCCTCCATTTAAAGTGAAACAGGAAACTAAACTACAAATGGTAGTGTTTCCAGATTGTCACTACAGTAGCAAAGGACTGGAGAGTTCAATTCTTTCTTCATCTATTGATGAATTTGTTTTATTATGAGGGAGAGTTGTCAGTGGCACTCACAACACAGTAGCATGCTGCAGTGGGATTTTTAAATTTATTTATAATTATTAGGCATCTATAGATAACAATATCCTCAGCAAAGAATTTGAAAAAGCAGATTGCATACATTATTGTTTCAGCTAAACCAAAAGTTGACATTGCTGTTTTACCTGAATTTAAAAAGAAGCAATTGTTTACTTGAGAAATATAATCCAACATGCTCACAGAGATCATTAGATTACAGAAAACTCCAGGACAGAGAGCATGTGTGTCTTTTATTATAGTGATTATGTTTGATAAATTTTGTTTCATATTTTACTGCCATTTTACTCTCGTATGTATTTAAGAGACTTTATATTTGATTTTCAGAATAGAGTTGTGATAGGAATCTTCCTGGAGCAGGTTTTCATCATTTGTAGTTCTGTGTGTTTTCAAAGTATAAGACCTATGTATAGAAATTTCAATTACAGGATGATGAATATTACTTAGAAAAGTATGTAATGTAAATGATTAACTGATTAATGATAGCTACAAAATCCCTGTAGTTGGAAAGTAGAAGAAGAAGTTCCAGCTCTAAAGAGAGTTCTGAGACTTGCTTGACTACAGGGCACCCCGAGACACTCACACATATTATACAAGTGCCCCACCTGCTTGGTTTTGCATTTGCTTTAAGGTTACATCTATGGTAGTCTACGTTGACCTTGAAGTCATGAGCTTCCTGTTTCAGCTACTCTAGTAGGATACAGAGTGCATCACACTCTTGATAAAGAGATTTGATTTTCCACTACCCGGCACTTATCCCAGGGTCTTGCACATGTCCCACCTTTTAAAACAGGTCTTGCCCACTCTTGTAATGACTGTATCATTTGTACTTTGTAGAGACTTTCATGGAATGAATTTATTCATACTTGTGAATCTTTTAAAACTCTGTGTTTTAAAATACAGACATAAGGAATTCACGATGAAACACGCTGCTTGCATGACTAGTTCTGTAGGATATGTCAAATCTAGCCATAACATTGAACAGAATTTGATAAATAAAATGACATAGATTTAATAGTATTAAGTTTAGATCAGTATAGTTATACAACTCTTTTTTTTATGAGAACAACAAAGTCCAATCTACCTATCACCCTGTTCTTAGAATGACTTCTAGAAAACTCAGATCTTTCTAAAACCTTTTAACGGTCTCTCTCTCTCTTCTTCTCCCCTTCCCCCTCCCCCCCCCATGTTTCCCAGGCACCAGGTGATACTGAAGGCTATTGTTTACATGTGTAGTTGGGCTGGGTTTCTGACTCCCCTGTGCCTTTCATGTCAGACTATGAATGCTGTCCAACAGTTGACAAAGCTTCTGCAGAGTGCAGCCCAATCTTTATCTTCTCTCTTAGAATGCGAATCTCTGGAGGGTGGTGTGTGTGTGTGTGTGTGTGTGTGTGTGTGTGTGTGTGTGTGTGTGTGGTAAGCAGGGTCTAGAACATGGTTATATTTTTAAGACAGGTGAAGAAACATAGCCAATAGTCTTCTTAAGTGACCTAACCCTCCCTCTTCCCAAAAAAGTCCATTAGGTGGTTGGTTCAGTCAAAAAAAAATTCAAGACAGTGCTTCAGAACTTTAACAAATGAGGGCATAGCTTATTCTTTACTTTCTTTTAAAAGATCAGTTAACATTGAACAAAAAGTTTATGAAAATGTGTGGCCATTATTTCCTGGGATGAGACTCAAGTAGAGTAACCCTGGTGAGCAGATGAGACAGGCTTTGAACACACTGAAGCCTATAATAGAGTATCATAAATAACAAGCTGCTAAGTGCCGAGTGACTCAGAATATCTTTATGACTGAATTGTATCAATTTCATCTCTGCCCCATATACACACCCACAGTACTGAACCTAATATTTCCAAAATGCCCAGCTTTAAATAAACTATTTAGAATTTTGGGTTAAGGCCAGGCATTGCTAAATCAAAGGGTGCCAGTTCTCTCCATGCCAAACAGAAAAATAATCCCCTTAGAACCAGGAATGAAGATGGTTGTGGAATAGCTGACAAGACTTTTAATATCAATTCCTGTCATTTTGGGTGTTAGTGTAGTGAACATTTCCTTCTCAGAGTGGAGGAGGATTTTGTAAACTGTGAAGGCTATGGATTTAAAGTTGGCATTAGCAGACCCTGTTAATGAAACAAGCTTCTCTTTCAAGTTCTCCTCGTGATGAAGAATGGTACTTGAATGTTTCATTGCTCATCTTGGGATCACGGATCTCTCTCTTCTATATTGAAAAAGGTGTGCTTCATCTCCCTTCCATCTTCATAAATATGCTCTCGGGAGAAAAGGAAATGAATAAGAATTGGGAAATTGCTGTTTGGCTTCATTAGGCATTGCTTGATTAAAGATTTGGAAGGTGTTGTGAAAATACATTTAGTCCTCTGACAATCTTGCAAATGAAGCTCAACAAGTAGGCACCAGAGTATTGATCAAACACTTGTGAGGGAGCTTTACACAGATGACAGGCCCTGCTAATGAAGCCTGGATTGGCACAATATTTAATTTGGCATGCCCTCATGTTCAGCAGGTAGAAGTCAGTCCGTGTCAGGAGTTTGGAGATGTCACCTCTTCAGCATAATGTCTTTATTACATCTTATGATTTAGTCTGGCTTAAATTATTGTGCTCACAGTATGCATTTATTTATAGAAAACATTATCCCATCTCTTACAGGATTAGAATGTTAAATGATTTTATGAGAGGAAAAAGTCCTTGTGTCATTTCATTAAGTGGTTGGCTAAGACAATCTCCCATTGTTACTGAACGATAAATTTGTACGCTACCAATTACTCCAGTTACCCTGCTCGATGGCTGCCAAAATGAAACACGTTAAACACAAAAAATATCATTTATTTCCAGTATTCACAGAAAACAAAGGTTAGAGGCAGGTTTCTTTATTGAGCTAAAGTAGATGTAAGAATAGCGAATAAACCACATACGTGACTGCAAAGAATGTTGAGATAACTTTTACATTTTAGCAAGTATTATAGACTCGTGTGGAAATTTTGACATAGTAGTTTTATTTTCTGAGTTTAGGGACTAAAGCTAATAGATAAAAGCAAACATTTCTGCAATTAATTTGTCAAACAGATTTTGATATTTAATTTAATAATACAGCTAATATATGCAATTCATATGACTTTTTCATCTAAAGGTAAGTTAAAATGGATAGAAATAAGATTTAGACAGTTTATCAATTCATTCAGTTATTAAGAATGCAATTAAACTACTAAATTAGTTAACTTTCCATTTTTTTTTCTAAATCTAAAGTCAGTGAGAAATATCAGATAAATTCTGCTCATCAAAATACAAGTTCTGATGCATTGAGTGAACTTCATAGTAAAAGCCAAATTAAAGTCTCTCTCCACAATGAGAAAGAAATTTTTATTTATACTTTGTCCTGCAGACTTGGGATGATAAAGGGGAGATATTAAAGTAGTCATAGTTTATCCCCAATTTATTCTTAGTACTTTAAAACCCGTACTTATATTTAAACAGAAAGTTTTTATTTAAGAAAACCTGAATGTTTTGTATTTGCTCGCATTTCTATTCTACTTACCTGATTCAGGTTTCTAATTAAATCCTCTTAGTTACATCAAATAAATTTAGGAAGACACTTTTCCCATGTAAGTAAAATAACTTTTTTTGTATATTTCATGATCCAATTTTCTGGTGCCAATGAAGGATTTTTATGTTAACTTTTCATATCAGTCACTGTTTATGAACAATGATCATTCATAAGCATTTAGTCAGTATTTTGAATTCTTCAAAAGTATTGGTATTACCAATTTTATAAATGCTATATTGATGATTAGAGGAACCTAACCCTGATAGGAAGCTTCAAACAAAGGATTACCAGATACTTTTAGATGAGTTTGCCATCTGTAAGTGTAAGCTTTATGAGAACTAAATGTCTACTAGATGAATCATCATATTTTCGTATTTTTGTCCTTTTCAAATGTTTAAGGGGAAGGGGACTTTCTTTTTAAATGTATAATAATACATCTTGTCTGTGATAATAAACACATACAAGCTACCATCTTCAGTTACTACTTTGCATTTTGAAATGAATTTTATGTAGTTTAGGTCAGTTTAAAAACTAATGTGTAAAATTATTGCCTTTACACTGTATGAAGGACACCTTAGAGCAAGCATTGTGCAACCCAAGTCAGTGAGTGTCAAAGAACAACGGACTCTAGCCCAGACCTTCCTGGCTCCAAACCCTTTACTCTTTACTGTAGTTATGATGTAGCTCCCTGGAGTGACTGTATCAATCCGTAATGAAATGCACGTTTGTAAGAGTACATTCAAGCAATGATGACACAGCAGGTTGAGTAATGGAACTGGCTGTGGTTCACATTCTCAATATGTACGTGGGGCTATTCTGTGGTTCGCATGCTCCAGAAATATGTGGACCTATAATTTGGAAGTGCTATCCTATTCAGTAGGATGTGTGCATTCACATTTTTGAAGGCAAACTAAAACTTTGATTTCAAAATATTTAGAAACCATATGAAGATTATGTCTGTGGATGGATTGATTGACTTGTTATATTGTTTTGACATTAAAAATTTTCACCTGATATATTTTATTCATTCATTTATTTATTTTTCTATGTGTTAGGGTGTTGGGCCTCATTTCGTTCACTTTGCCAGAAAATCACTACGTAGTTGATCATCCTGATCATCCTGCCTCTACCACTATGCCCAGTTTGAGCCTGAAATTATTTGGCAGGTTGTATCGGAAGGTAACTCTATGAGAAATATTTAAAATAGTATCCTTAATATTAACAATAAAACATTAAGCTTTCAATTTGTTCACCTAAAGTAGAAACTTCATTTTGATTCTTTAGGACTGAAAAAGTCACCTAGAATCACATTTTATCAGGATAGAAGTATAGAGCATGTTTTATATCTGAATAAGTATAACATGTGCAAAATATGGACAGCATATGCCTCATATCAAAATATGTATAGCATATGCGGAGATACAGGCACAATAACGAATATATATCCCATTTTTATGAAGTGTGAGTGTGGCAAGCTCACACTTCAAATTAAAATCACATATTTCTCTTTTTAAACTTGGATACTGTCTAAATTTTTAACAAAGTGTAAGTTGCTTCTATAAGTATTTCTCAGACATTGCATGACAGTGTTCAGGCATCGAACTGTGATGCAGAGGACAGGCAGCCCAGGTGTGGGATAGGCTTCCTGAGCAGTAACAGCTCGTTTGAAATGAATTGGGCGATATCTCATCCTTTCTTGTCTAACAACTCTTTTGCTATTAGCAAAATCTGCATACTGTCTCTCCCCAATTTCAGAAGTCAAATTCCATACTCTCAGGAACCAGGAAGTGTTCAAGTAGATTTAGAATAAGTGTAAAGTAGATGGTTGTATACATTTGCATTTACTGTCATTCATTGCATGACCTGAGTCGTGGAACCCTAAAAATGGGCAATGAGGGAAATGAAGAAAGGACAGACACATAGATACATGTACAGAACTGCTCGGGTCCTGTGGTTTAATCATTAATATAGAATCTTCAATGCCCTGGTAGCTCAGCCTGTTTATTACATACATTTGAACAAGAAGGCATAGTTATTGATATGGATGGACAAGGAGACAGGGCTATTAAATATATAAGCAAGGGAGTGTGATTATTATATGCAGATGAACAAGGAGATAGCTAATTTCAGTAGGAGCAGTCATTGTAGGGGAGCTATCTTCAGGCTATAACATCAAATGGGGAGAAAGCTAGAATGGACATTTTGTGCATACAACATCAATATTTGTACTAAGACCACAGGAAGACTCAGTTATCCCTCTATCACTTCCCTGGGTAAGGATGTGCCACTATCATAGGAGTGAGGCATTCTTTTTGTCAACAGCACACATTCACTTACTGGCTCACTACAGTTTACATGTTGTTTCCTTCTTCCTCTTTCTCTTCATTCGTTTTGCTGATGGAAGTTTCAGTCCCAAATAAGCAAACAGAAGCTTGAATTATAAACTGTTGATATATTGCTTAGAATTGCTAATTAGCTCTTGCAACTTAAATTAACCCATAATTCTATGTTTAGCCATGTGGCCTGGTACCTTTTCTCAGTGAGGCATTCTCAATTGGCTTCCTCTGCATCTGGCTGGTAATGGCATCTCTGCCTTTCCTCTTTCCAGAATATTTTTAGTCTGGTTGCCCACCTATACTGCCTACCTGGTTACTGACTAATCAGCATTTTATTAAACCAATATGAATGACAAATCTTTACAGTGTGTAAGAGCATTCTCCACAGCATTTCCCCTTTTTTATTTTCAAATAAAAAACCTGAATCTAATCTCCTTCCTTTAGCTTTTTTCCTGACTATTATCCATAACAGTTTGCAGTCAATGTGCTAAACAAAGACAAACATCCATAATCCATTTTTTTGGCAATGTGAGCTTAGTTTTCTAGGTTACTTCCTGCTGATTGGGGGCACTGATAATCTTATAGGTACTGAAAGAAAATTTAGGATTATGGTCTAGTCCTGACTTGAGTATTCTGCGAGGCTGGACTATCTCAACCAGTAGTCTTGAAGCTGCTCTGGATGTAGAACTCAGAGGTAACTGTAACAGGGGTGCTCTGAAACATTGGATCATCTGGGCCATCTATTCCCATAGGAGATTTTTCAGGGTGTCTTCCTTGATCAAACTTTACTTTTCATAACCAAGGGTAACTCCACAGGCTTTCATTTCCTGTAAAATAAAAGCAAAACTTCTCCAAAGTAACATATCTTTTGATTTAAAGTCAAGGCATTTTCAAAAAATGTAAGTTGGATTAATCCAGCAACACTTTATAATCAATTGTCTTTTATCAGCTGTTGCTCCTTCCGTAGCAGTCAAACAATTCAAAGACAGCACAATAACACACAACATTCAGATTCTCTGTTTATTTTCCATCTTTACATGGCTTTTTTCTTACTCTATTTCTTTTATTTTTATTTTTTGGTTTTTCAAGACAAGGTTTTTTTCTGTGTGTCTTTGACTATCCTAGAACTCACTCTGTAGACCAGGCTGGCCTTGAACTCACAGAGGTCCACCTGCCTCTGCTTCCCAAGTACTGGGATTAAAGATATGTGTCACCACATCTAACTACTCTATTTTTTAAGGAACTTTCTCTATCCATTTTCTTTTTTCTCCAAAGTCTATGTATATTTTTAATCATACTCTAAATCATTCATATTTTTTATCTAAATTTGTCTTTACTGAATATCTCTCTTTTTCTGACCAAATGAGTCTTAAATATGCTAAGCAATATGGCTATAATTAAAGCTGCAGCTTTTGTGGCTAGCTCTGCCTCATTTCTTAGCTTTCTGAGAGTCTAACTTCATGGAGGAAGATTAGCAGGCGCCATGTTTATTGCCACAGCTCTGGGAAATTTGAAGGTTTTTGCCACTACCAAGAAACCTGGTGCTAGCTGCTCATAAAAACCATATAAGTGTTTGTTGGTGAACCTCTTAAAGAGAGCTGTGAAGTTTTTGCCACTAATGCTGAGCCAGGAAGCCTCTTTTAAAGGAGCCATAGCTCTGCTTACCACGAGCAACCATAGTCTACCAGGGGAAAGAAGGTTACCAAGAAGCTACACTTGTCTTTGCTCCTCTTTGTCTAGAATTCTTTTTTTTTTTTTAAAAAAAAAATCTTTCTCAGACTTCATGTGCAAATTGTTGCCGAATGTTTGGGCACCATTTGTAAACCAAAATTATACTTTTTTTTTCCCAGTCACTGAGACCCAAATAATCATACAGAAACTGTATTAATTGCAACTCTATTTCACCAGTGCCTCAGGCATTTTCCTAGTCAACTCTTACATATTAAGCTAACCCATTTCTATTAATCTATGTGTCACCATGAAGCTGTGGCTTACTGATAATGTTCTGGCATTTTTCTCTTTCAGCAACTACATGACATCTCTTTGACTCTGAGAGAGAGAGAGAGAGAGTGACAGAGACAGAGAGAGACAGAGAGAGAGACAGACAGAGAGAGATTCCAGCCTGGCTTTACTCTATTGTGCCATTGGCTGAAACAACTTATTCACTGATCAATGAAAGCTACACATATACAGAAGGACATCCCATATCATCTTCCCCCATCTAATAAAAAAGAAAGGTTTTAACTTTAACATAAGAAATTATATATATATATATATATATATATATATATATATAACAGTTATCAAGCAAGAATTATAGTTATGCTATTTAGTCCATTCATGTTTGGTAAATTAAAGAAAATGCTCTATCATCCTTCCTAACTTTGTGAGTTTTATAGCTAATTTGTCTTTTATCATATCTAAGGAAAACTATAATTACAACTATTTTATCTTCAACTCCATCAAAGATTTAAGAAGGATATAATATTTCTAAGTAAATAGGAAATGTAATGCAAGCAAATTCCGTAAGTCTAGCATTAATAGAGTCATCTCACTGCCTGGACAGTCACTCAAAGTTCTTTTGCAATGTCACACTCTTAGTTCAGTTTCATTATCATCTTCGATACTCATGAATGTAGCTTGGTTTCGTTAGAATTTCTATTAATTCCACTTGTCAATAAATGCAGCTTTCTCTCTCTTTTATTTTGATTCTTATTATCACCGTAATTTATTATCAAACGTAATCCAAAACTCAAAGTGTGGTTTAACCATTCATTATTTTGTCAATTACAGATTTTTACAGATAAATTTAAAACAAATAACAAATAAGATTTAATTAAATTTGAGCATCAAACACTTTCTGAAGAAGTGAATGAGGCAGATTCACTTTTGCAAAACTGCTTTTAGTGACAGCTGGAGCACTGGGTTTGGCAGATGATAACTTATGAAACCTGGAATACACTGACTGGCTTGTCAGTGTTTGCTTCCCTGAGGAATAAAATGTTGACAGAGTGGTGTCAATGCTAATAAGTTTTTGAATGTAGAAATGGGGATTTCCTAGGAGGTGCTTGCATTCTATAAGTACCTTAGTACATTGGCTCGGCCCTCCAATCATTTCCATAAAATCACAGCAAATATCACATTTCATTAAAGATTTTATGAAATCATATAGTATCTGAACAGATAATATAGAAGCAAACATTATCAAATATAGTCTAAAAATTAGTACACCCCAAACTTTGATAAATGTAGAAAAACCTGGTAGTGACAACATTGCCCACACTTGCATTATTTACAAAATTGAAAATCAACATTTTTTTCTTTACAGATTGTACATTAATCCTCAATACATCAGACTGCATAGCAATTAACATCTCTCTAACATTTAAAATACAGACTACTGTCCCAGAGTGCCTTGGTAATGAGGTTGTTGTCATGGTAACTTTCTAGTCATTGACACACATTTACTTTGGCCAACTTAAATGATGCAACGAATGTAGATTTTTTAAAAATTCTTTGAAAATAGAAAAATACTTTAAATATCATGGTTTTATCTGAAGTAAATTATGTATACATCTAATTATTTTGGAAATGGAAGAAGGGGTATCTTAGTACTGTATGAAGTCTAATGAAAGGAGTCGTAACTAAGAGAAGAATTTGCTTTGGCAAAAGAGATGTGTTAGTGGAGCCACAGTACCAAAACCTTTCAGGACCGACAGTTAGAACCACACTTTTAAATATAGCACTATTAAAATTACATGATTTAAATATATATTTGTATAAGTAAAAATCACCAAGGAAATACAAGAATGATTATATATACATATATACATGTATATATGTATATACATTTCAAATATAATTTCATCATTTCTCTCTTTGAAATTTAAATAGAAATTAGTTCATTCTATAATTTGAATTAATAATGTAAAAATATTAGGGTTATGCATCTGTTTATGATAATAAATGAAGTGAGCCTGTAGCTCATTGGACCTGAACTGTCAGAACTCATCATTTTAAAGTAGCACTGCCTTCAGAGTAAAGTTTGCTAGAATGGTGACCAGTGAAAGGAACTGTAAAGCATCTCAGTATTTCTTGGGTTTTGTACATCCATTATATTGGATTTATCATCTTCTGACATTAGATATTGGATTCATGAAAGTATACATTCCGTAAGAAATGTCACCTCCTTCTGTTCTCCTTTTTAATTTTATTTGAGGGACGTCTGCCACATGCGAAGGAACTTCCAGAGAACAAATTTTCCGATTGTTCACTAATCCATTACCCATAACAAAAAGAGGTAGCACTACAGGCGAAGAGAATAGTCTGCTCTGGTTTAAAAAAAATTAGTAAATCAAATAAACAAAAGCATTTTCCAATGTTGATAATTTCCTAAAATCCCTGGAAATGTCTAATTACAACTGTGGTCCTGGATCCATTCCAAAGCAAATCCCCTTTCTTCTCCACCTCCTGGCAGTGGCAATAGTGTGGTAAGGATGGAGCATGGGGCCAGAATGGCATTCACTCTCATTGCCTGTGATGTGAAGGTTTGGGAGAAAGGGTCAAATTTTCTGCAGTTTATCCTTGTTTTTTAAACCCATTTGAAAGTAAAAGAAGTTAGATAAGGAAAAATATTAGACTTTTGACATTTTGTTTTCAGAGAAGACTTTTGTAGGAAGAAAAACTGACACTGTGTGATTTATTCGCATATCAAGATTGTTAAGAGAACAAGAAGTACAAAACTCAATCTGTTGTTATTTCATTACTTACACTTATTCATGTTGCCCTCTTTTTCTCAAATCTGTATTTGAGAACTCCAAAATAGGAACATAGAATCATCGTAAAGATTCACAGACTGAACTTCAGTAAAGTAACTTCTTAATTTAGTGGTAATTACATCTTTTAAAAAGCACTTGCCATCTTTGCAGTATTTTTTTCAGAAGAGATAGTTTCAGTTGTGTGCAGATATTAAATCATCATGACTTCCTTAAGCTTTGATAGGTGGGAATCTATTTAGCTGTACTTTTAGAAGTTTTAACTTTAAAAGCATTAGATACTATTTGTCACACAAGTACACCAGTTTTAAAATGTCAGTTCTTAGTTAAAATAACCTATTGGACTTTAAATGTTTTATAGATATAAGCCGTTGTACAATTAAATGAGATATTTTCTTCACAAATATAAATTAAAATTGGAATTAGCCCATTTGCTTTTCTCATGTCTGATGAATGAAATCACTTCAGCCTACCTTACATTTAAGTAATAAAATCAATTATAAAGGGAAATATGTTTTTGCCAATTATTTTTCAATACCAATATCTGAAGGTTTTCTTCTGAAATAAGTGCTGTTTGATGCATAAGGGATCACCTTGTCATTCAGAAGGTCTCATTTCATGGTAGTAAAGATTATGAAATAGTACAACCTAATTTAGTTGCTTCATATCTGGCAAAATGAACACAGAAGGATTCTTTAGATATCAGTTGATTTACAGTGACAATTACTACCAATAATAGAGTAAGGTAATCTATGGGCCTGTGGACTAGGCACATAAACACAGCTAAGTTTATCCACACTAGTGAATTCATAATTATGGCAACAGACCTGTTGTCAAAAGGATTGGCTTACTGCATTAAATGACTTTGTAAGGCCTCTCTAGACTAGGAAGCATAGAATGTATAAATAAATTTAATTGCAAATGGGGTCATATAAACAGTTTTGATCCTAGGTATTAGACTACATTCTGTGTTCATAAACACAGTCCCTAACCACTACAAATCTAGTGGTTCACTTATTAGGACTAATGACTTTCCCATAAAAACAGGTGGCTGAAGGCTTAATGAGATAAACTGAAATTTGAAAAGAAGTACTGCTTACTTGTGGGTCACATGACTAATGTGAACACCTGTTTTGCCTTCTCTTCAAAGTTTATGTGGCTATCTTAAAGCTACTTTTCCCAGATTCTAACAGGCTTCCTTGGTCACAATCATCTGTGAAGCACCAAAGTTGAATCTTGGCTCAAACTCTCATTGCTAGTTTCAGTCTCATCAAGAAAGAGGTTAGTTTCTTTGATATGACACAGAACTGGTAAATTCCTGCTTCATGTCCTCTTCACAGACATGACAGTGCTTCTGTCTTCTGATGCAGGAGAATCGCTGTCGCTAGAACTCAATAAAACAATTCCATCCATACATTTCTTCAAAGGCAAAGTGAGTGTCATATCAATGTTATTTCTTCAGGTCAAAAAAAGTAAGTATCGCAAGGAAAAGATAGTTATATAGGCCAACACTTGATATATATAGTACGATTTCACATAATTTCACCTTAACTTTCATGGTAGCTGATGAGCAGGTCTGTTCACCAGGAACTGTATGGAGTTGAAACCTAGTTTCATATTGGAGGCTGAGTGATCTTGACCTATTAATGTATTTTTTTTCCTTTGGGTTGGTTTTTGAATCCAAGGTGTTTCACTGAGCAATTTATCTATAAAGTATTGAGTTTCATAATTTACTTTGTAAATGTTTAAATCAACAAAGTTGACAATGTGGTATTATTTTGTCAAATATTAAATATGAATGTTAGCCAATAGCCTCTTTAATTTTAAAAATACATATTTAAAAAGCAGATTTGTAATCTAAATACACTTAACCACTAGAGTACATTTTAATGCTTGGAGAGTAATTAAATCTGACCTATAACACCATGATGATCACTGACAGAATATATAAGATGTAATATATATATTACATCTGAATCATTTGTATCGTCACCTTAGTTGGTACTTTCTTCTTAAATATAATGAAACAATTTTTAAATTAAGGGATGTTTATGGATACATATTGAACAGGGTACAACCTAAGGGGCTGTTTACATAATCTATGCTATATATTTTAAGTACTTAATGAATATTAAGGAACTATAAACTATGAAGTTTATGGAACTACTTACTCCCTTGAAATCAATTTACTCTACAGTAATGGCATATCACAGTTCCTAATAAGGGATTTTTGAAAAACGACAAGGTGCATAAGTGTATGTGGTAGCATAATATGCATTTGGTAATGTATATTCTTATGCATTGATTAAGGTCTTGCTAAAATGTACATACTCTCATTGCAGATTCACTCTAAATTGCAGGGTCCTTTGTTGATTTTTAGAAAGACTTTTATATGTACATGTTGAACCAACATTTTTCTGATTTCTCTCTAAATTAAAGAATATTTTTTCCATTTTGTACAACATTTTGGTAATTGGAAATGAACACATTGTTTGCCTAACAATAGTAAATAAAGTTCAACTAATTCCTAAAATACATTAAATATCACAAATGCTAACTGTAGTGTAGCATAAGTATGATCTGTACAACACAAGAGAACAATGATATTCTATATAAGAATTGCCTTTTTCAAATATTTTCTCTTATTTTCCATTAACTATTCACCTATCAAATTTCAAATTGTCAGTGCAAAAAAGAAACATACTTGTTAGAATAGATTATTGTTATAAAATATCCATCACCAAATAATTGGATATGTTTTGTTACCCTTATTACTTACATTTAAGCACAAACTGAGAACTTTCATAGTTGAAATCGAAGACTCTGCAATTCAGGCAAGTCAATTATTAAAAATATCAAGGTCTATCAAGTGAGGATGGAAGCACATTTCTTTTAGAATTCACTACTGTTTTGTTAATGCAGTCAAGGGCATTTGTTTGCATCTCTACCATGTTTGATTCTTTTCCCTGAAAGATAAGTAAAACTATGAAACTCGTTTCTGTGTCTCCTTCACCAATTCTTTTAGAAAAGCATTCTTCCAAGGTCCTTGTACTTAAGAACCAGAATCCTATTTTAACTGTTCTTCAGTTTTGTTCTTTCACATCTAAATAATGTCAAATTGCCCATATAAGGCTGATCTTGTATAGTCTGGTTCATTTTTAAGTGTCCGTTTATTTTTGTGGATCCAAGATAAAATTGTACTGAACATAAAAGACAATGTTAAACATCATGGTATAATCAAAGAAATGTTATCCCTACAAACAAAATCTATAACAAAAATTTTAATTCATTACTTGTCATCCCTGAATATTTATGTGCCTCATTCTCAATTCATACATTGAAACATAGCTATCAATGTGTTAGTACAATGAACTTTGACTTTTAGAAAGTGATTCAAGATGATTGCTCTTATGAAAGGGATTCTGGATCCTGGAATGACTCCGTTGGTGAAGTGCATGCCTGTCGTGAAGACCTGAAATAAGATCAAAGCCCAGTGTCATTGCCTGTCGCACACTTCTATAAGTAATATACCAAGTTAATGGAGAGAGAAGTGGATTTCTGAGGATCTTCAGCCAGTCAGTCTATCCTGATGGGCAGCAAGTTCTAGGTTTAATGAGAGACCCTGTCTGTACAAACAAAACAAAACAAACAATAACAAAAGATGGAGAAGTATGATTGAGGAAAAAAGTACACTGTAAACAACTGGTTCACACACATGCTATACACACTTGTGCACTCTTATGCATACACCACATGAGCCGCAAACACCGAACAAGCAAACAAATAAGTCAGTAAAGAAGATTCTAGGCCTTGAGCTAGAATGTCCCTTCTACTGAATGGTAAACCAGAGAGATGTTTTTTGCTGAAAAGTCAACATTCACCAGAGACACAGGATGTATCAGCAAGTTGATGTTGGCATTCCCAGTCTCCCAAACTATAGGAGGAGACTTTCTGCCTGGTAAGTTCCATTATGATTTTGTATGTATGATTGCAACATTTGTTTCTTAAAAGTTCAAGTTGACTGAGAGAACTAACTATTTGAAAAACCTGTGGGAAGAGAGTTGTATTCCAGTGAAGGCACCATACTGTTTTGACAGTTAATCTCAAAGTCTACTTGCTCTCTAAATTTAAATCGACAAGTTGTATCTCTCTGTTTGCTACTCTTTCTCTTTGCATTTGCTAAACTCCCCCAGTTCTGTTTAGCTTTAAACTGAAAATCAGTTTCCTTCATTTCCACACTTGCCCAGAGTCTTAGCCCAAGCAAAGATCCAAAGTATCTTGGCTGTTAGGTTCACCACACTGATCACCCTTTTCTTTCTTTTTTTTTTCTGTGAGCATTATAATGCTTTTCTCAGTTTTTCTAATTCTGAGATTTCCAGTTTATAGGAGATGATTTCGAATGCAGTATTTTATTTTGTTTACTGCATTCATTATGCTTGACTTTTTCCAAGATCTTGCTCTTCACATGGAAATTGTCTGTATCAACTGTCGGTTCTTTACAATACATTTTATTTATTTCACTGGAAGTGAAAGTGCTACTGTATACATTTTGGAATAAGTAGAATAATCGTTGCCCTGAAGTAATATAATAAACAACATACTGGAGACTGGAAAGAAATAGATGAACTGTTCTCACGAATCTCAGAATCTAATAGAATTACATAGTTTGTAGCACACATGATTAGGTATTGTATGAGTTTTAATTATTATTGCATATGTGGCTGGAGGAAGAGCATATTCTCAGCTGAGTTATTTCTATAACAGTGAATGACTGAGAAGAACAGAGGCAGGGAATGGCAAAAAGCAGAAGAATAGGGGAAATGTTCTGGCCTGTACCTCTCTGCCCTTACATGATTTGGAAGTTGCAGAGGCAACACAGTACACCTCAGAAAGCCATTTCTTACATATTTTCAAGTAATTGTGGAAACTGTCATTGTCATTTTAGTAGGAAAGGAATATATATCCAGTATTTGTAAACAAAGACTGTGTTTTTGCTTCCTGGTCACCCAGACCCAAAAAGCACATAAAAACTATATTAATTACAATACTGTTTGACTGTATGGCCAATGTCTCAGGTGTAGCTCTTACATCTTAAATTAACCCATTTCTATTAATCTATGTATCACCACAAGGCTGTAGCTTATTGGTAAGATTCTAGCATCTTTCTCTTTTGACAGCTACATCTCACAAGAAAATTACACTGTATAATTATAAGGGTTAGAAATCCCAGTGGAGGAAAGTTCTGGCAAGGTCTTGTAAAGTATAAGTGACACCCTGGATACAGAGCACTTGAAAAGAAATAAACTAAAAATACTTGTTCTAATGGGAAACTTAATCAGATGTTAATATCCACCATATACACTATATTATGAAAGGAAAATTTTCACCAAGCTATGGTTGTATATTATATGTATTGTATTTATTTTTAAACATTTATACTGTGTAAACACACATACAGAGTAAAATCAAATAAAATTTTGATTCTTAAACCTGCCAGAAGTATGGGTTAAATTCAAATATATGTTAGGTAAGTTTTCTATCACTAAGCTACACTCTATTTCTGCACTTTTAATATCAATTTAATTTTTCTCCTTCCCATCTAAAGGTCATTAGATTTTCCTTCTCATATTTTTCCCGAAGTTTCATTTAAAAGTAATTTCTTCATAAATTGTTTCTCCTCAAAGTTATCGATTAGAAGTTGAAAAAAAACTAAAGTTCTAAATTTTTCATTTATATTTAAAGAAACAGCTTTTATACAAAATTCAGATGAAAATGTTATAGTGTCAAAAATCATCCTAAGAATGAGTAAAACTTCCATATTTTCAGTGTTCTAACCATATGGGTCATCAAAAATTCTTGTCTTAAGAATTATTTTACTTTTAGGGCCATTTGATTGGAAAACCTTTCTCAACCCTCTACTCTTAGGTAATGTCTGTCTTTGAAGTTGAAGTGTGTTTCTTTTATACAGCAAAAGGCTGGATCTTGTTTTGTATCCATTCTCTTAGCCTGTGTCTGCTTATAGGTGAATGGAGTCCATTGATATTAAATGGACCAGTGGTTGTTAATTCCTGTTATTTTTCGGTAGTAGTGTCTGTGTGTTTCCCTTCTTTGGATTATGCTGGTGACGGGGGGGGGATGGTTATCAGATGCCTTTGTTTTTGTGGGTGCAGTTAGCTTCCTTGGGTTGGGGTTTTCCTTCTAAGAGTTTCTGTAAGGCTAGGTTTGTGGATATGTATTGTTTAAATCTGTTTTTGTCATGGAATATCTTGTTTTCTCCATCAACTTTTAAATGTGTCTGGTTATATTGCTTTGTCTGTCTGTGCACGTGTGTACAGTGCCAGTGTGGGCCAGAAAAGAGAATATGATCCCTGGAGTAAGTGTTTCAAGCATTTGTTAACTGCCTTTTGTGGACACTGGAACTTAGCGCCTATCCTTTGCAATACGAGTATAAACTGTTGACCAAAGTGACAACTCAGTGGTGTTCTTCATTTTGTGTGTCTATTGGTTTGTTTAAATGAATAATTACTAAAATAATTTAAATGACAACGCATTTTATTGACTACTTTGTCACATAGGATTAGAATAAATTGTATGCAACACATAATCTTCACCATCACAATCATAATCATAAAAGGAAATGAAGAAATTTTGTAATACAAGGTCTCAATAGGAAATCTGGCTGAAACTGGAATTTGATTTCTGTTGCAATCTACAGTTCCTATTGAACTATTCTATTATGCTCAAATATTGGGGCTTGTGCTCTTGTTTTTAACTTGCTAGAAAAAAAGATAAAAACGGTTGTCATCATCTAGATACCTTTCCCACACAAAGAAAGACAGGAAGAAAATGGGTTATCAAGTAACAATGTATCAGAGTTGCATTATTGTTTATCACTAAAGGAAGAAGTTTAGCATCTCTAATCTCTATGCTAGCTGTTCATAAAGAAGACTTAATGAAAAAAGGCTTAAAGCTTATTTTTTTTTTACAAAACATAATTTTGGTAAGAGAAAAGTAAGCTATAATTTTAATGTATTTATGTCTGCTATTAACTTATAAAGAAAAAGACAAAAGAAACTACATTGGTTATTATGTGAGCTATGAGAAGAGAAAAACAGAGTCTAATTGAATCACTGATATAACCTATTGATTCATAAATAATAGCTATGTGTTTTTAGTGTTAGTGGTCATTAAACACTCCAGCACTAACGCATTAGTACTTTTGCAAAAGTTTGAAAAATGAGTTTGCCTCTAAAATGGAAGTATTGAATAAATATAAAATGACATTTAGACTTCATTTTAGAAATGAACATTCTTATTTGCCTCTTTGCTTAAAGAGCAGGTAATTACAGAGATTTTCAGTAATTAAGGTCAATTTCATAAGCTTAGCAGTTAATCAAAAAAGTAAAACTTAAACAATGAAAATAATTTCCCAGGAAATCTATATAGAATTTGATCTTGCCTGTGAAGTTACTGTAATTATATTGTTTCCTTTAAGGGAAACTCATTAAAGTTAAGGTTATTCTTTCTAAATTAAGAGTTGATGTTATTTAACATTTGTCATTTCCTGATATTTCTTGAGATTCTAGAATCTGTTTTGCACCGAAATGAACACATGAGCACAGAAATGATACATTCCTTTAAACTCTTTAAAAGTGAAAATCCTATGCTATGAAATTCCTCTAGAGTCCAAGGATAGGAAGCAGAAGAGCATGTAAGTAGGACTCGATAACACTGGCTCAGTTTCCTGTAAATTGCTTGGCACTGTCTGCTATAATAGTCCCATGTGTTTTACTTAATTCATATTTTTTCTTTTGAATGTGGAAATAATTACCGAGAGATTATTAGAGATATTTTTGTTTCTAGTGCTGAACACATCCAAAAAAAAAAAAGACTTGAATATTTTTAAAACCCCAGGTTCTCACTTCTTTTCTTTGTGCATATTCATTCTCATCTCTGCTTTCATGCACCTGTCTTTTGCATATGATATGTCAGGAAGTTTTATGGCAAAGAAGATTGGATTGAGTCAGAGAAAGTTTTGCTCTTGTATATATTCATCGGCCACAGTTCCTGCACCTATAAAATGCTATGTTAAAGGACACATTTTATAATTAAATACAAGACAAGCAAAGACTACATGATTAGTATGTCCAAAATTTTGATGTAACAGATATTGATATCATTTATATGTTACAAAATTGAGCCTCAGAATATTATAAACAGCTGAAAACTTATATAAATATGCTTTTGAAGATTTCCTTATTCTTAACAATCCTTACATTTTAAATACATAATAAAATCATGTTGTGGTTGCTTTCAATATGATAAGATACCAAGGAATATTAATATACATGTATATCTCATTACTCCTATGACACTTCACATGTGTAAAAAAGGAAACCAAACATGCTTGCAATCAAAACTGTGCCTGTCTATGAAATAAATAAATAAGATCACACGCATTTAAAAAATAGAACAACTCACCCAATTCCAAAATATGAAGCTAAATCCTTCGGTTATTTGTCTTCCAATGTAATATTTACTCTTTGAATTAGCAAATGTTCAATATATATCCTTAAGCATGACTGCATTATGAGGCATAATCTACTAATTTCTCTTCTAATTTTGTAAAATTTTTATTTCCTCAATGGGTGTGCATTCTTTCTTAAAGGTCTTCTTCAATCCTCCAGTGTCTACGGCAAGTAATTAAAGTATTTCCATCAGCTTTGCTGTACGCGATAACTTTCTGTCAGTCCCTTATTTCGGCTGTTTTCCTGGTTTACAATTGTCATCCCCAATCATAATTAATTTTTAAATGAATCTTTTCTTTCCTAAAAACCATTTGTTTGTGGACATTTTGTGTTCATTCTGGTATGAAATATAGGTAGTCCTTTTTACTAATAAAAGTTCTTCAAAACACATTTTTCATGAGGCTTTCTTCAATTTTTATTACTTTTCACAATTGTTCTCACAAAGCATTTTGAATCTATATTTCAAAGCATTCTTGTGTTTTATTCACCAATTTCACCAATAGGATTATATCACCAATAGGATGATATGTCATATCATTTTTTATATAATCTACAATATGTTCAAAGAATGTTATAGACTCTTAGCTAATAATAGTAGATTAAGGTGCCTGGTTATCACAGTAAGTAGTATTTTAGACTTATAATAGCAGGATGGTCTAAAATTTCTATTGATTACATGAATGATTCTCATGTACTGTTGGTTTGGTTTGTCCCTTTGAACTATTATAAGATTTCTATTCTAGTTAAAAATTTGAAGTTTGTATTGAGTCACACAAACCTGGCTGAACAACACACTCTTGTGACTGCAAGTCTAAATCAACAGCCCTAACTCCTTAAAGCAGAGGTTTATAAGGGAAAAACTTCACAAATTGGGCTTTTTCCTTGATGGAGATATGGTGGCTGCTGAAAAGCAGGACAATATATGAACATTTTACAAAAGTGGGTCATAGTTGTGTTACTGTAATAACCATGGTGGATCAAGGAGGGGTGCAGAAAGCTCTGCAGTTAAACTAACAGAGTATTATAATATTTTTAAGGTCTTTGTTCCTCAGTACTGAGAACTACTAGATATTTTATTCTTTTTGGCCAAGAGGGTAAATACAAATGGGCTGACATTGATATTTATAAATGAGCATTGGGAGGAATAAAATGGCATAGCAGGAGCAAATAATTACGTGCTTTACTCAGGTAAAATTTGGTAACCATAAAGCCATTTAATCAGATTCAGCCTCTATCTTGAGTATCCCTCTTTTAAGTTTTAAGCTTGAAATTGAAGAAGCTTGTGGGCCAGCTTGGCCCCTGGTATGTCAGTGGGCATAATAAAAAGCATGTTTAACTCTTTATTTAGGAAACAACCAAACGGATTTTAAAATTTTGATCATATGACTACAATAGTTATTGTTGCATTAAAGAGTTCCACAATCGCCTGGAATGGAGTATAGTATAGACTTATTTCTTTGGGAATAGACTCAAAGTAAGGGTAGCCATCTGCAGTCCTCTGAATGTTCTGGGAATTGGAACCAAATCCAGCAGCCAAAAAGGCTGTGTACACTTTTTGTCTTCATTTGTAGTACATGAGACCATGCACAAAGTAGGCTGGTATCTTAAATGCTATTGGCTGAAGGAGTTTCCACAACACCTCCTCCTTTTGTCTAAATCAAAGAGTTCTAAGCCTAATACAAAACTATACACAATAAGAAAAAATATCAAGTATTGTCCAGGGAAAAGAAATACAACCATCGTGTATAACATCAACCAGGAAACGTATACTAACTGTTTCAAGAGTTATCTTATTCTAAGGAGTCTAAGTTTTATATTAAAAATGGTTTGGATAAGTCATGAGAGGAAAGTAACTATGACTGTTAGTCTTCAACTCTATGAAACACCTGAGAAAGGAAATAATATTACCTGAGTACACAGGAAGTTTAATCAGGCAACTTCCAAAGGTACAAGAAATGACAGAGACAACCAGCTGCTTGGGCAATCATCTAATGTCTCACTTGCAATGCTGGGGCAACCAGCTTTGGCTAAGGCCTAGAGTATTGACAGACCATTTTCAGAGGCAGGAAAATTTGAGAAACTGTCTTACCCTGTCTTGGAAATGTTTGACAGTCTTTTTGCTTGTATCCTGTGTGTTCACTTTGGACAGTATTCACTTTGTCAGTAGTTGAGGCAGGGGCAGTTCTTTGCCCAAAGCCATGTTTTGCCAAGAAGAAACCAAGCTCCAAGTGGAGTGTCTTCAGTGCCCAGCATTCTCTTAGGAACAGATTGGTACTGCCAGGAGCAATTCTGTCTCATGACAACAGAATCCTAAGTTACTTAAATGCTGTATTATAGAGCTTTTTGAAGTATTGACTATTATTTACTTAACTGAAATGTATCTCTGTATGTCTACAAAACCTAACTAACATGACTAAAAGTTTGATTACTATAGATGATTATCTATTAATCTGTATTTGTTAACTATACATTACATTTTTAATGAGCTGCACAAACACAAAATACCTTAAACAAGAGCAGAAATGCATATACATTATTTAACAAAAGCAACCTTAAATATGAATCCATAGAACAAGATCCATACCAATGTAAAAAATTCATCTCTATATCATATTCTCCTTCAAATAAAAAATAAACATTTATAAACAAAATTTTTGGGAATTTGTTCATAGTTTCATTCAAACTGCTTCCTGCAGTTTGTTGAGCAAAGTATATTTAGAGAACATGAAGACCGCTTTGGGGATCCTGTTCCATCAAACCACACTAGCCTGGAAGGAATCCATCGGTTCCCATCCTCGGTGGAAACAAAAGCAGAACCTCTTTTCCAAAATAACATATCATTAGACTCAAATTTTGAAGTCGAGATACCTTTAAAATATATATGTTGCTTTATCTTAGTCACCCGTAAAATGAAATCATTCGCAGTCAAAAATTCAATAAAATGTAATAATATACATAATCCAGACTTTATATTAATCTTCATGTGACTTTTTAAAACTCTATTACTTTTAATATTTATTTTATTATCTTTACTCCTTTAATCTATGACTGTCTGTACTCTTGTCTATACTTTTTTCTCTCCCAAAACTATATATATTTTTAAAATACACTTTGACCCATTTAGTAGTTTATTTTTGTCTGAATCTGTCTTTATTGCATATCTGTAATCATTTCCTGACCTGAAGTTTCTTGTTTTTTTTTTTAATGCTAAGCGGATATGACTAGGACGAGCTCCATGGCTCTAGCTGTTGGTTCTGCCCTGTCCAACATGGCAGAAGTACGTTCACCTCCTCTGCTAGTCGTGTTCATCACCCCAGCTCCAGGGATACAGCAGCTCTATGTCAACTTTAAGCAAATAGCAGCATGCTACTTCTAAATCCCATTTAAGAGCAGATCTTCCAGAAGAGCCAGAGTTTTTGCTGCCAGCACAAACCAGGAAGCCACCATCTCTGAAAGTAGCCATGCAGTTTTTTGCTGCTAATGTTGAGTTAGGAAGCCTTATCTTAAAGGAGCCATGCCTCTGCTCACCTCCAGCAAACAGCCTAGCTGGAATAATGCAGCTACCAAGGAGCTGCACTTGGCTCCAGTTTTTGTGGGTCTAGAAGCCCTCTTATTTCTTAAGTATTTTTTAGATCGTGTGTGGATCCATGTGCCATGGTGGGCACCATTTTGTTGTCATACCAAACAATTCCACAAAAGACCAGAATGGAGTATAACAAAGGTTTATTTATTTGGGGATAAACTCACAGTAAGGGTAGCGATCCACAGTTCTCTGAGTGTGCTGGAATTGAAAATGAATCCAGCAGCAAAGAGGGCTATGCATGCTTTCTGTCTGCATTTATAGTTCAAGGGACTATGCCCAAAGTAAGCTGATATCTTAAAGTCTATTGGCCGAAGGAGTTCCCACAACAAGTAGTTGTCAGTGTTTACCAAGGCTAATTGAATAGTTTATTAGAAGTTCATTAATTAATATGTTAAAACTCCGAATATTTGAAACATTAACATCATGTAATCATGTATTATCTTTTTATAATGTGAAGACTGACAGTCAAAAAAAAAAAAAGAAAGAAAACCTATTTGTGACTTTGCCTTTCTCACAAGGAAACCTAGTACAAAACAAGGAGATGTCATGTGTGAAAGTCACATGAAATAAGCTGATCAGGCAGCTGCTGATAAGCTCATAAAGCTAGAGTTAGTCATCGACATCATCAGAGATCTGAGGAGGATTTATAAGATGTATAACCCAAATGGTCTCTGTATTAACTAAAATAACAGACTTACCTGTTACTTGGACAGTTACCAAATGTTTCTCCATAGATATGTCGATGGTTTTGTTAGAGGCAAAATTCTTAGGGTGGCATCAGGGCAGTGCCACAGTGGTTGCATCTATCTTTGTCTAACATACAGGATAGCATTAACTCTTGAATTTTTACATCAGATAGCAAAGGTCATTGGCTACCAGACCAAACATTTATTTTAGGTTTAACCTTGAAAACATATAAAGAAGGCTAAATAAAGCTTGCTCTATTGTCGAACATGACTGCCTACAGTTTGGGACATATTTAAAAATTTGATTATTTATAGTATAACTGATCATTACCGTGCATTTCTTCATTACCTTTAACACTTTACAGCAAGTTGGCAACTTTTCTAAGATTAGGATTTTGCAGTTTTATTCCTGTTAGTTTTTCTTTGGCTTATAATGTTACCTGTCATCTTGCCTCACTACAATGATCTTACATATCCGTGAATAAAGTTTAAGCTTCAGCAAGAGGTTTGAATATCAGTGACTTTAAGTGGGGCAACATTTTGTAACCATCCTAATCTTTACATAAATTGCTCTTTATTAAAAATTTGACATGTTACATAAAAGTAAAAAAATAAATTTACTATTTGTTGTCAGGAATTATTTAAGGGGGCAGGAATTGATCATATCTGGAGCCTTTACTCAGTATATATAGCAGCTTTCCTGTTTCTACTGGTGGACTTCTTCCTTCTTCTTAGTTTTCTTTACAGATTTTAACCATATTAAAAAAGCTTACAAATCTTAAAGTACAGAAAGTTTATATAATAGTCTTAAAATCATGAGATAAGTCTATATTTAAGCAAAAGTTTTACAGAGTAAAAAAAAAAAACAAGAAAATGAGTAGGATACAAACAACAGTGATGTCTATTGGGAACAGTCTATGCCTTGGCTATTTTAGAGCATGTTTTAAAGCATGGCTGTTCTTTTTTCCTTTTTCTCTTTCTCTCCTAGAGTCAGATGACCTTAAAAGGCTATCTAGGATATAGATTTCAGGAAACATTTAAAATAAGCATGCTTGGGTCAGGAAAGGAGGCTCATAACCAGAGCCATCTTTTTAATAAAGTGGAACAACATAAAGTGATATTATACATAATACATCTGAATCCCTGCAAAACTGGATCACACAATCAGAGGGAGGGACCAGAGCAAACACTGAAGAAAGCTCAAAGATAAGAGATTTGGTGGGACATAAATAGCAGCCTTTATTGAAGCAATAAGAAGGACAGAAACTGAACAAGTTGTAGAAGGGAGCTAGAAGGCAGAATAAGTTAGTGAGGAAGTAGTTGTGTTTGGTTTTGCTCCCAAATCTGCATAACAACCTACATACACAGACAAAAACAATACAAGACAATTATCGTTCCAAGGAAGCTCCAACTGGGATTAATCTCAGCTAACAAATGCAAACAATAATAATAACCAGGCAAGCAACAGCTGGTCATAATGCTCTTGCTCATCCAGCATAGCAGATTGAAAACCAAAGGCTTCCCAGGGTGTAGAGTCACCTCAGATAAATGTCAACAGGGCTTCCCATGATGGCATGTAACCTTGGGCTGGAGACTGCTTATGATCACCAGAAGTTACCAAGATGAGTTCACTCAGCAGAATTCAGAAGAACAGACGATATAGAAGTCTACAGGGTCAAATTAAGGAATCCTTCTCAGGGAAACAATAGATACTGGATGAGTCCCCAGATAAAGTCAGACTATTCTCACCCAAGAGCAGATCTGGATAAGCTCCTTATGAATTTTATATATTTACTGAGCCACATAGAACTTATCGGGGCAAGGATGCTTGTGACTACAAGTCTAAGGAGGCATCCATGAGTTCTTAAAGAAAATAAAACAAAACACACATTGGTCATTTTATGTCATTACACACATGATAACTGTTGGAAAGAACTACAGGCTATTATCTTTCTATAGAAGTGGTCCATAGCTGTGTTACCATGGTGGCTCTGTTAGATCAGGGAGCAGAGTAGGAAGCCTTGCAACTATAGAGCGGTAAAATAGCAGGTAAGGTACAGTTCTTGTAAACACTATCAGTATGCCAGAGGTTCAGGCTGGCCTCAACTTTAGCCTGAGGTCAGGCCAGGAATTAGCAAATATACTTTTCTCACTTTATTCTCTATAATACTCCCAGTACCTAAATAGAACATGCTGTTACAACTTTTGATAACTCTAATAGCACATTTATTTATACCAGTCAAGTGTAAATTGGAGAAATATTTGGACCATTTCACTGAAACTGACACTTAAAACAATGTCTATTTTGAGTGTCAATGAATTTCCTCTTCCAATAAGCCTTAATAATATACATATACACATACACAAGCATATATATATATATACATATATAGTATTATATATAGTAAGAGGAACTGAAGTAAACATTGATTATTTCACATTCAATAGTATAGCTCTGACAAAGATTCAAGGCTTATATTAACAAATACACTATTCTAATTGTTAACTTAATATTCACAATGGAAAAGTCATGAATACTTGCACAGTACTTTGAACCATCAACTAATTTATTCAGATTCCTTATTTAGGAATATTAAAATTGATTGCTGAAGAAGATAGATATATTTATCCCTGTGTGTGTTTGGAGGTATGTGTGTCCATGTATAACCATTTGTGTCTGTTTGTGGATATGAGTTCCCATGTCTGCAAAATTAACATTCTATTTATCAAATATTAGTGGATGACCATACAAATGATGAACAAATATGTCTATTATAATCTTATAGCTTTTATACTTATTTTTCAAAAAAGTAATATATGATTATTATATTTACATCATTAAGCTCTTCCTTCTTCCTACTTCTTTCATGTTTACATGTATTTAGGGATGTTCTCTTGGGACTGATTAATCCACTAAGAGGCTCATCCCTAGACAAGACAAATAAGTTCTCTTTCTATTAACTGAAATTCTTGATATTAAGTAGGAAACTAGCATTGCTGAATCTCGTTCCAAGGGAAGGCAACTTTCAGTGGTGATCTTTTTAGAAACTCTTAACAGAATTAAAATTTTAGGTCACTGTAAGTATCTGAATTGGAGGGGAAGCTTTTAATATCTCCTTTGGTGAGTTACCTTTATACATGATTACCTAACTAATTTGTATGCTCAGTGCAAATTTCTATTTGTATGTATGAACGTGTATTTATGTGTGCTCTTCAGAAAGGATAAGAGGGAGACATATTAATGTCTGAGATTTAATTTTGAAAGGACTTTACTTAGCAAAAGGTCACTTCAGGCTGGAAGAGATAGTGTTCCTGTAAAGTACAGCATGCTATCTTGTGCTAATTGAGCTTATCTCTTGCTGCAAACAGAATTATCTCTTCTTAGGCTTAAGAAAAGCTGCTATATTCAGTACAGTGGTATTTACAAAAGACCTAGCTTAGTAGACGCTTTATCTTTCTCTCTGGTTCCTTGTCTTTGTTAGTCTGAAAAGAATTACATGGTATTATTCTTAAGTTAGTGAAAAGATAGGATATTTTACTAATGAAATGAAGATGATTGCTGGAATATGTTTACATGTTAATAAGCAGCAGAGACGGTGAGAAAACATCCTCAGAGTTTTTTTTCTCATAATTTCTCTTTGTAGGTCTGTATTGAAATAACTTATCTATTTATTAGTATTTATGCAAACTATAATGAATATTATATTTTATTAAAATCTATTTTGAATTACTACCAAAGTAAGACATGTGATACCTGTAAGTCTTAGTCATATGTGAAGTTCATGCCAATTTTAATGCGGTTGACAAAACAACACTCAACAAGATCATTTAAATTGCCTTCTTCCTCCTTGCCTTTCATTGGTTTTTACCACTCTAAATTTGTAAAATAGCTGAGATAATAGGCCAATTATTATCAAGTCATATAATTACCCAGGGAAAATTATCCTGAAAGGTAGAAATTCAAGTTAACAGCCTGTAGATTTTCATCTTACCTTCAATATTATTTACTCTCCCTGCTGAAGTTTGAAAGCTGCTCTTTTTTTCATAGAGAACTGGACTGCATTTCTACGCCAAAGTGAACCATGCTAATATTATCTAAGCTCTTGCTAGGTCATGTGTAGGCAGCCATATTGTTGGGGCATCAAGGATGAAGGTTTGTCATAAATACTACCATATGCAATCTCACAGCAGAGATCCTAAATTTTTAGGCTTTCATAACCTTTTCACCTTGTCTTCTCTGGTGCTCATGGAACCATACACATGGAAGTTATGATGTAGATGCACCTACTGGTGCTGGGCACACCATGATCAGTAATTCTCTGCATTTAGACCAGTTTTGGTTTTCTGTACTGGCCCTTCTCTTGTGAAGAGTAGCTGCTTCGGTGAAGTGTGAGTGTTAGATTTAATATTGCATACACGGAGACATAGATGGTCTAAAATGACAGACTCAATCTACACTTCCACACACACATTTCTGTCTTATCTTTATCACCAAGAGAACATATATAATGTATTAGGTATACTTGTATAGACTGGGACAGAGAAAGAGAATTTTCTTTATATGTTTCACAAGCCTATACTTGTTGACAGGATTTCTGTCCTGCCCAGTTCCTGGAATTATTAAGTCCCAAATAAATCACACAGAGGTCTACATTAGTTATAAACTGATTGGCCCACTAGCTCAGGCTTCCTATTATCTCTTATAACGTATATAGCCCATTATTAGCCCATTATTCTTATCTGTGTTAGTCATGTGGCTCATTACCCTATTCAGTGGGGCAGTCACATCTTGCTTCTTCTGTGATTGGGTCAGGACTGCAGAGGAATGGACTTCTTCCTTCCCAGAATTCTCCTGTTCTCATTGACCTGCCTCTACTTCCTGTCTGGTTGTCCCACCTATACTTCCTGCCTGGATTCTGGCTACTGGCAAATCAGCATTTATTTAAAATATAATTGACAGAATACAGTCCATTCTCCCACACCATATATTTAATTATAAAAAGGAATAAATTCTTAGTTAATATTGTTTGAATAGCTAGCTTAGTACTAATCTTCAATATGAACTCAGTAAATAGTTACTTACTGAAAGAATGAGTGCAAAAATATTCCGCCTTCCATGAGTTCACAGTTCAGTAGAACAAATGGTTATAAAAACATACATTTTACAAAAGTTATATATTAGTCGTGTCACATGTTATATGATAGAAATTAAGCTGTATATATGGTTCTTCAATTTGGGAATTCAGAAATGCATGCTGAGAAAGTTGAAATTTGAGATTAATAGTTATTTAAACATACTGAATGATGAAATAAATAAATGAAAAAAGAGAGAGCAATTATAATCAGAGTCAGAAGTGAGAGGTGATCCAGAGCACATTGTTAACACAACTGAAGCAAATACTTCTGATCTATAAATTTTAATGCACAACAGAAAAAAAATTGAAATTGAATGTTTTAGGGTCTTTTTTTTGTTGATTAGGGAGTTTGCACTTTATTCTGTCTGTATGCCATTGGGAACTACTGGTAAGTTAAGTAGGATATAGGAAGGTTATATACCTAGATTAATACAAAATAATTTGCCAATTATATGGAGAACAGATCTGAGAGAAAAAATAATTACAGGCAAGAGAGACAGTTTTGGTCACTGTAATAGTAATCAAGAACTTTATGAGAAGCACAGGACAGTATTGATAAAAATGGTTGGCTCTGTGAATAGGGTTCTACTCTACTGGTAAACTTAATAGAACTCAGTGGCTAGTTAGATGGAGCAATTTCTAGTGCTGAAATAAGTACAAGCACTTTGTAAACACCAGAGAGAAAAGTCTGGGAAGTCTATACTGGAGAGGATGCCAGAGGACAGAAGACAAGAGGAAGGCAGGAAGGAGGAAAGAGTGGAAAACGTCAGAAGGAGCAGGAATTCAGGCAGACCTCCAGCCAAATCCTTTTATCACATCTTTCTAGTATACAGCTCAACCTAAGTTTAATATTCTCATTTTGAGAAAAAAAATTTGGAAAGATGATTATAATAAACATTTGACAGATTTGCCTTATTTAATGCATATGTAGAAGAATTTTATAAAACAATTTATAATGATTAGAATTCAAATGATACTTGTCTTAAAACATGTGTGAATTTTTAGGAAGGATGACTGAAATTACTAGTCTATCAGAAAATTGAATTATATTTATAAATGAAATAAATACATTTATTTTATCAGTCTACATTTCTTCAAAAGAAATTATACTCTTTTATACATTCTAAATATCATTATCTTGCACATTCTTAAATGATAAAATCAACTGCAATTTATAAATGTGTCCCAAAAATAAAATATGTATTTCGAATATTTTATTTTAACAAACATCTTGGAAACCTTTGAAGGTCTGGTAAGTGATCAGAATGTAAGCTGAAGGAAGAACAAGAAAGCTAGTTTGAAGAGATGCTCAGACCCCCACAGAGCTGCCTCACAGTGCCTATAGATTGGAAACTATGCGTTGATACTTAGCGCCATTTATAAAGAAGGTATGTTAAACCCTGAACAACTAAACCCCAATTTTTGTATTTGATATCCCTTTTGCTAAGGCTAATTTCATCCTCATGCTCCTAAAATTTATGATATTGAACCTCCAATCTTATCATCCTTCTCAACCCCAAGATCTTTTGCTGGGAAATTATTATAATTTACCCAAGGATTACAGCTAAATTCACTTGAAACACTGTTTGGACAGTGTACAGCGAAGTCACTTAAGAAACAGAGAATGACAATCCATGTCCCCTACCTGGCACCTCAAAAGATTACCACAATTTAATTGCTGTGGCGATGATGGACTTGAGTTATTTATTTTATTTTATTGTTTATTTCAGGGCTGTGGATTGAACAAAAGGTTATATGTGTACTAGGCAAGCATCCTAATACTGAATTATACACCTTGTCTAATAGTATAATACTAGTAAAAATGTTTTCTTTCCCAGACAGCTTGGGAGACCTACAAAATATTTATATTTGTGAACATATTCTATATATTTCCCATTAGTATAAAATATTTATTATAATACAATTTAAAAGCCTATACTTTTGCTTGTTCATACTTACTCATAATAACTGCATTAATTTTGTTAATATAGAAAGTCTGGGGAAGAAGTGCTTTTACCTTGTTGTGTAACAGGCGGCTCCTTCTCAAGTACTGAGCCTAATCACCACATTTCACTGGAAAAACTGGGAATGAACCACTTGTTTTAGTCAAAGTTCTATTGCAGTATGAAACACCATGAGCAAACTGCAACGTGGGGAGGAAAGGATTTATTTGGATTACATTTCCACATCACTGTTCAACAAAATAAGTCATGGGAAGAACTCAATCAGGTTAGAAACCTGGAGACAGGAGCCGATGTGGAGGCCATAGAGGGGTGCTGATTACTAGTTTGCTCCCTATGGTTTGCTGAGACTGCTATTTATTTATTTATTTATTTATTTATTTATTTATTTATTTATCTATTTATTTATTAAAATTTCCACCTCCTCCCCTCCAAGTAACCTAAGAGTAGTATCACCCGCAATGGGCTTTTCTTTCCCTCTCCCTTATTAAGAAAATGCCCTACATACTACTCTATGGTCAGATCTTATGGAGGGATATTCTTATTCAAGGCTCTCTCCTCTCAAATGGATTTCGCTTGTATCAGGTTGATACAAAACTATGTAGCACTCCATCTGAAACAATAGTCTACAGTGACCATCACTAATTCCCACAGCAAAGCAATCCCAGCCAGTGGCCACTTAGATTTACTGAGGTTCGCTACCCATATTTTCATTACCCTTGAGGTCAATGCTGATTTCTCCTTGACAATAAATAATTTTTGTGAGTACTCATTACAATATTTCCTCTGTTTCTTTCAAATTAACTTCTTTGTGAGGAAAGAAGTTCAAACCTTGTTTTAGAAGCAGTGTTTTATATTCTCTGGATTTTATCAAATGATGTTTTATTCACATGTGAAAACATGTATCACATATTATACATAGAGCATAGATCAAATGTTGCTGATAAACAGATTTAGGATTTTAGAATTGAAAATCCCATCAGCTTTCCAAACTATTTCTTCAGAAATGTTTGTTAGCCATGAATAATGTAATGAGTCAATAAAAAAAAAACCTTGTGCATTCATACTGTTTGTTTACAAAATTCTCTGTAAAGATGGTAAGAGTATTGCAGATTCGACATCCAGAACTGATAACAGTAAGCACAGAGCTGCATTGTGTGACATTGAAGCCAGATAGTCCTATGCTGAAGTCTAAATTCTGCCCCTCCCTAGTTGGGTAAATTAGTGAAGTCCTTTGGGTCTTGGTTTTTTCTTCTTGAAAGATGACACAAACAGTACTGTGGAGTCACAGCCTTGATTCAGCACTCAAAGGGTCAAAAACTCTCTGCTTCTAGATTGTTTTCTACAGCTTAGCAGAATTAAACAAAAATGGTCAAGAATGTCATTGATGATTCGTAGTTCTCAATTATCCATCTCAAACCGAAATCACTGGTTTGGGCTACACCAATTTCTTCTTTATTGCCCATTTTTTCAGGTTCCTCTTGCAGAGTCAAATGCATGTTTTATGATCACTATTCTTTTTACTGAGACACAAGATTATTGGAAACAGGCAATCTTATGGTCACACTCTCTCTAGGAACTTTCAGCCCACTGACACAATATAAACCTACAGTAAAGTGTGAGTAAACATCTCCCTCATATTTAATGCCATGGGTGAATTTCTTTATACATCATATATTTCATACAATGTTATTCCCCATCTTATGATTTTTCTCCATGTTCAGTGAGCATTTTTTCCACAAGGCAAAGCATTTATCTCTGTGTTTGTGTAAAAAAAATATGTAACTTTTCAGAATCTTATCAGAGTCATTTGTGAATTTTTTTCCGAGAATTTTAAGGATCAAAAGGCTAAAACATTCTGGAAGGTCAATTGCGCTGCACAGTTGGTTTCAATCAGAAAGGAATTGTTGTTTTACTTGTGAGAACACTGATAGGAGACCTCACATGACTGATATCAGACCCAGAATAGACAAGAGAAATAACAGGAGCAGACCCTTACCCAAACTCAGAGACAATGACAACATGCTGGAACATTCTTCTTCTCCTAGGTTCATCTCTCAAAGCCAACAAGCAGGCTGTCACTGCTATCTAAACTTTGGGTGTGAAGCCTAAGACGGTAGTGACTGAATTCACTAATCACTTTCACACTCATAATTTAATTTCCAAGCAGACTTTTCCCTCTCAACCCTTTGGTACTTCCATATCCTCATGCCTATTGACCACGAAATGATCATCGCTAAAGTGAGGACTACAATGTGAAGAAAAATCCAGTAAAATTCCAGTAATTTCAACAAGGTTTCCATAGCAACATAGAAATCCATGACCCTAAGACTCAGTCTTCTTTTCTTCCCTTTTGGATCATTTATAGCGAAATTATGTGTTCCAAAGCACACTTGAACACATTTGGGAGAGGCTATTCACTTAATAGTATCTTACATTTCCAAAAATGAAAGCACAGATTTAATACTCCAGTCAAAATCACAGCCATAATCAGGAGGACATGCAGCAGTCATTTTTCCTAAATGGAGTCAATATCACTCTTGTGAGGATCCAGTTGTGAAAGTTTGGACTAATTTGCTTTGTTTATGGGTTCTTTTTTCTTTTTTAACAGACCATAAAAATGTTAAAACCCAGTTGGGATTCTTTAAAATATAAAGTGTAATTCTAAATATTTTTCAATATTTGTAAGTTACAATTAAAAGAAGGAAGGAATAAAATTAAAATTTATTTTCTAATGCCTCATCACTTCTGTTTTTGTATTTTTTATTTTACTTAAAACATTTTTTTTTCTATTTTACATCCCAGTTCCTTTTCCCTTCCCTTCTCCTGTTACCCCCACATTAACCCCACCTTACTTGCAATCCAATCCTCAGAAAGGGTGATGCCTCCCCTGGGGAGTCAACAAAGTCTGTCACATCACCAAGGGCCTCCCAGTATATAGGCTGAGTAAAGCATCCCTCCACAGGGAGTGAGCTCCACAAAATCCAGGTCATTCTCTGGGGAAAAATACTGGTTCCAAAGTCAGTGCCCCCACAAACTGCCCAAGAAAAACAACTGTCACCCACATTCATGGGGTCTATTTTGTTCCTATGCAGGTTCCCCAGCTGTCAGTCTGAGTTTCACTGCTTCTTCATCCCTACTGTCTTCTATAGAGAACATAAATCACTACTTTTTGCTTCTTGAGAACTTGTTAATTTGTTGTTTTCATTTTTAGAAATTAAATAAGCATAAGTGAAATTTGATTAAGGCATTGAGGAAAATTATGAAATAGTAGATACATGCAGAATAGAGCGACATTTGAATTCTTGGCTGTGACTTCTAAACTTTGTTTGAGATGCCATGGTAAATAAATGTGTTTTGAATTACTGATCAGCAATATCTCTAATATATTATGTACACTGTGAATGGTTCCATACCACAAGGATATTCATAATAACGCAAATTGAGAAAATCACTGAAGTCTGTGATAGATATTAGCCACAGAATATGTATAAAAAATTATGTATTTGTTCCTGCACATCAAACAAAAAGATTTCATATCTTTCCTATCTCATCTATAGGTCAGCTGAAATATGAATAGTTACCGTATCCTCATGACATCTGATGACAATTTCTATTTTGTAAAAAGAAATTATCTGAATATTAATGTAATGACATTATGTATTTGAGTCATATAAACCGCTTAAAATTTTTCTGTATTTGATGGAGTGCATGGATTAATTTGCAATTGGAACCCATCGGTGTCTATATGTTATCCTTGAAATGCACTGGAGGTGATTGATGGGGCTTACTGTCGATTAGAACACTCATAGCGTGTTTACTCTGTTGCTGCAACCATTGTATTAGCACGGTGTAGATATGATACAAATAATGGGTATAGAAACTACACTATTTCTGATAGACAGAATATTTGTAACCACTATTTAAATTCAATGTTGGAGGGGCTCCAAAAGTTATATTTCTCAAAGGGCTTTGCCTTCATGGTGCAGTGAATATTTAAAGAAGCCATAACCATACAACCATGGCTTTGATAGTTTTCACTATGACAGGTCTCTCAGACAACACAAACAACTTCACCTCACAGATACTAATGTGCCTCCTTTGTGGGGAGAGGAAAATGAAAAAGAGAAAGTAAAGCTGGATGGCTGGTGAGCTAGGTCATGGGGTAAAGAAGCTCACCACCAACCCTCATACCTGGAATTGGATTCCTGGACACATACAGTGGAAGGAGAGAGCTTATTATTTCAACTTGTTCTCTGATATGCCTCATCCAAAATAAATGTATAATAAAAATATTAAAAATTAGGCCATGGAATAACACAATTATCAAGTGCCAAAATATGACCTCAAATCTTTTCATGATATTATCAGCAGCATGGTAGTTCATTTGTCGTGAAAACCACAATTTTTGTTTTACCCACTTGCTAGGAAAGAGTACATTATATGTAGCTAACATGAAATGAGGTATGAAAAAAAAGTCAGGTTTTTAAAACTGTAAAGGAGGCAATCCTTAGAAAGAAACTCCACATAAGTAAAGGCCAGGGAATGTCTACCCAAAATGACAGGGGCATTTTGGTTGTCATGGAGTTTTGCAAAACAAAAAGGTGGACAAAATGTATATTTTAGCCAGTTTGCAGACAGTCCAAGCACTGGACTAAATCTGTAATGGATATGATACATGTGGATGCTGTGATAGGTGAGCAGGGCAAGAGATGCTGAGCGAAGTGCATGACAGGCTTTGATTTTATGTTGTGGAAATTAAGCGTGCTTCACAGTGTTTGCACAGGTTGAACACTAGCAGAGGAGAAAATGTGATGTTATAACCACAGTGAAGACACTATGTATTTCTAGTTAGATTTTTCCCATTAAAAATATTACTCAAAGCACTACATAATTACATTATTTAAATATTCAAGTAATGTGTTCCATAAAGAAGCTTTTGGGCAAGCATATTTTAGCTTTATCATTAAACTAACCCAGTTTTTCTAGAATATATGACCTACCACCAGCAATGAAGCATTTCTGAGGCCTTCTGGGCAGATGGAATAGACAAGACATTGTTGAAGACAAATTCCTTGCAGAGAAAGATTTGTGAAATACAGCAGGGAACCAAGGAAACTACATTCGCAAACACACTCCTGCAGAGAAGGCTTTATCATTGGTTCTCTTTTAGCATTTCAAAAAAATCTTTGGACCTGTGAGTCAAAAGAATGCCTGCTTTATGTACAAATTTCCAGCAAATATTTTTGGGGAAAAAAGGACAACTATCCTGAACAGTGGTCCCTTCCCAATAAAAGGCAGTTTATCTTCATAAACCCTAAGTTTATTATCTGAATATAAAAGTGAAACATATTTGAAAGGGAAGATGAACTTATTCAGCAGCAGTACATTATATAATATATTTACAGAATGTATATTCTGCTGTAACATTGTGCTAGAATCTGGGACATAGAGTTCAATAAGAAAGAATTCATCTGAAATAATGTTAACTATTACAAAAATTATCTAATATTTCTTTTCCCTTTTTTCTTCTATTTTCAGAAGATAGTAGAATTCTGAATACCAGGATACTACCAGTGTCCCATAAATAACTCCCAGATCAAATTAACATCAAGAATAACTCTAGCAAAACTCAGTAGAATTTTATATCTTAATGATTTCATGATAAATATTTATCTATTTTTACTTAGGCGAGGAGAAAGACCTCAAATAATGTCACATATTACTCTAGACTTTATAAATATTGAGATGTGAATGAGGTTTTGGCAGATGAGTAATTAACAGAATTCTTAAATTATATTCTGTGCTTCCTTCAGATGTGGAATGGGTTCCATGACAAGAAAACTTATCAGACAATGTCACGAAGACATGGTCAGAAGCTGCTTCATGTGTATGTACTTAGGGTGACATAGAAAAATGCTCAATGTCCAGAAGTACTGTGTGTCATTTTCCTGACTTGATAATATACCCCTTGGCTTTGAAAATGCATTTGGAGAGTGTGATTATACACATTAAATGAACATTACACAGCACCTCCAAAGCCTCATCTTTAGGGATATCCAAACTCCTTTGATCAGTATTCATGTGATGAAGTTCATCAAAATCCCTCCTATTGAATGCTCCCCTGCTCTACTTTAAAGAGAAAGAAGCTATTTAACCTGAGTTCTGTGGCTTTTTCTAGTGCTTTTTCTTGTCTTCCTTTGATTTGGAGCATGTGCCCCTCTATGATTTTAAAACACACTCTCATGTCTCATAAAGCATGAAGTGGAAGAATTAAAGACACAGTGGGAAAAATGTTGGTACTTCTAGTTTTTCTCTCTTGTTCTCATAGTACTCTTGAAGGAGACAGGAAGATTCAAGTATTCCAAATTGGTAACTGTTTCTATAAGCATATAGCAATTCTTTCTCAGTAGATAAACCTGGAATGCATTATTTGTATGAATAGATTTTGCCTTAAAATTGTATTTCCACATTAGGTTTTAAATGTAACTAGAAATACAAGTAAATTTTCCTCATCGAAACATATTGTGGTTCATAGTTTGAACAAAATTAAATTGTTTACACTATTTTAATTCACCACAAGAATATATATCTTCCTATTAAGTAAATGGTTTGCCAGACATTGTAAAACATTTTTGAACAGTAAAGGTCACATTTTATTGCAAAACCTGTCGGTGCTTTATGTCCATGCTGTGAAATGTTATTGCTTTAGGGTGATTATGTGGGAGGGGGCTATGGTTAAGAATGCCTTTCTGTGACCAGCTATGGTTTACAGCAGCGAGTGGAGAATTAAACCCTTAATTGAAGCCTACAGAGCAATACCTAGGGGCTAAATTCAGCCTGAAAAATTTGATTCAGACAATTTTCTTAGTCTAGCCCCTGTAGGCCTCCCAGTTGATTCTCATGAGTTTTGATTGTGATTGAAAAGACAAGCTGTTTTCTGCTTTGCCCTGAACTTCCCTAAGGTAAATCCTTAGTTTTAGTAAGCTTTTTGATTAATGAGGAGGGTGAAGTTATCAGAAAGAAGGAGCGTGCAGAATTTTAACTCTTACCTCAAGGGCCCAAATGAAAATGTCTTAACATATCAGCTACTCGGGAGTGGAAATTATCATCTGGGGAATAGATGAATTTTGCCTTCCTGAAATTATAGCACGCTATAGCAGTGGCAGTATTGATGCACTTCAGTGTTTCTCGAAAAGAAGAATGTGTTGTGGGTCACTGGTTAAAGATTCCTTCATTTGGGCCACAGCAAATATAACTAGACACACTGAGATTTGGCAAAATGTCAGTCCCAACGCAACACGAGCCTGATTACACCTCCTCACCTTTTTCTCTGTGGAAGTAATGTGGTTCGTTCCATCATCTTTTCACTTGTTCTGACTTTCTCTGACATGTCTTAGGGGGTTACTGGATTAGTTAGTAAATCTTACCAATTTTGATTTTGCCTCTGATATTGGCTTTTTCATGATTAATATGCTTAATATAACCTATGTGCTTTGGTTGTATCTCTAAACCTTATGTCTTATTTATTTGATCTTGTCCTCTATGGCAGAATTGAGGCACCTCAAAATTCATGAAATTTGCGTTAAACATTGAATGCTTAGCATATACAAGCTAGCATGTGCTTATTGTAAATGAAGATGGGGAGATAAAATATAATCTCTGGTTGAATTCTACTGTAATGAAGAAGCTATGTTAGTTTCTTGGGTATAGTGCAGGAAGAGTAGGTATGCCAGTGCAGTGGTCACTGGCCCAACAGTAGGAGATTTCAAAAAGTCAGTGTGACTGTGGTATATAATGTATGCCACAAATAAGGTTCTAAGCCTCTGCAAGGGCATTGTATCGAGTGGAAAGGGTCAGATACAAATTGCGCTTTAGGACAGAGTTAACATAGTTCATCTTTCTACTGTGTATAGGTAGCTCAGGGACAGAGGAGAGGAAACTAAAATAACCTTGGGCTTTCAGCCGAGGGGAGAAGGAGAGTGACCAGAAATAATCCAAGGAAAAAGGGTAGCTTGCCGGCCCAAAGCATATTAAATGCAACATTTCCACAGCAGCTGCATAGACATTAAGGCAAATAGACAAGAGCCAGAGGAAAATATTTGCTAATAATTTAAAAAGAACATGGTCAGCCAACACATTTGTTTCTTCATATGAAGAAAAAAATAGAGAAAACTGATGGAATTTTAGAATTAGTAGCACCATCTTGCTGAACGTAATAAAGTAAATTCGGAAAAGCAGCCAACAGAAGCAGAGCTTTGAGTCAGGCAGGTAGGAAGCAAAAAATCAGGACAGCAGGGGTCATTTTAAAAGTGAGGAGAATCAGATGATCAAGAAAAGGTAACTAAATTTAGCCCTTGTTAATTTACTGCTGACTTTGGGAAGAGGAATTTAAAGAAAATGGTGAGGCAATAAATTATATCACAAGATGATTATAAGTAAGAGGTGATGAAAAATGAACCAATGATGGTGACTTTGTCAGCACAAAAGAGACACAAAACTGTAGTAAGATGGACAGTTACATCACAGAATTGTTACTAAACTACATAGATGTAAAACGGACACTGAAAGCATGGGTCAGCAGTAGAGTGTTTTCTTGGTATTCACAAAGATCTAGATTTGATCCCTAGAACTGGGGGGGAAAGAGGGGTAGATATAAAGGTGCATTATGAATCGATCTCATATAAAGAAGCAATGATTTTTTTCTATTGGTGAGCTGATTTCATAACAAGGCATGTTGGAAATATTGAAGTTCAGTTGTAGGGACGTCTGATTTTGACATGACAAATGTGCCCACATTCATAGAAATTCTTACTTATTGAAAGGTTACCACTATATCTGAGTTCACATTGTATCAATATATGAGTCCCACTGTTTCTGAGTGCTTTTTAATTAAATTTCTTTGTCCAGTTCTTTGCATTTGATATTTAACTTTTATGAGTTTGTGTGGAATTACTCCTTCGTTAAAGTTTGATATATATATTTTACCTTATTCTAGATTATAATTGATTTCATAATGGCATACACTGATAACCTTCATTAGATAAGTTTGATATGAAGTATAGTCTCACTGATGTTTATTTTATAAAAATGGCAAAGCAAATCCTAGTCTAGTATGAACTATAGCATGTTACTTGTATATAGCTCTGGTATTTAAAAAAATCCTTTTTTGCTTGGTTTTGACTTGTACTTTTTGACAGAAGGTCTCACAAGGTAACTGAGACCTCCCTGGAACTTACTATGTAGACAGAGCTTGCTTCCAACTCACAGAGATTCACCTGTCTTTGCCTTCTGAGTTCTCGGGTCAAAGGCATACACCACTATGCCCCGAGTCTCCATTGATAATGGCCTACTTGAGAATAATGGTACTTTCTAGCCCTAAGTGGAATCTTTCTTCTAGTCATTGTAGCATCGTTGTCTAGAGATTTTACAGACACTATTGTGGAAATCCAGCAAATAACTCCACCAATCTTTTTTCCTTCCTGAAGGAAATAAATCAAGAAACAGAAGTTTTGTTTTGATTTTGAAGATTTGTTTTGACTGAAGTGTGTGTCAGACATCTGTGTCTGACACCCACTCAGATCCATTCATCACACAGTCATTTAGTTAAATCCTTTCTGTCAGACCTCTAAGCAGAGCTAGGATTGGGGGTATGAATATGAGAGACTCATGAGCTTTGCACAGGATTTTATGTGCAGATGATGAGGGAAGAGAAAAGACATTTTGAGAGCAAGCATCACTGTCATGAAGGTTTAGAGGAAGTAGGCAACATTTATTAGTCTTCTAGTTTGGGAATTGAGAATATTGTGGTGTTTTCTTTAGGACGGTAAGTTCTAATAGAGCATAACTTACTTAAAATTGAGAGAGCAAATAAGATAATGCAGATGTTTGAAACTGTGAATAAAGTCAGGTCTTTATTCTAAAGGCAACAGGAACCACTGATGCATTACATGCCAATGTAACAAGATCAAAACTGTGTTATGTGGTTGGCCATGGAATTCCATACCTGTAATCCTGGAATTTGAGAGACAGAGGCAGATAGATTGCATCAAATTAAATAACAAGTTGATCTACATAGCAAATTTGAGAGCAAGTGAAACAATCTTGTTCTTATAAAGACCCCATGTTGAGTGGGGATAGTACATTGTGTAGCATGATTAATTAAGACCCAGAGAGAGAAATCTGGGTTCAACCTGAAGGTCAGAAAAGCAAACCAGCCAGCCACTTGTTCTTACCTCTAACTTAGTCTGAAATCATGATCCTGCTTCCAAGAAGCCTCAGAATGAGACTATGTCTGAGAACTGTCTCCTTTCATTTTGTATTCCTCTCTAGGGCTGGGATTAAAAGCAGGCACCACCTAGTTTCTATGGCAACTGTGCAGCCACTGGGATTAAAGGTGTGTGTCACCACTGCTGGGCTGTAAGGCTGATCAGCACAGCTGTTTTACTCTCTGAACTTCAGGCAAGCTTGATTTATTAAAATACAAATGAAATAACACTACAACAATTGATGAGAAAATCTGTAGTGGAAGTTTCATTAGGAAACATTTAGAGGGAAACACTGGATAGCGGGTGATACCTTCTAGTGCTGATCACACAGAGAACAGAGCAGATTTGAAGGTTGACTCAACGTGGGCTCCAGAATCAGATCATCATGGGAGTAGTTACTGTGAGGGTTGAAAAAAAAGTGTTCTAGGCAAAGCCAGCAAAGGACCCATAACCATCCATAGTCTGTGTCCCAATTTTTTAGTTCTTCCCAGCAAGGTGGTCCTAAAGCAGCCTTATGCATTTTATAATGTAATGGGCCTGAGATACATTAAATTAGAATCCAAACTTGAATTTCATATAATTTACATGTGCTGTTAAATACCATTCAACCATGTCAAACTATAATTCTGTTTTTAATGTCATGGATCAAATAAAAGACAATAAGCTCAGTATGGATACCTTTCATTGACCCTGACCAAAAAAATTGTTTAGAATTGAAAAGTTGTATCACAAGCATTCAAGTTCCAAATGGGAAAAAAAATCTAAATTGTCCCGTAAAGGAATGCACCATATATGTTTTAGCTAATTAAGTCTGACCTTTGTAGTGACTGGCTGCTCAAAATTAAAATGATGACAATGATTAAGACTTAGAAGATTTAAAAAATGCAGTTACTAGATAATATTAACAATAGGCATCGATTGGCTTGAAGAGAAGTTACCTTCTCTTACTGTGTTTCCTCTACTGGCCATCACTTACCATTGACCCACAGTATGAGGTCAGATGTCCCAGAACCCTCAGTTGTATTCTTGACCAACTCTGCAGTAATTGGTTAATTGACTAACTCGTCATATTCCCATCTCAGTTTACTTTTCTGTGAATGTAATGTGGCAGCTCAAGAGACAGAATGTGTGAGAGAACAAGAAATCCCATGGAAAGAGTTATCTCACAGAGCCTGAGTTTATATCATCAGAAATGCTATACATGAAAGACAATATCGTACGCAGAATGTACAAATCCTTTTCCAATGCTCTTATCCCTTCAAATGTTTGTCATTTCATGTCATCTGTGAATTCTGATACCTCTTGTGGGAAATCATCTATCTTCCTGGTGCCCAATAAAAATGGATAGAGATGATTCAGTTAGTACTAAAATTGACTAATATTGGTGGATTTGGGAGATTGATGATTCCTTCAGATATGAGTATTTCGCGTGGACTAACTAGGTCTTTGAATATGATTTCTTCTAATTTTCTTTATTTTTTCTTTTCCTTCTGCTATGTCCTGACATGCCCTCCACTTTTTAATTATCTTTTCCAAACTTCCCTCTCTCTCTTTCTCTCTCTCTCTTTCTTTTTTTTTTTTTTTTTTTTTGGCAGGATCTTGCTATACATCTGGTTTCAAATTCATAGTTCTCTTACATCAGCAAGATGCACCAGTTCTAATAACTATAAGCTTCCATGGGTGACTTCTCAACTATCAGCACCCAAGTTTCTTATGAATATTGAGCATTAAAGGAATAGGCACAGGTACTGGATGGATTTTTGTATTTGTGGACATCAGGTTATCTAAACTGATGTGGGAGTTCCCTCTATGTGCTATGATTAGCATTAATGAATTAAAAAAAACTGCCTTGGCCTGTTGATAGGGCAGAGCTTAGGTAGTCAGAGAAGACAGAACTGAATGCTGGGAGGAAGAAGGGAGGAGTCAGGGAGAAGCCATGGGTCCTCTGCCTAAGATGGACACCGGTTAGAATCTTGCTGGCAAGCCATAGTCATGTGGTATTACACAGATTAATGGAGATGGGTTAAATTAAGATGTAAGAGTTAGCCAAGAAGAAGTTAGAGCTAATGGACCAAGCAGTGATTTTACAGTTTCTGTGTGGTTATTTTGGGGTTGGGTGGCTGGGACAAACAAGTGGCCCCTTGTAACACTAAACAAAAGAAATATGTGAATAAGTTTGTGAGAAGAAATAAATATTTTTTGGTAAAGCCAGTCTTTGTCATTTACTTTGAAGAACAAGAAGGTGTCAAAAAGTTACCTAGCTGTTCAGTTTCATCATTTGTAAAGCACAAATGAGCTATTTTCTCCTAGTGTGGTGTTACTAAGTACATATTGATTCCATCCATTTCCTTCCTCCATTGAAAAAACCAACACAGCCCTTTATTTTCACTTGCTAAAAAGAACAAACCTACATGAAAAAAGCCACTTTATTGATGTGTTTGCAGATGAATTGTTGGGAGCACAGAGTCTGTTACATTTGAAGTAAATAAATTCCATTTTGATATGAGCCTCATGCAAAGCTAAGGGGAGGTCTATAATTTGTTTTATTTCAAACATTAAATTATGATGGCTCACTTAATAACTCTAAACTATAAATCTAAACTACATTTGTGTTCGGCAAACAGTCATAAAATCCCTGTTAGACATTTAATTACTGCACAAATTGTTTTATAAAGCACTGTAAAACAAACATGTTGATTAGCAAAAAAGAAATAGTCATGATTGCCAAAACACTAATCTTTATAAACATATAAATTTAGCTGCATGCACATATTCAATCATGTAGAACTCTTCACCCATCAAAGGCTTCGTTTGTTTTGCAGTCTTGCTCTCTGGAAAGGCAAACCTCCATATACAGATAAATTCTAAGAGTTCAAAATGAAAAGAACTTTATTTTTTCTGTATTTAAACCATTCTTTGTATATTTGCTTTAATTCAGAGTCATACTAACTTTTATGAATGTGCATTTAAAGAATAAAACTTGTAAAGATAGGGCAAAACTAATGATTGAATAAATCATGACACAAGCAAATAAATACCAGGGAAAAGAGATGGCAAACATTTTCTTGGATTCAGAGCATTATGTATGAGTCAGGGGAAATGGAGGTGGGCTCTGTGAAGCAGGTAGAGTTATCAAGAACAGTCACTCACAGGCCCTTCTGTCAAAAAGGCAAAAGCACTCTGCTCCTGAGTTGTGATGTATATTGATAAGTGCTGTGTTCACAAAGTTCCCAATTCTAAGCTGTAATCAAGAGAGCTACACTGTCAAGGACTCTACTACAGGAGAAGGGTTTATAAATGTGAAATTCTTCTTTGATCTCTTTCGCAGAAGTCGCTCTATTCCCACAGTGTGATTAGGTCAAAATTGGTTATAATTACATTGAAAACCATATAATAGATTAAACAACTTTGTTAGCAAACATCCTTCCAACAAAGCTTTTATAACTGACTGTATTAGACATTACATCATGATCTTAGCCTGATGAGTAAAAACAGAATGTGAGAGAAAAAAAGAATAAAAGATAGAAAAAACAGAGATAGAACTACAGATGATTTGGTTTCCCTTTTAACATTTTTATTCTGAGAACATGTCTACAACAAGCTATGTTTTGGTCATTATAATTGAAAAGAAGTAGCTTCTATAAGACTTATAGTTTTGAAGGAAGAGAAAGAAATATAAATAATTGAAGGAATTTATAAACACAAAAACCTACTTGTTAAAAGATATTAACCCACATACGTCAATAAGAAGGCTTAGTTCTGAATGAGATAGACTCATTCAGTTCTTTGCAGAGCTTCTGTAGCCTGCAATAGCACAACTCAGTTGTGGACAGTGCTGTCCTTGAAAGAGCAGAGTATGGTTCTTGCTATTAATGATCACACACACACACACACACACACACACACACACACACGGTATGGGAGAAATGGAGAGAGAGAATATCGAAACACTAGACATATCTACTATACTTCTAGAAAAAATTAAAAGCCAGATAACAAAATGGACAATGGCAAATACAACTGTCTTACCAACTGACACACAGGACACACCATACATATAGACCAGTGGGAATGGACAGAACCTGGGCCAACAGCCAAATTTTGTGCATAGTTGCTAGAACCATGTTCTTTCAACCTAGTAAATTTAAAATGGTCCAAGACTAGAAGAGGACTCTTAGAAGAAAATGCAAATATAGTATCCTCCATGTGAGTGGCAGTTATGTACTATTCTAGAGGAAATTCCATGATAAACATAAAAGACTTCACTACATTTGGTCGTTTATACAGGGAACCAAACTTTGAAAATTCTCTTTCATCATTTTAGAGGAAAGACTTTAAAATAAAATCTTAAAAGTCTTCCCCTAGAGGCTAATGATCACTTGAAAGTATGAACCATTTTCCTAAATACACACTTAAGGACCAGCTCCCAGCCTGCTAATAAGTTCAAAGGTTCCATGTCCATTCATTTCACGTCTTTCCTCTCCCTTTCAGGAGGTCCAGGGATGTGCAGAAATCATAATGAGGACTAGTTAAATACACATTTGTTTGAAATAGTCTAAATATGTTTTTTATTTATTTTTCCATTCAAAAATTTCCACTTTCTCCCCTCCTCCCATTCCCCTCCTGCTCCCCAGCTTACTCTCCTCCCTCCCACTCCAGTCTTAAGAGAAGGGAGGGTACCTTGCCTTGTGGGAAGTCCAAGGCCCTCCCCCCTCCATCCAGGCTTAGGAAGGTGTGCCTCTAAATAGACTAGGGTCCTAAAAAGCCAGTACATGCAGTAGAAACAGGTCACAGTGCCATTATAAATGGCTTCTCAGTCAGCCCCCATTGTCAGCCACATTCAGAGAGTCTGGTCTGATCACATGCTTGTTCATTCCCAATCCAGCTGGATTTTAGATCAGGCACACTGTTTCGGTGGGTGGACTAACTCCTCGCGGTCCTGACTTCCTTGCTCATCTTCTCCCTCCTTCTCTGCATGTGGACCTTGGGAGCTCATTCCAGTGCTCTGATGTGGGTCTCTGTCTCTCAATCCATCGCTGGACGAAGGTTCTATGGTTCGATATATACATCAGTGTGACTATGAGACAAGGCCAGTTCAGGCACTGTCTTCTCTGCTGCCCAAGGACCTAGTTTGGGACATCCCCGTTGACACATGGGATGCCCTCTAGAGCCAAGTCTCTTGCTAACCCTAAAATGGCTCCCTTAATTAAGATATCTTCTTCCCGGCTCCTATATCCGCCCTTCATCTCAACCCTCCTACTCCTGCAAGCTCTCACCAATCCTTCCCTTCTCCCTTCTGTCTCCCCATTTCCCCTCTACCACCCCACCCCCACCTCCACCCTCATGCTCCCAACTTTTGCCCGGCGATACGTCTGCTTCCAATTTCCACGAAGATCTATATATGTTTTTCTTTGGGTTCACCTTATTATTTGGGTTCTCTAGGCTTGTGAACTACAGGTTCAATGTCCTTTGTTTATGGCTAGAGTCCACTAATGAGTGAGTACATACCATATTCATCTTTTTGGGTCTGGGTTACCTCACTCAGGATAGTGTTTTCTATTTCCATCCATGTGCATGCAAAAGTCAAGATGTCATTGTGTTTTACCGCTGAGTAGTACTCTGATGTGTATATGTTCCACACTTTCTTTATCCATTCTTCTATTTAGGGGCATCTAGGTTGTTTCCTGGTTCTGGCTATTACAAATAATGCTGCTATGAACATAGTTGAACAAATGCTTTTGTAGTATGATTGGGCATCTCTTGGGTATATTCCCAAGAGTGGTATTGCTGGGTCCTGAGGTTGATTGACTCCCAATTTCCTGAGAAACTGCCACACTGATTTCCAAAGTGGTTACACAAGTTTGCATTTCCACCAGTAATGGATGAGTGTTTTCCTTACTCCACATCCTCTCCTGCATAGGTTATCACTGATGTTTTTGATTTTAGCCATTCTAACAGGTGTAAGATGGTATCTCAAAGTTGTTTTGATTTGCATTTCCCTGATCGCTAAGGAGGTTGAACATGACCTTAAGTATCTTTTGGCTATTTGAAATTCTTCTGTTGAGAATTCTCTGTTCCGCTTGATACCCCATTTTTTAACTGGGTTATTTAGAATTTTAATGTCTACTTTCTTCAGTTCTTTATATATTTTGGAGATCAGACCTTTGTCTGATGAGGGGTTGGTGAAGATCTTCTACCATTCAGTAGGTTGTCTTTTTGTCTTAATGACAGTATCCTTTGCTTTACAGAAGTTTCTCAGTTTGAGGAGGTTCCATTTATTCATTGTTGCTCTTATTCTCTGTGCTACTGGTATTGTCTAAATATTTTTAAGTCAGAAAGAGGAAAACGTATAACTAAACATGTCTCTAATAAATCTCACTCAAAGTAAGCACAAAGTATTTCCATTTAAGTGTACACTTGCTCAAGGTGTGATGGTTTGAAAAAAGTTTATCCGTGGATCCTTTCAGACATCAGTGTTATTGAGAAGGTAAGGCCACAGCACAAAGACCATCTTGGATTTTATTTTTCTCTTCCAGATTGAATATTACAGCCTTAATAACAGTAATGCAAGTCATCAAAGAGAAAATGTAAATAAGATTGAGATCTCAGATAAAGGAATGCTTCAGTTCCCAGGTCATCAGTGCCTTCATGACAGGGTGGATAGACGATGACTAAGGGGGGGTTTCCACCTGGCTTTTTTTTTACTTTTCCATTGAAGCATGTGGTAGATTTCCAGTCTGTATTTCATTACAATGTCAAAGACTGTGTGTTCTCAAAGTGTAGATAAGCATGTATTAAAGTAGAAAAATTTGAATTTTAATAATTTAGCTTTTGTATAAATTGAATCAACAGCACTGAATAAGTTAGATCATCTATTAGAAAGGTGACTTGGTTGTTTGCAGTAAAGGCAGGAAGCACAGAATTTCACAAAGCTGTTTGTGTCCTGGGATATTTGGAATATATGTGTTACTTAGCACAGAAAAGTGCAGGTGGCTGGCTTGATGACTTTGAGATGAAGAAATTATGCTAATTAATTTAGGTGTTCCCAGGGCTGCAAAATGTATCCTTGAAAGTAGTAGAAGGAGGAAAAGAAGAGAGTCAGATGTGAATACAGAGCAGGTTGTCATGATGAGATATGAAAAAGTCGACCCATCTCTTCTGGCTTCTAAGGTGGGAGCCACTCAAGAGACGAGCAATGTGGACAACCTCTAGATACTGTAGGAGGCCAAAACAGACTGTTCCTCAGAGCCAACAGAAAGGAGTACAATTCTGTTGACTTGATGTTTTTTCTTTAATATGCTTTGAAAAGGTACAGCTAAACCTATTTTTGTCAATATAATGTAGTATTATTTTAATATGAAGTGGATTCCCAAGTCAAGTCAAGGAACCCATTTATTCTCTTAAACTCTAGATACGTTTCATGGAGAAAAGACCAAAGACTGTCTTCACAGACGCACTGCAAGGAAAACACTGTGCCTTCAGCCCATGCCAGCATGCTGCATGACAGAGTTATAAAAATGTACATAAATTCCTGTGTCACACTGAGTCTTTGTTCCCCTTCATTATCATCTATCTCCTTCCACCTCTAAGGACCAAGACTTAGGCCTTTCTGAACTTAAGGGTGTTATAAACAGAATGCAGGTGAGAACAGGAAACGCTGGCTCTTCTGTTTGCCCCTATTCTACTGTGTATAATGCTTTCATACTCAGTCCATATTGTCATGCACAACATAATTTTACTTTATTTTTAAGGCATTTGGACATTCTAATATGTGTCCATGGCATAACTTCTTCACTAATTTGTCTGTGTACTAAGCTGGTTCTATAAGTTGACTATTTTAAACTGTGCTATCATGAGCACCAGAATGCATAGTACTTTTTTGACATATTAATTACATATCTTTGGGGATAAATTGGGATCATATGGTAATCATATTTTTTGTTTCCTGAGAAATCACACACCATTTTACATAGTGACTATTCAAATTTGCACTCACATCCAAAGCTCCCAAATCTCTGCCATGGACATTTCCTCTAGAACCTTTGAATTTCTTAGTAGTGTTCAGCCCAATATATGACGTTACACATGGAGAGAAATTTTTCCTCATAATGGTTCATTTTCAGAGCCTCACATATGCTCAGTTAGATGACTACAGTAACGACACCTTGGTCCTTTGTTTTAGCTAAATTTTTGATAAGACTTGGGGGCATCCATTGGTGTTTTAAGTATGGCAACTTGGAAATTTGATATAAATGCTGTATTTGGGAGGGATGTGAATTTCTAGTTGTCAAACAGTACAAAAAACAAACAAAGATGCCATCATAACTGTAAGCATTGCCATCAACAAATTCTTGTAACTGTAAAACTGCTATGGAAAATGAGAGGTCAGAGTGGGAGAGAAATATGGTTGCTCGTCATATGATCTGGGAGACATTTCCTAGCTCAGCATGGCTCACAGAGTCGTCAAGTCCTAGTCCATAGCTTGGTCTGATTTAACTCAGACTTAATAGACACAAGCAAACTTGGAAAATCAAAAAGAGATGTCTCTACAGAGGAGCACAGAATGATGCAAAATGGAAAGAAATCGGTATTTTTCGGTGTTGAAGAAGGGTCATGAGGCAAAATTGCAGCCTCTAAAATCTGGGAAATGCAGAGAAGGATCGATCTCATTAGAGCTGTCAGAGAGTTGATGCTCCCTGGCTCCTTGATCTTCGAACAGAATAGTAGAGGGCATTTCAGATTTCTGATCTATATAATGGTGGAATGCTGAAACGGTACTTTAAGATCCTAAGTTTAAAGGGCTTTTGTACAGTATTGATAAGGAACAAATGCAAGACTATCGCTCAATGCTTGGCTGAATACATGGCTGAGAGTAGGGCACAAATTTATAACAATCACTACTACAAGCTTACGGGGAGTCAATAGATTATCTTCCTATCTGCCCCAAGTCCCAGTGTGGTGAACTGAAGAAGAAACTCCCTCATAAGTCTTGGAAATTTGAATACATGGTCCCCAGGTGGTGGCTGTCTGGGGAAGATCAAGAACTGTGAGTTGAGTACTGGAGGATGTTTGTCATCGGGGGCGGGTTTTGAGATTTCAAAGACTGGCATCATTAGCTCAGCTTCCTGTGTGTGGTTCCAGAAGCAAGCTCTCAGTGGCCGCGGCAGTCATCACATCTGCCTACAGCCTGCTGCTTCTGCTCCAGTGTAATGGATTCTAACCCTCCTTTTGCTTTTTCATGAAGTTGTCTTGCTTGTGGTTCCTATTTATTTATTTTACAACAATAGAAAATGAATAATATTTTTATTTGCTAAGTAAAACAGTCTCTTCACAAAAAATAGCATGCATGCAGTCTTTGAAAGTGACATCATTTCACATCCTTCTGAATTCAGTTATTTAGATTAAAAGTATAGATGAAAACATGTCTGTCTGCAGCTCCTTAGCATAACAGTCTCCAATTCCTTTCTTTGACACAGCAACTGACAAAGTTGCTTAAAGACTGAACTTTCTATTAGTTTGATATTTCAAGATTGCCCTTCTGACACAGTTGCTGGGATCTACAGTTACTGTAATGGATTATTAAATATTGCTGAGGGTGGCAGGCAGTGGACAGGGGATCCTGAGAGTAGCCAGTCCTAGGCAGGGACACCGCATGAGACCATGCTGCAGGTCTCTGAAGGTGGCTGGTCCCCAGGGGCGAGCCATGTGACTTCAGAGGGCGAGAGACAGACAGATTGGCACACCATACAGGGTGATGTTGGATATTTATTCAGTAAGTTATAGAGGAGAAAGGGAGAAGGAGAGAAGAGGAGAGGAAGAGAGGAAGAGAGAGAGAGTGAGAAAGAGAAAGAGAGAGAGGAGAGACCAAAGCTGTCTCCCAGAGAGGGAGATGGAAAAGAGAGAGAGCTCAGGCTGAAAGCTGAAGATCAGCTTGCCTCAGAGGATAGGGGAGAGAGTAGGTGTGGCTTGTCTCTTAAAGAGACAGAACAATCATTACAATTACTAATTTTGCTAAGTAGATATTTTCTACCCTACAAAGCACAGACCAGGAATCTAGTGATTTTCTCAGTTCTTATAATTTCTCTTTACAATATGGAGGGTGTTTGTGGGTTTGTGTGAGTGTGTGTATATGTGCATGCATGTGTGTGTGCTCTAATAACTAAAAATAAGGTCGTGGAGGATTTATATAAAATGGATTTTTAATAACATGAGTACTTTTCATTTTTTATTTAATGCACTTCTTTTTATTGCATTAATCATCTCAAGTCATTTTCTTATGGACCTTTTCCCACGTGCTTATATGTGTCTATACACTCTGTGCATGATTTATTTGACTATGGTGCTCTGAAAAGAATAAATCGTGGACAAGTCACATGATTCAACAACTGAAAATATCTTCCAAGAATGTAATATCATTTCTCGAATGAAACGGCGACATGTGCGCTGTGTTCATGACACTCAGAGACATGATATTGCCGTCCTCCCTTTCCCGGTAGTGCGAAACATCAGAATCCAAGAATCAAAGCAAAGATTCGCTGTTATGCCTACCAATTAAACAGCTAATGAGCTAGAATAATGACCCTTTCTCCTAACTGGTTGTAAGAATAATTGGATTTAAAAATGTTTCACACATGAATGAAATCATGATGTTGCCAGTCAGAGAAAGTGAAGACAGAGCACCACACTTAAATATGTGCCCTGTAACAAAAATCATTGTGGTGTATGGCTGATAACCAGGAGTTTTGAAATGATAAGCATTGTCGCCTATCATTAAGATCTTCATAAATAGGCTACAGATCCCTGGGTGACTGCTGAGATTGCCTGATTTGAAGAGTGTAATATGAAAAGCCTTGAAAGAGCTCTGCACTGTCCAAAAGTAATTTGCATTAAAAAATCTTAGTTTAAAACATCACCGCTTTGTTGATGTGCAGAAATATTTTCTTTAAAGAATTTATTCTAAACACTTTGTAATATATAGAAGTGGGCCCAATATTCACTAATAATGGAAAGCTGAAAGAGCTTTAATAATCTATACTCTAATAACGGTATAAAAGTGAAGCATATTTTAAGGACTGTGATTTAGATGATATTGATATTTATTATAATATAAACAACTATATAACTGAAATAACATTGAAACCTGGATCTTGCGTTTCATTTTATCTTTTAGTTCCTGTGATAACTCCTAAATTATTTTAATTATTAACTGAGAAGTTTAAATTTTCAACAGCATTTCTCTAGTTTAGAGGATTGAAATATTAACATTCCTTTCAAGTTATCATCTAAAAATAATAGCTTTTTAAAGGAAAATTGTATTTACTGTTGTTTTCATGTTTTGAAAGATTAAATGAAGTAGAAATAAAAAGTTCATATTAGGTTGCCCAATAACATCCAACTATTTAAAATATCCATTTAATTAAAACTTTTTGAATCACATTGGTAAGGGCAGTCAGAAGGTGCCATGCTCTTGTTTAAATGTAATGATTTTATGTATAGGAAGATGCAATGCTTAATACTAATCAGATACATCAGTTTCAGTGCCTTTCATCAATACTTCACCACCCAATACTATCTTTGATTTAAAATGTATTACATAATTTTTGATAGCCCCTGACTTATAGCTTTATTGACCTTCAGAAAATTTCCATCATTTTAGAAAACAATTAAAATAAAGTAAAATTCTGTCAATCAAAAACCTATGACACTTAATTACTCTAAAAGAATTTTAAACAGAAATGGAGAAAATGCTTATGCTGATTTATTCATTCTATTTTCACATAGGAAATAAGAATAATAGAAATATCGGAAAAGGGTTCATACCAACTCTCTAGGGAAACATTTGTGAGGATATTTGTGTTGCCATTGCTACCGTTTGTAAAGCTATTCCTTTTTAGTAATCATTTTATATACTAACTAAAATTTATTTATTTCAATCTTTATTGAACATTTTTTCAAATCCTGATATATTCTAACCAAATTTAATTCAAAATATTTTACAGTTTTCACATATAAACAATCATTATTTGTTCTCATACCCTTGTAAAGATGCTCAAAGCATAAATATCAAACTAATAAATGATGCCTTACTGTCATTTAATCTATGTGTGGTATTATTAATCAGGCAGTTGGTATCATTCACTAGGTTTCTTAGCTTTCTTCAGATTTACTTGTCAAAAAATTTGGCAAAGTAGCAGTTACCACCTAGTTCACGGGGGCCCTAATGCTATGTCATCCCTGATAAATCATGCTGCCATAAAGGAACATTAATTATTTCTGCTCCATCTAGTAGACATCAACATCAAAATTTTCCCCCAGCTTTCATCTTCTTGTTGAAGCAAGCCCATTCATCATTGTTTCAGAAATGGATGGGCTCGGATCATGAAATATTTTTATGATTGGCAGGCTCCATGGTGGGTGAGAATAGGCAATGGTCAGCAAAGACCTTGCAGATTTATTTTCTGGGTCATGGTGCTGCCTCTAATAACTTACCACTTCTGTGTGCGGCAACTTTTAGAGGTCAGCAAGATGAGAGGACACGAACAGAGGCTGGCATGATTTCTGCACTGTTTCTTCTGAGCCGTTTGATTTTCCTGCTTTCTGATCCAAGGCAGGAACCTTTATGCAAATCAACATACCACATTTCTGGTGTCCCTCAAGTCTGCACAAGGTCATAGATGACATGGAAAAGAGCCAGTTAGAGTTTTTAAAGGCAAGAGAATAGCTTTGAGCGTAAAAACAATTTCTATTGGAAAAAGAAGCAGAGATTCTTAAACTAACTTCTCAAGACCAAATGCTGAGCAATGAAAGCACACCACTTTTCAAATGCACCAACCACTATATATATATATATATATATATATATATATATATATATATATATATATATGTCATATACACATATATCAGGGAAAACCTTATCTACCAAAGTAGAAGTTAATAAAATTACTCTGGAATTTCATTACCTCCAGAGAAGGTGCATCATACAGATTAACCTAAACTTCTCTTTCCTTAAGTTAGAAGAATAAATATGTTGATAGGGTTTTAGATATCAGTTGTAGTGAAGTGAACTTTGTAGGTTTATATCTTGAAGCATCACCTACCATTGAATAAATGACTCATTACTCAGACTCTAACTCTCCAAACAAAGCTCTAAGGTCAACCCTGAACTTTGGAAATGATTGCACAGGATGATTTAAACTTGATAATGTTCATACAAAACATATCACAGGGGAGTCTCTGAAATATAATGTATAAATGATGTCATTTCCTATTGAATTTCAGCAGCATCTCACAGGTATTTTGAGCCTGTAAGTTGTACATTTTCCTCCCTGTTTTCAGAATTCTACCTCCTATTATACCCTTTGGTGGACATAGAGTAGACATTATACTTTACCAGTCCCCTAGAATGAGATTTCATAGAAATTCTGAAGTTAGATATATTGTTTGAAAGAACAGTGAATTTAGTCAAAGCTATTTACAGCATGCCGGCAGCTAACATCAAATTGAATGGAGAGAAACTCAAAGTCATTCCACTAAAATCAGGAACACGACAAGGCTGTCGACTCTCTCCATACCTCTTCAATATAGTGCTTGAAGTTCTAGCAATAGTAATAAGACAACATAATGGGATCAAGGGGATTCGAATTTGGAAAGGAAGAAGTTAAACTTTCGTTATGTGCAGATGATATGATAGTGTACATAAGCGACCCCCAAAACTCTACCAAAGAACTCCTACAGCTGATAAACACCTTTAGTAATGTGGCAGGATACAAGAACAACTCCAAAAAATCAGTTGCCCTCCTATACACAAAGGATAAAGAAGCGGAAAGGGAAATCAGAGAAACTTCACCTTTCACGATAGCCACAAATAGCATAAAATATCTTGGGGTAACTCTAGCCAGGGAAGTGAAAGACCTATTTGACAAGAACAGTGAATTTAGGAAGAGACGGGAAACGTCTTCTGTTGAGCTTTTCTCCACATTTCCTGAATAAAAATGAAAAACTGGTGATTTTTGACCATGGCCTCCTTTGACATTGTTATTACTCCCTCAAAATATTTAAATTAAAAATACATTTTAAGTTATTTAAGCATATTCAAATAGATTCAGATAAACAAACGCTCATTCCATGCCATGCTATGGTTCTGAGCTGTTTCTCAGTTCATTCGTTTCTAACTCCACCTATACACACACTGGTTTGCCTGGAAGACATATTGAGAGCCCATGACAACAATGGTCATACAGTTAAACTGCATGTAGAGAAACCGCCCTGAGTTCTGAGTTTTACTGGATGTGGTACTGTACATTGTAGTCCTTTCACGCTGTCTCTTTTACTTGCTCACGTACGTCGTTGCTCAATGGTAAATTCTTTACTATTGTTAATCCAGTTACCTCATTTTTTATTTTGGACATTTGGAATTTATTCAACATGCTGTTGTGCAATTAATCACTTTGTGTATTCTTTTATAACATAGACTTTTATAAGGAATCAACATAAGAATAGAGATTTTCCAAATCCATGTGTCTGCTAACAAAGGGAAGTGAGTGAGCAGTGTGGTGGAGTCCTCTTTGTTAAATAATGAAAATACCAGAATGATAGAGAATAAAACCAACCCACCTCAAGCTTTGGAAATCTTTGACAGTTTATCTGCCTCCTATGGATTTTCTTTCAAAGTAAGAGGAAGAATCTGTAGAGGGAGACTCTCCCAGTCTGGTAGCTCTAACTCTCCTTGAAAACAGATTTGCTTCCTCCCTGAAAGCCCTTTAGGTTCCTGCATTTAACCTTTTCAGAGGCTTCACAACTCAGCAAGCCTAAAGCAGGCAGCCTGAAACCCTCCCAGTCCATCTTGGTGAGGCAGAACTGAAGATGGAGAATGCAGCCTGCTCACACAGGAGTAGAAACAACAGGTGCAGCTCGAGCCACCCTTCCTTCTCTGGAGGAATTGTCTCCTAAAGATTTTAAATAAAGGCACTCAAGAGAAAAAACATTGCAAGACTTATTTTCATTATCTTTTCAATCTATTTAGTTTTAATAATTTTAGATTTTCAAGTTAGTACTGTAAATCTTTCATTCCCTCCTCTCTCTTTTGCAAGTTCTCTTGTATAACTCCCAAACTCACTTTTAGCCAGTTTTAAAATTATTATTATTACAAACATGTAATATGTACCATTATATATATTGGTTAGATAACTCCTCAAAGTCCTCAATACTGGAGAAAACTTGGAAGTATGTTTAAGCACCTCTTCCCCACCTTTCCCTTTAAATGTGCTCTTCTCCTTCCATTTTCCCTTTTAATGCTTTTTACTTTCCTGCCATATTCATATTGTGCATATGACAGAAAACATATGTGTGCGCCTGCTTTATTTAACTTAAAATTATAACCAGTTTCATTTATCTATTTCCTCGCCTTTTATAAGCGTGGATAAGGAATTAATCACCCTTGCAGTGAGTTTGTTTCAACCATGCATTTAATACACAGAAATATTTTGATGCTTGCAAGGTAATGTTCAAAATGTTTGCAATAATTTTTCCTTCATTTAGCATAAATAATAGGTTTCATTTTTGGACTTTCATACATTGATTTTGTTGGCTCTCATTCTCCACTTTCTATATCTCTCCCACATAAAACATTATTTGTCCCTTTTCATTATGATGTCGCATGCATTCTATTACACTTCTCTCTTCTATCTTTAAAATCTCATTTTGCTTTCCCTTGGTCTCCTTTCTAGTTTCGTGACCTGAGTTCTCACCTACACTTAAATACATATACAGATATAAAAATTGTTAAGCAAAAAAACCTATGTATGAGAAAGAGCATGAGGATTTCTGAGTCTGGGTTACATAATTTAATACTTTCCAATTTCCATTTTCCTGCTAATTTCACAATTTAATTTTATGACTAAATAAAATTCTAATGTGCAGTTTTCACTGTAATAACCAATTTTAAAGCCACATGGAAGTACCAGAATCTCACTGTGCATCGCATTTCCATTTGCTAGTCATCTATTCGTCTCCAGATTGATACCATTTCTTACTGTTGGCTTCATATCAAAGAGCTTTCCTTAGTTCATAAGGTGTGTGGATTTCTTGTAAAATGTTGAGCATTAATTAAGGAGAGAACTGATCATTAAGCACCTCTTCCACTCATAAGTAAAAGAAGACATCTTTGTGGTCAGAATGCACGAAATAGCTATTTCTAGACAGGACAAGAGATGCTTCCACTTTTGTCAAATTTGAGCATAGCTGTTTTAGTTGCTTGTTTTGTTTTGGTACTTTCCTCCATGGGCAGTGGACAGCAGTTAAGTCAGATGAACATTAACAGTCTTTCAATCGATCTGTCTATCAAAGTCAAGAAACAAAACGAAAATGGAAAAATAATGGTTTTGCATAACTTGATAAGATTCTGACTCCACATTGCTATCAAAAAATTTCTATAAAAATTAAGATAATAACTGCTAATTTTAACTCATCTAAATCATATTTAAATTAGTGTACCATTTTTATATTTAGTTGAGATATTTGTGTAATTATAGTTTCCATATTAAAATATATATCTAGTTTAGGTTGCAAATGTGACTTTTCTTATGTTTACAGAGTGATATTGCCATCCCCATATTTAAATGTTTTGGTATATCTCATTTCCAGTTATTCCCAATTTCCAGTCTTTGGGTTTTTTATTTTATGTCATTATGCCCTATGTGCTTTAATATTGTCCATGTGGTCTACTGTCATTCAGAGAAGTGAGACAATCTTTACATGAATAGATAGCTGCTGCATCCAGATTTTTTGTATATGATACTTATAAAAAATTCTGGAAGCCAAGTCTTTTCCTTTCTCAAGCATGTAAATGAAGAGCATATGGCAAACATAGGAGAGGAAATTTTTTGTGGACTTACACATCTGGAGACTAGCAAAAGAATCTATCTGAAAGCAAATTTCTAGGATTTCTGTATATTTTTCTTGTGCTAAAACTGCTCAAGTTAAAGCTAATATAGTGAAGACGAGAGAGGAGAAACTGAGAAATGTACCCTGGTTATTTCCAGTGCATTGTACTTGAGTAAACTGAGCACTGTTTATATGTAAAGCACAGTGCCAGGCACAGAGAGAAATGCAGAAAACGATCTAAGTAATTCCAACCATAGGAGAAATAGAAGAGTCACTGGATTAACTGAGAGGAAGCATCAGAGGCCACACAAGGGTCAGTAATACGCCAAGTCAAGATGACTACCCGGAAGGCCACCTGGAGACCAAAGAGGACATTACAGTCTCATGTATAGCAATTTAAATGATAAATCCCAGGGGAAATATTGACATGTCCCATCTTCAACAAGGTGGTAGAATCATTGACCAGCTGGTTGTTCTGAGTGCTGACAAAGATGTTTTAAATATCTTAAACATTTTAATAAAACAATAAATTGTAGTTTATATTTGGAAATAGCAAACAGATATTATCATGTAGTGAAGAAGCTAAAGTATATTGAAGCAATTCATTCTCTCTTTCCTATTTTATTTCTTCTAACTTATCCTCTCTTTTCTTTTTGTTTGTTTTTGGAGAAATTCATTCAAGAATGTAATGTTTTCAATAAATCTATTCTCTACTGCCACCTCTTTACTTCTATGACTCCTCCTCTCACCATTTCCCCTCCAAATTTCATTACAATTTTTAGATCCACAAAGTCTCCTCAATGCTGCGTAAATGTACGTGCATGTAAAACCTTCCACTGAAACATGGGCGGTATCAGGGACTGCGTGCATAAAAAAAAAAAAAAAAAAAAAAAAAAAAAAAAAAAAAAAAAAAAAAAAAAAAAAAAAAAACCTTCTCTCCCTCCACCATCTGCCATCATAGGCCTTCAGCTATAGGTAGAATTTTGAAAGACCCTCTGCTATCCATGGTGGGATTTGGATGGCTTTATATTCTGTACTGAGTTTTGCAATCATTGCCCCTGTGACTTCATGCACACCATGTCTGGAAAACACTTTCATGTTACCATAGTGAGTTGTCATTTTGATCAGTCAGACAAATATTCATCCAGTGACAGACATGCACTGAACCTTTGGTTTTAAATAAGTTTGTTTAAGTTTGTTAAAATATACAAAATATACATACTGTTCTGCAGGAAGGCTTTAAATAAGGGTCTGGGAGTAAGGCAACATTTCTCTCACTGAAAATCTTTCAAAAGACACAGAGTCTCCTGAGAAAGACCTTGACAGGTAAAACTCTTCACAAAAACATGTTTGGTCTGAATCTCAAAGGACCAAGAATTCAAATAAGAACAAAACAAACCGCTAAGGAAGAGATGAGAGACGCAACCTTCACCTCTTTTATAATTTTATAACCTATGTTGCAATTTCACCTGTTTTGTGGATACCTTACAGCCTCAAAAGTATTACTTTTGCCACAAATTATTTTTATAAGGAATAAGCAGATAGTGTTATGTTGGAGAATAGTGGGATAGGGATAAAGCATGTAATAAAAGGGCAAATCCCCATTGTATTTATTTTTAGAGAAAAAAATCAATGTATTTGTTTTTGTTGTTGTTGAAATCAGCCATGTTTCTCCTCTTTGCTCAGAAGCACTTGGTATCATTAGATGTCAGTGTTTGTGTAAGCATTAGAAAGAATGTTTGACAGCCAGCCCTAGTGCCACATGTTCATCGGCATAAGAGAATTTGTGGATCTTTCTCTTTCCAGGGGAGTCTCATTCACTGAGACATTGTTGAGTTCTTGTCAGGCTCGCAAATCATAGGATACAGACACCACTTTCTCACATTAGTGAGTCCAGAAGCAATCACTCCCATTCAGGCATTTTAAGTCAAGCCTAGAAAATCAGGACTGGGGCCATTACGGTGTATGTTCACAGCAGAAAAGTATATGAGGCAATAAATACTGGTTGAGGTTGGCTAACCGCTGAAATGAAGGAACAGTTTTCAATAACCACTGAAGCTATTTGTGGTAAATATACTCCTAAACCATGAACATTGGTCCCATTTAGTTGATGGAGTTCTAAAAGCAGTAAGAAATGATTAAAAAGTAACACATCTAGTTTTTTTTCTTTGTGAGTGACGTGAAAATGCTGAGTTGTTGCTTATTCTTTTTGAGTGTACATTCTGCACATAACTTATGTACAAAGATAACTTAAGATAAGGAAAAAATTATTATCAAATGGACATATATTTTGGGATGGAAGGGATGTCATGAAGGCTAAAGAAATGTGTAAAACACCGTTTTAAATGTATCCCATATACATACATCTTCATGTAAGTATACAATTCCTCAAAATATTCTCAAAGATTCTCTTAGCAATATGAAAGCTTGAGGGATCTATGGAAAGGGCAGGGGTATGCTTCTGTAAACATGGAAAGTATCTGATGTATGCACAGACCTCTGTTGTCTCTGTCTTCTTTTAATGCTTTGTCTTCTTTTCTGCTACTACTGGACACTGACCTGACTTTTCTTGCTGGCTTTAAATCCTACTTTGGTCTTTCATATGTAATCTTTGCGAGATAAAATGAAACTTTGATTGCAATTTATTATGGTGGGTGTGATGTGAAAGTCTTCATATTGCTTCCCGGTACTTTTCATTCCTAAAAAAAAAAAAAAAAAAAAAAAAAAAAAATTAGCTTGCTATTTAAAGTCCCTCACTGTTATGTCAGTTTTATCAGTGCTCAAGTGATGTGAGATTCCCCTCTGTATGCTGTAAATGTCATTGGTTAATAAAGGAACTTCTTTGGGCCTCTGGAAGAGATAGAGGGGAACAGTTAGGTAGGAAAAACCTAAGCAGAATGCTGGGAGAAAGAAGGCGGGGTCAGAGAAAAGCCATGTATCTGGCCAGACACAGATGCTGGATGCTGGGAACTTTACAGGGTAAACCACAGCCACGAAGTGATACACAGATTAATGGAGATGGATTAAATTAATATGTAAGGGCTAGCCAATAAGGAGCTAGAGCTAATGGGGCCAAGCAGTGGTTTAAATGATATGGCTTCTCTGTGATTATTTTGATTCTGGGTGGCCAGGATAAACAAGCTGCCCCTACTGCACTCAAACAAGGAAGTAGACCCAGATTCTACATTCCAAATGGTCAGTTCTTAATGAAGATAAAATTGAAAACTCAAGACCTTTTGCTGTGAATGCGTCAACCACATAGTGAAATGATTGGTCATAGTTACAATGGGGTTTCACTCCTTGCTGAATATGGAGGAGCAAATTTCATGAATTGGAAGCACCATTTTAGCAAATCTTACAATATGAAGCAAGCAGATTAAAGGCCTGAAGGATGCTATGGATTGCAAATGGCATGCCTTAGGACCAACAGTTAGAAATGGAAACAATTGGCAGATGCATTAAACAACCACACTGTAGATCAACTCCAGAAATCCTGGTACTTTTTAAAAAATATTCCTTTATTTGATCCCACTACGTTTTTCTTCTGACTATTAGTATTCTTTTGACATTTCTAGCAAACTGATAAAGTCTTCAACATTTCATTGTTTTATTCTTTTAACTGTGTGTGTGTATGTGTGTGTGTGTGTGTGTATGTGTGTGTGTACGCACACGCTCGCACGCAAGTGTATGTGTGTCTGTGTGTGTTTTAAGTCTAAGTTTACATTTTTCTCTCTTGGAGGATGCTGCTAATATTCTGTCTGAAATTTCCCTGCCTACCATGCTCTATATCAGTACCCTATATGTATTCCCTATATTGCTTATGACAACCTGTGACAACCTCTGCATGTCTCCCTTGTCTATTTGCCTGTAGAGTCTATGTGTTCAGCAATGGGAAGAATGTTTATTCACCATTTAGTCACGTTATTAAGGACCAGTGATGTACATGCTAGGTACCCTGTTTGTTTACTGAGGGAAGTTTAAGTGAAAGGTGATTGGTTCTCATAATGAACTTCATGGTGATCCACTAACTGTAATGACAAGATGTGACTGACTTATAAAAGTTACTGATATGAAACAAGATATTTATTGAATAAAATTTTATAAAAATATTCTAAACATTAAGGGGAGCTCAAATCATGTGGTACCACTTGGTGTGGGATTCCCCTCTATATATTGTGAATATGTTTTAATACCATTGGCCAATAGAGAAACTGTTTAGTCCTATGGCAGGGTAGAATAGAGCTAGGTGGGAAAACTAAACTAAATGCAGAGAGAAAGAAGGCAGAGTCAGGGAGTTGCCATGTAGCTGCTGAAGGAGAAGGATTGTGTAAACCACACCTTTGTGGCAATATATAGATTAATAGAAATTGGTTAACTTAAAATATGATAGTTAGTTAATAAGAACCTTGAGCTAAAAGGCCAAACACTGTTGTAATTAATATAGTTTCTGAATGATTATTCAGGTCTGGGCAGCCAGAAAAAGAAAGAACAGTCTCTGATTACAACCACTTCTTGCTTAAGTGATTTGAAAAGGAAGTACTGTTCGCAGTAATCTCAATTTTGAGGAGGATATAGTACTGCTCCATAGGCTTCTTGCTACTAGGCTCAAATAATTTGAACCAAAAGTTACTCAGAATACTAAATAAAATACAGGGATGTGTTGATAAAAGTTGATGGCCACATTTATCGCAGGAAATTCAACACTACTAAGGGAATAAGATGGTTATGCATATAAAATAAGATAATGCATGCCTGAATTTGGCTCATTGCAATCTAAGTATTTATTTAAACAGCTATATTTTATGGTTAGGAAGTCACACCAGACCTGTATAAGATGGGTCTTGTTACTAAAAAGATAACAGCTTAGAAAAAGTCAAATACAAAATATAAGAGTCAGCGTTATTCAGGAGAAAAACATGAGAAATTTGCCTAGAATTCATGACATATTTAAGAAACCAATAAAAAAAGGAATAGGAATGATATTTATCATGGAAAAATATTAAATTTTCAAAACCCTGGTTTTAAATTTACTAATCAATCTCCTTTATGCAATGCTCATTAACAGATTTTAATATGACTGTCATGTTTGGGATACTTGGCTGTATTTGTAAATGACATATATACATTTTAATGTATGTACTGAACAGTATGTACTTAGAGAGTAGACCTTTTTTTCATAAAATGTACAATGAGTTGCCAAAGACGAATATACACATACTTAAAGAATTTGTTACCAATGAACTTTTCATGATGATCCAAGTGTTAGTACTTCTCAAAATTATGAATATTCTATGTACAGACATAAGTAAACTTTATACTTTAGAAATGTACTTTTTGCAAATACTTGATTCCCATAATTAAAAAAGTATGTGTGATGCACATGTTTGTGGAGGTATGTGCATGTTCATGTGTGTGACTGAGGATGAGTGTATAGAGGTGAGAGAACTAGGCCTCGTCTTCCATATTGGTTGAAACAGGGACTCTTTCTGGCTACATTGTACATCAGGCTAACTGGCCTTCTTGTTTCTACTCTACATCTCTCTCTAGAAGAGGTGGGATTGTAGATGCATGCACTATCAAATATGGATGCCAGGCATCCAGATTTAGGTCCTCATGTTTCTATGGCCAATTTTCCACAGATCTATTTCCCTATCTCCATTTCCCATACTTTATAAATGTAGAGTCTAGTACATAGTTTTTACATACAATAATATTTGTAATCCTCATCTATTAAACTCAAAATAATGCTAATAATTTACAATTCCATATTAAAATTCCCAACAAGTTTTATTGCAGTGAATGTCTGAATCAATCTATGGTATGTTTGAATAACTGTTTGCACATGACATGGTGAACTCCCCCCCCCCCGAAAAAAAATAAAAATTGTTAATTGTTAAAGAAATAATGAATTTAATAGTTTTTTTTTTTTTATAGTAAATTTTATTAAATTATAAAAGTTTCCAATTCCGCCCCCCCTCCCAACACCCTCCCACTCCCCCCACTCCCCCCCTCCTTCCCCTCCGTCCCCCAGGGCAGTCAGGGTTTCCTGCCCTGTGGGAAGCTCCAGCTCCCTCCCCCTCCCTCCAGGTCCAGGAAGGCTAGCATCCAAACAGACTGGATCCCCAAAATCCAGCATATGCAGAGGAAACAGGTCCCAGTGTCATAGTCAATGGCTTTTCAGAAAGACCCCGGGCCAGCCACAGTCAGAGAATCCGGCCAAATTCCGAGAATCTGTCTAGATCACGTCCTCGTTCAGTCCCAGTCCGGCTGGCCCTGGTAAACTCTCATCAGATCCGTTCCCTTGTATCAGTGGGTGATAGCATCCCTCGCAGTACTGATTTCGTTTTTCATGTTCCTCCTCCTTCCGCTCCCCCTCCGGACCTCGGGGGGCTCAATCCGGTCCTCCAATGTGGGCCTCCGACTGCATAGCCGTCCTTCGCCAGAGGAAGGATCTATGGTGATAAGCAAAATATACATCAGTATGGTCATGGGCCACGGCCGATTCAGGCACCCTCTCCTCTGTCCAGAGAGCAATCTGGGGGATTTCTCCTTGGACCTGGGATCCCATATATAATCAAGTCTCCTGTAAACCCTAAAATGGCTCCCTTAGTTGAAATATATTGTTCCCTGATCCCATATTCATCCTACCTCCCTCCCCCCCCCCCATCCCCGGCCACCAAGCTTTCCCCGTTCCTCCCCTACTCCCTTCTCTCTAGTCCTCTCCCCCTCCATCGACCCTCCCACCCCCCCATGCACCCGAGGTTACCTGGGACTCATGTATATTTCCTACCTCCTGGTGGATAGCTAAATAATCTTCATCAGGTTCATCTTCTTATTTAGCTTCACTAGGATCACGAATAATAGGCTCAAAGACCTTTAATTATGGTTAGAATCCACTTATGAGTGAATACATACCGTGTTCCTCTTTTTGGGTCTGGCTTACCTCACTCAGTAAAGCGTTTTCTATTTCCATCCATTTGCATGCAAAATTCAAGATGTCATTGTTTTTTTACCGCCGAGTAAAACTCTAATGTATATATGTTCCACACCTTTTTTAACCATTCTTCTATTGAGGGGCACCTAGGTTGTTTCCATGATCTGGCTATTACAAATAGTGCAGCTATGAACATAGTTGAACAAATGCTTTTGTAGTATGTTAGGGAATCTTTAGGGTATATTCCCAAGAGTGGTATTGCTGGGTCCTGAGGGAGGTTGACTCCCAGTTTCCTGAGAAACCGCCACACTGATTTCCACAGTGGCTGCACGAGTTTGCATTCCCACCAACAATGGATGAGTGTTCCCCTCACCCCACATCCTCTCCAGCATAGGCTATCGTTGGTGTTTCTGACTTTAGCTATTCTGACAGGTGTAAGATGGTATCTCAAAGTGGTTTTGATTTGCATTTCCCTGATCGCTAGGGAGGTTGAGCATGACCTTAAGTGTCTTCTGGCCATTCGAAGTTCATCTGTTGTGAATTCTCTGTTAAGTTCAGTACCCCATTTTTTAATTGGGTTAATTAGAGTTTTAGTGCCTAGTTTCTTGAGTTCTTTGTATATTTTGGAGATCAGACCTTTGTCTGATGAGGGGTTGGTGAAGATCTTCTGCCAGTCAGAAGGCAGCCTTTTTGTCCTACTGACAGTGTCCTTTGCTTTACAGAAGCTTCCCAGTTTCAGTAGATCCCATTTATTCATTGTTTCTCTTATTGTCTGTGCTGCTGGGGTCCTACTTAGGAAGAGGCCTCCTGTGCCTAAATCTTGTAGACTACTTCCCACTTTCTCTTCTATCAGGTTCAAAGTGGACGAATTAATGTTGATGTCTTTAATCCATTTGGACTTGATTTTTGTGCATGGTGATAGATATGGATCTACTTTCATTTTTTTACAGGTTGACATCCAGTTATGCCAGCACCATTTGTTAAAGATGCTTTCCTTCTTCCATTGTATACCTTTAGCTCCCTTGTCGAAAATTAGGTGTTCATAAGTTTGTGGGTTAATATCTGGGTCTTCTATTCGATTCCATAAGTCGACTTCTCTGTTCTTATGCCAATACCAAGCTGTTTTCAATACTGTAGCTCTATAATAGAGTTTGAAGTCAGGGATGGTAATGCCTCCAGAAGTTCTTTTATTGTATAAGATTGTTTTGGCTATCCTGGGTTTTTTGTTTTGCCATATAAACTTGATTATTGTTCTCTCAAGGTCTGTGAAGAAGTTTGATGGGATTTTGATGGGGATTGCATTGAATCTATAGATTGCTTTTGGTAGAATTGCCATTTTTACTATGTTGATTCTCCCAATCCAAGAGCAGGGGAGGTCTTTCCATTTTCTGGTATCCTCCTCAATTTCTTTCTTCAAAGACTTAAAGTTTTTGTCAAATAGGTCTTTCACTTCCTTGGTTAGAGTAACCCCAAGATATTTTATGCTATTTGTGGCTATCATGAAGGGTGATGCTTCTCTGATTTCCCTCTCTGCTTCTTTATCCTTTGTGTATAGGAGGGCCACTGATTTTTTGGAGTTGATCTTGTATCCTGCCACGTTACTAAAGGTGTTTATCAGCTGTAGGAGTTCTTTGGTAGAGTTTTTGGGGTCGCTTATGTACACTATCATATCGTCAGCAAATAGCGAAAGTTTAACTTCATCCTTTCCAATTCGAATCCCCGTGATCCCCTTATGTTGTCTTATTGCTATTGCTAGAACTTCAAGCACTATATTGAAGAGGTATGGAGAGAGTGGACAGCCTTGTCGCGTTCCTGATTTTAGTGGAAAGGCTTTGAGTTTCTCTCCATTCAGTTTGATGTTAGCTGTCGGCTTGCTGTATATTGCTTTTATTATATTTAGGTATGATCCTTGTATCCCCAGTCTCTCCAACACCTTTATCATAAATGGGTGTTGAATTTTGTCAAATGCTTTTTCAGCATCTAGTGAGATGATCATATGGTTTTTTTCTTTCAGTTTATTTATATGATGGATTACATTGATAGATTTGCGTATGTTGAACCAGCCCTGCATCTCTGGAATGAAGCCGACTTGATCATAATGGATAATTTTTCTAATGTGCTCTTGGATTCGGTTTGCCAGTATTTTATTGAGAATTTTCGCGTCGATGTTCATGAGTGAGATTGGCCTGTAATTCTCTTTCTTGGTTGTGTCTTTGTGTGGTTTTGGTATTAGGGTAACTGTAGCTTCATAAAAGGAGTTAGGCAGTGACTCTTCTGTTTCTATATTGTGGAATACATTAAGGAGTATAGGTATTAGCTCTTCCTGAAAGTTCTGGTAGAATTCTGCATTGAAACCATCTGGTCCTGGGCTTTTTTTGGTAGGAAGATTTTTGATAACAGCTTCTAGTTCTTCACGACTAACAGGTCTATTTAGATTGTTCACCTGGTCTTGGTTCAACTTTGGTATATGGTACTTATCTAAAAAAATGTCCATTTCTTTTACATTTTCCAACTTTGTGGCATATAAACTTTCGTAGTAAGATCTAATGATTCTCTGAATTTCCTCTGTGTCTGTGGTTATGTCCCCCTTTTCATTTCTGATCCTATTAATTTGCAAGTTCTCTCTCTGCCGTTTGATTAGTTTGGATAGGGGTTTGTCAATCTTGTTAATTTTCTCCAAGAACCAGCTTTTTGATTCATTGATTCTTTGGATTGTTTTCTCTGTTTCTATTTTGTTGATTTCAGCCCTCAGTTTGATTATTTCCAGTCTTCTACTCCTCCTGGGTAAATCAGCTTCTTTTTTTTCTAGAGCTTTCAAGTGTGTTGTTAAGTCTCCAATGTGTGTTTTCTCTGTTTTCTTTAGGTGGGCACCTAGTGCTATGAACTTTCCTCTTAGCACTGCTTTCATAGTGTCCCATAGGTTTGAATACGTTGTGTCTTTGTTTTCATTATATTCAAGGAAGACTTTAATTTCTTTCTTTATTTCTTCCTTGACCCAGGGGTGATTTAGTAGTTGACTGTTCAACTTCCATGAGTTTGTTGGCTTCCTGGGGGTACCATTGTTGTTGAATTCTAATTTTAATCCATGGTGATCTGACAAGACACAGGTGGTCACTAATATTTTTTTGTATCTGTGGAAGTTTGCTTTGTTACCAAGTATGTGGTCAATTTTCGAGAAGGTTCCATGAGCTGCAGAGAAGAAGGTATACTCTTTCCTATTTGGGTGGAGTGTTCTATAGATGTCTGTTAAGTCCATTTGATTCAGTACCTCCAGTAAATCTCTTATTTCTCTGTTAGGTTTCTGTCTGTTTGACCTGTCCATTGGTGAGAGAGGAGTGTTGAAGTCTCCTACTATTAGTGTGTGTGGTTTGATGACTGCCTTGAGTTCTAGAAGAGTTTCTTTTACATATGTGGGTGCCTTTATATTAGGGGCATAGATATTCAAGATTGAGACTTCTTCCTGATGAATTGTTCCTGTTATGAGTATGAAATGTCCATCTCCATCTCTTCTGATTGATTTTAGTTTGAAGTCGATTTTGTTAGATATTAGAATGGCCACACCCGCTTGTTTCTTAGGTCCATTTGCTTGGAAAACCTTTTCCCAACCCTTTACTCTGAGTAGGTGTCTGTCTTTGTGGTTGAGGTGTGTTTCTTGTAGACAGCAGAATGTTGGATCCTGTTTTCGTATCCAATCTCTAAGTCTGTGCCTCTTTATAGGTGAGTTGAGACCATTGATATTAAGTGATATTAATGACCAGTGATCGATGACTCCGGTCATTTTTTTGGGTAGTAGCGTGTATGTGTTTTCCTTCTTTGAGTTGTGCTTGTGAAGGGTCGCTAGATGTCTGAGTTAATGTAGGCAGTGTTGGGAATGTTGGATTCCTTGGGTTGTGATTTTCCTTCTAGTATTCTCTGTAAGGCTGGATTAGTAGCTACGTATTGTTTAAATTTGTTTTTATCCTGGAATATTTTGTGTTCTCCGTTGATAGTGAACAATAGCTTGGCTGGGTAAAGTAGTCTGGGTTTGCATCCATTGTCTCTTAGTTTCTGCAGTACCTCTATCCAGGACCTTCTGGCTTTCATGGTTTCCATCGAGAAGTCTGGTGTAAGTCTGATAGGTTTACCTTTATAAGTTACTTGACCTTTTTCCTTTGCAGCTCTCAATATCCTTTCTTTAGTCTGAATGCTTTGTGTTTTGATTATTATATGACGAGGGGATGTTTTTTTCTGATCCAGTCTATTCGGTGTTCTGTATGCTTCTTGAACCTTCATAGGAATATCGTTCTTTAGGATGGGAAAGTTTTCTTCTATAATTTTGTTGAGTATATTTTCTGGACCTTTGAAATGCAATTCTTCTCCTTCTTCTACTCCTATTATTCTTAGATTTGGTTTTTTTATTGTGTCCCACAGTTCCTGAATGTTTTGTGATGAGAATTTGTTGGATTTGCTGTTTTCTTTGGACAGAGTGTTTAATTTCTCTATGGTGTCCTCAGAGTCTGAGATTCTTTCTTCTATCTCTTGTATTCTATTGGTTAAGCTTGTTTCTGAAGTCTCTGTTCGTTTACCCAGATTTTCCATAGCCAGCCGGCCCTCGGTTTGTGATTTCTTCATTGACTCCATTTCAGTTTTCAAATCTTGAACTGTTTCTATTACCTGTTTGATTGTTTTTTCTTGGTTTCCCAGAATTTCATTTACGGATTTACTCATTTCTTCAAACTTTTTGGTATATTTCTCTTCCAATTCTTTACTCATTTCCTCAATTTTTTTGTTATACTTATCTTCCATTTCTTTACGGCAGATTTTCACCTCCTGTTTAAGTTCCTCTATTATTTTCATAAAGAAGCGCTTAGAGTCGATTTCTTCTATTTCTTCTGGAGTAGGGTGTTCAATTCTTCTAGTTTCGAGCTCCCTGGATTCTGGCGATGTCATGTTGCCTTTCAGGTTGTTGGAGGAATTCTTGCATTGGCGCCTGCCCATCTCTCCCACTCTGGATGAAACTCCTCAGCACTTTCTGGATAGAACTCCTCAGCACTCTCTGGGTAGGACTTCACAGCACTCTCTGGATAGAGCACCTCAGCCCTCTCTGGGAAGAACTCCTCAGCAGGGCAACAGGGCTAGCTGGTCTTCCCAGGACCCAGGAGACAAAGGGCCCGCAGCAGTGGGGGGAGGGGAGGGGTCCCTTGGAACACCGAAGACCCTGCCGCAGAAGCTGAGGGGGGAAGGGCTGTGCTCCCTTCCCGGAGAGGCAGGCAAGCTGCCCAGGCTAGCACCCACTCACCTCTCTGGGAAGAACTGCTCAGCAGGGCAACAGGGCTAGCTGGTCTTCCCAGGACTCAGGAGACAAAGGGCCCGCAGCAGTGGGGGGAGGGGAGGGGTCCCTTGGAACACCGAAGACCCTGCCGCAGAAGCTGAGGGGGGAAGGGCTGTCCTCCCTTCCCGGAGAGGCAGGCAGGCTGCCCAGGCTAGCACCCACTCACCTCTCTGGGAAGAACTGCTCAGCAGGGCAACAGGGCTAGCTGGTCTTCCCAGGACTCAGGAGACAAAGGGCCCGCAGCAGTGGGGGGAGGGGAGGGGTCCCTTGGAACACCGAAGACCCTGCCGCAGAAGCTGAGGGGGGAAGGGCTGTGCTCCCTTCCCGGAGAGGCAGGCAAGCTGCCCAGGCTAGCACCCACTCACCTCTCTGGGAAGAACTGCTCAGCAGGGCAACAGGGCTAGCTGGTCTTCCCAGGACTCAGGAGACAAAGGGCCCGCAGCAGTGGGGGGAGGGGAGGGGTCCCTTGGAACACCGAAGACCCTGCCGCAGAAGCTGAGGGGGGAAGGGCTGTCCTCCCTTCCCGGAGAGGCAGGCAGGCTGCCCAGGCTAGCACCCACTCACCTCTCTGGGAAGAACGGCTCAGCAGGGCAACAGGGCTAGCTGGTCTTCCCAGGACTCAGGAGCGAATTTAATAGTTTTATGTGCCTAGTTTATCTAATGAATATCATATGGAAAATAATGCCACACATCAGTTTCTAACTTTCCAGGTATTACAAACTTACATGGGTTTGTTTTTCTTATTCCTCATAAAAAATAATGAATCTGATTCGTGTTTTGTTAGTCTCCATTCTGTAGGCCAATGCCTTATCCCTTTTGAAACAATTGGATTTAAGACTTCAGTGATCTAAATTTAGTTCCTGTTCTGTACTCATTAACTTCATGCAGACAAAGCAGATGGTCACTTGTAAAATTGCTCATGTGTTTATGAAGAAAATCAATTAGTGCCACCCCTGTGGATTTCTTACCTATTTCTCCTTAAGCCCTCGTCAACAAATGTATCGATAGAGTCAGCTGTTGGCAGGTGCAGACCCCTGTACTTTCATGTAAGAAGAGGACTCATCACACATATTAAAGAAGCTTGAAAAGAAACAAGAAAGGCACAAGAGTGCTATCCACAGGAGGTGAAGAGAGGAGGGACAGTGGGGGAGGGAAACATTGAGGGGTAGGAACAGGACTCAGCAAACACAGGGAAGCTGTACCTGGAAGGGAGCTGAGTTTTCAAACTCATTTGTTACTTCATTTATACTAAAACTACAAAAAACATTTGGAGGTTTCCCGCTCTTGGAGTTTATCAGAGAACTAGCTCCTCCTCAAGAAAACTTCTGTTTCTTTATTGTTATCTGATTTTTTAAAATTCTCTATGTATTTTAAAACAAAGGAAAAGATAACCAGTTTGTGTGCCTTCCTGGCAAAGTTAGTGCTCCTGCACTCACCATTTCTTAGTTGTCTGTAGTTCTTTTTTTTTTCATTTATTTATTTATAAAAATTTCCACTTCCTCCCCTCCTTCCAATACTCTTCATCTCCCCCCACTCCCTCTCCTCCTCCCTCTCCAGTCCAAAGAGCAGTCAGGGTTTCCTGCCCTGTGGGAAGTCCAAGTTCCTCCCCCCTCCCTTCAGGTCTAGGAAGGTGAGCATCCAAACAGACTAGGATCCCAAAAAAGCCAGTATATGCAGAGGAAACAAGTCCCAGTGCTATTATCAATGGCTTCTCAGTCAGCCCCCATGTCAGCCACATTCAGAGACTCCGGTTTGATCACATGCTCCTTCAGTCCCAGTCCAGCTGGCCTTGGTGAGCTCTCATTAGATTAGTCCCCTTGTATCAGAGGGTGAACGCACCCCCGCGGTCCTGATTTCCTTGTTCATGTTCTTCCTCCTTCTCCTCCTCATTTGGACCTTGGGAGCTCAGTCCAGTGCTCCAATGTGGGTCTCTGTCTCTATCTCCATCCATCCTCGGATTAAGGTTCTCTCTGATCTTGCCTTCCTTGCTCACATTCTCCCTCCTTCTGCTTCTCATTTGAACCTAGGGAGCTAAGTCCAGTGCTCCAATGTGGGTCTCTGTCTCTATCTCCATCCTTCGCCAGATGAAGATTCTATGATGATATGCAAAATATTCATCAGTATGGTTATGGGACAAGGCCGGTTCAGGCACCCTCTCCTCTGCTGCCCAGGGAACAATCTGGGGACCTCTCCTTGGTCCTGGGAACCCCTCTAGAATCAAGTCTCTTGCAAACCCTAAAATGGCTCCCTTAGTTGAGATATATACTTCCCTGCTCCCATATCCATCCTTCCTCCCTCCCCCATCCCATTCCCCCAAGCTATCCTGAATCCTCCCTTTCTCCCTTCTCTCTAACCATCTCCCCTTACATCCACCGCCCACCCCCCGTGCACCCAAGTTTGCCTGGCAATCTTGTTTACTTTCAATATCCAGGAGGATAACTATATGATTTTCTTCAGGATCACCTTTTTATTTAGCTTCTCTATGATCACGAATTATAGACTCAAAGACCTTTAATTATGGCTAGAATCCACTTATGCGTGAGTACATACCATATTCCTCTTTTTGGGTCTGGGTTACCTCACTCAAGTAATGCGTTTTCTATTTCCATCCATTTGCATGCAAAATTCAAGATGTCATTGTTTTTTACCGCTGAGTAAAACTCTAATGTGTATATGTTCCACACCTTCTTTAACCACTTTTCTATTGAGGGGCACCTAGGTTGTTTCCAGGTTCTGACTATTACAAATAGTGCTGCTATGAACATAGTTGAACAAATGCTTTTGTAGTATGATAGGGCATCTCTTGGGTATATTCCCAAGAGTGGAATTGCTGGGTCCTGAGGGAGGTTGACTCCCAGTTTCCAGAGAAACCGCCACACTGATTTCCACAGTGGCTGCACAAGTTCGCATTCCCACCAACAATGGATGAGTGTTCCCCTCACTCCACATCCTCTCCAGCAGAGGCTATCATTGGTGTTTTTGATTTTAGCTATTCTGACATGTACCTAAGTGTGTAGCTACAATAGTTAATAATAATAAAAAAAGAAGCCATACAGTCAAAAGCTGGAAAAGAAGAAATATGGGTGTGTTTGGAGGAAGAAAAGGAAAGGGAAAATGATGTAATTATATTTCTCTAAGAAAATAAATAAAATAATTTTTCAAAAGGTAAAAGAAAAATTCTCATATAAAATATGATATCTCCCCATTCTACCGATGCCACATTTTTAGCACTTTCAAAAGAATAAGTTTTGTTGCAGATAATGGTTTTTTCCACCACAGAGATGAGAACACAGAAGCCCAACTATCTCTCAGTCCAAAATTATTAAACTAGGTGTCTCAGTGTCTGCCTATTGGTGAGGCTTCAGCAAGCACCTAATTCCACAAGATTGCAGTACTCCAACTAACATTCATATTCACAGAGCATGTAGCCTCTATCTTCTGTGGAATTGTCTCCACAGTTGGGTAGATGGCTCAATGGGTAAAGCACATGTTATGAAAGCCTGAGAATCAGAGTTGAGAGTAAGGAGCCAGGGTGGTTGGAGGTGGTATATTCCTTGAATGCCAGTTCTTGGGAGGCTGAGGCAGAGGCAGGTGGATCTCTGTGAGTTCAAGGCCTGCTTGATCTACAGAGTGAGTTCTGGGTTAGCTAGGACTGTTTCACAGAGAAACCCCATCTAAAACAAGCAAACAAACAAAAAGTAAAAGCTAGGAGCCTCTATCCCAAGTAGTGATATATGTGTGTGTGTGTGTGTGTGTGATATAATGTGATATATATATATATATACATATATGACACATGCAGTGTGATATATAGTATGTGTATATGCGTATATATGTGTGTGTACATATGTGTATATACTATGTATTGTGTATGTGTGCATAATATTTTACCAATTGTGTACTTTTTGACAGAGTGCTCACAAACTAAAGAAACTTGATACTTCTTTTTACTTATTTATTTATTTTCAGTTTTCCATGACAGGTCTTCTCTGTGTAGCCCTGGTTGTCCTGGCACAAGGTCTGTAGATCAGACTGACCTTGATCTCAGATACCCACCAGCTTCTGCCTCCCAACTGTTGGGAATAAAGTCATGTGCCACCACTGCATATCTAAAAGCTTAATAATTGTTATCAAATTGTTCTCCAAACCTATTTTGATTTAATGATTCCTTCAGTGCCATAGAGGTGCTCTGGGTGGACTTTCCCCCCTCCCACCTAGGAAGCTGATGATGAAAAGTTGTCCTAACCTTGTCTGGAATTCTTCAGTTGAGCCTCTGCTCTACTGGCCCTACAGTCTTTCCAAATTCTTTCCTTATCTAGGTCTCAGAAGTTCAACTTCCTTTCCTGATCTTTAATTTTCAGCCTATAACATTTGCCTTTGCACAAACTTTCCTCAGCTTACATGTCTCATGGATGTAACTTTTATTGTGTTTTTCTTCTTGACTGTATTGATCTGAGAATTCGTTCCTATTTTCTTGAAACATAATTTTTTATTTTAAAAACTCATAAACGAAGTTAAAATATTGCTTGGGAACGAGATGAGATTTGGGGAACAGCTGAATAATTTCCCGAATAGACATTCATCAGAGAAGTTTCTGCCACCAACGCGACACGCGCTGATCTCGTGTCCTCAGAGTGCCTGAGAAGTATGGAAGTCCTTCACTGCTTGGCACAAGCTGTTTTCATAGTTCATTGGCCTGATGATAAAAGTTGAAATCAAGTGACAGAGCTCATTTGCTCATTTTAATTATACTTTTTAATTAAAGATAAGTTTTAGAGGCATAAGATAGCCATTAGATTTATTTTTGCACAGAAGATTTTTTTTAACAAAACCTAAGTTGTCAGAATGTAATGTTCTTTCTCTCTCCTCATTTATTCATCTTGCCAATTGTTATCTTCAGTACAAAAATAGAAGAACAGTTATTGCATAATGACAGCTGTCAAAACAAGGTATTCTTATTGTTTTCTGTAACTTTTATGACCTATATATAATTAGAAAGGTAACATTGTGTAACTAGATTGGAATTATTAATATTCAAATTATAATATACTTGATACAGCATTAGGCTTTATTTTTGTTATTTGAAACTAGTTCAAAAAACCACATTTGTCAGTATTTTTATCTGCAATTACCACAAAAAAATCTCTGTTTTAAATTTAAATATACATGAAGATAAGCACACGCGCGCACACACACACACACACACACACACACACACACGAGGGGGGATTGTGTGTTATGTAGGAGGAAATAACAGCCACTGAGAGATATGAATTTCTCAGTTAAGAAACTCTTTTGAAAGCTTGAATGTCCATACTAAAGAATGAATTCATAATCCATGTAAATTTATGCATATAGAATATCTAATTTTCTCACCTGTAAAGATGGATGATAGAATTAGGTGAAGATACCTGAATGACATAGCCAAAAATCATATACAGTTCAGAGATAGCCAGGACTGACAAGTGTTCTCATATTAAGGTGACTTATTAGCATAGTGTCTGTAGAGTATAGTCACTACTATTTAATCTCCTTCATTTTGATGGAACCGTACCCTGAGCTCTTGTGTGTCAGTACACTTTGACATCATGAAGACTACTGATGTAGTATGAGATGAGGAAGGAAGCAACAACACAGAAGACGACAGAGAGAAGAACCCAAAGGAAATGGCATAAATATTTTATTTATGTTGATGCAGAAGTACTTAAAAATTTTAATAAGCACATTATAATAATGATAAACTTTAGAATTTTTATATATATATATAAATTCTAGTACACACAAACACACACATATATACATACACACACACACACACACACACACATATATATATATATATATATATATATATATATATATACACACACATACATACATACTTTGAGACACATATTTGCTCCCCAGCTAGTCTTAATTTTTTAAAGTATTGTCTTTGTTAGGAAAAAATTCAATGTGTGTAGATCATCACACATAAGAAGAAAGAAGACTTTTTTGCTCAATGCTCTGCTGTCCTCCCTACTTTTCTGGCTCTCTATGCTTAGTTCTAGGACTTTTGACCAGGAAAACATGGACTTTTAACATCCAATAATTTTTCTGTGTTTCTGAAAAAAATAAGTATTTTATTAAATACATTGCTGGAATTTGAACAATGCTTTATAACAGTTTAACTTTTATTTAACCAGAAGACTCTTTCCTTAAATACATGCTTAATTTTTTGTGTTTTGAGACAGAGTCTCACTGTGTAACCCTGGATAGCCTAAAACTGACTTTTTGGAGCAACCTAGCCTTGGTCTTAAACTCATAGAGATGTCCTTGCTTCTTGCTCCAGAAAACTGGGAATAAAATTGTGTCCTATCACAAACTACTGTTGCGTGTGTTCATGCCTGCTTGTACGTCTGACATACTACATGTGTATCTGGTACATACAAGGTCCAGAAGGGTGTTAGACCTCCCTGGAAATGTAGTTGCGCAGTCTTGAGCCACCACATATGTGTTGGAAAACAAACCAAAGTCCTTTGAAAGATCAATCAGTGTTCTTAAATGAGTGCTGCGCCATCTCTCTAGTCTCAATTTTCAAATTCTCATAGAGTCAAGTGGTGTGGAGAGTATATGTGTTGCTTTTATTGGTTAATGAATTTAAAAAAAAATGGCTTTGAGCCTATAACAGGGCAGAGTAGAGCTAGGCAGGGAAAACTAAACTGAATGACGGAAGAAAGAAGGTGGAGTCCTGAGATGCCATGTAACCCACCAGAGACAGATGCTGGAGGGAGCCTTTCTGGTGAGCCACAGCCATGTGGTGACACACAGATTAATGGAGAAGGGTTAGTTTAGGATTTAAGAGCTAGCCAATAAGAAGTTAGAGCTAATGGTCCAAGCAGTGATTTAATGAATACAGTTTTTGTGTGGTTATTTCGGATCTGGGCATCCTGGAACGAACAAGCAGCCTCTGCTGACAATAAAAGTGTTAATCAGATAATTTAAATATTTTATTTTTAAATATACACTTTGCAAGTCTGATCATTTACAGTTGTAGGACCTGCCTCTTGCTTTGGACTTCTGGGATTAAAGGTGTATGCCATTCATTCAATGAATGCAGGGTGACTCAAACTGATTTCTCCCTCACTGTCTTCATTAATACATAATTTTCTTTAAAAACAGAGAAAGTTCTGAGACAATTTATACAACAGTAGTCCCTGGTATGAAATACAGTTGTTAAATGCGTTACAAATAGAAATGATTTAGAATTGACATTAAGGATAAATAAACAACAAATTACCTGTTGAATTTTTTAAGCAAGTTATTTTTTAAATTGCTTAAAATTATTGCCTTTTCAGTAACATTTAATGTTTAAAATTATGCACATATCATAAAGCATATAATTCAACCCACCCTATCAGAACTGGTAAGCTAGGAGAAATGCAAACATTTTGGTCTAGGTTATATTAGAATACTTATCAAGAATGTGTGAGACTCATGATTCAATTCTGAGTAATCACAGCCCATTCTTAGGAAGTGCTGAATTTTGGACAATATGTTAAAAGCAATCATTAGTAATCCACCTCCAACTTTTATATATACATAGTTAAAGTTGGAAATTATGGTAACCAAGAAATTCAGTCAGATGATACAACAGTGCGTTATAATTTTATGATTTTCCCTTTCTCAAAAACAATTAGTTGCTTCTAGCTTTTCCTCTATAGGTGAGGAGATTTTCTCCATCTTCATTGGCACTTTAAGTTGTCTTGTCATTGTTCTGGTCTTGTTTTAACAGTCATTTTTAAGATCTCATGGGTAAAATCCCTAAAATATATAGAAGACAATATCACATAGCATTTGTCATGGTTTTCTGCTTATTATAAGCTTTTTGCACCCTCTTTGTGGCTGTTCCCTCAACCTTCTGTGTAAGGATTGTATTTCAGACCTATCAACTGGGGATGGGCATGCATGTACACACACACACACACACACACACACACACACACACACACTTAAAGAAAAACAGGCCTTGAATTTGAAAAGAATTGATAGTAACACAGGGAGAAGAAAGTGTTGAAGTCAGGAAATGGTGAAAAAACAGAATTCATGTAAAAAATTCTAAAATAAAATAAACATTAAAATGCCTTTGAAATACAAAACCTTTGAGTTCAGAGTTTTATGGTCTAGAAATAACTCAGAGTTGATCTATGGAGATTTGAGGTGCCTGTTGTAACTCTTCTCTACTCTGTCTAGGCCTGATTGTTACAGGTCAGTTGCATCAGGCCATGGAAAAAGCAAAGCAAAGCATGTGGTACAGAGGTTGCTTTTATGGACAGTTTTATAGTTGGGAAATCACTTCCACCTAAGGTGCAGATGCCAGAATGTATTCAGATGCCTGTAGTCAATACACTGTGCTGAAAGACACGCTATAGTGGGTCTTTTGTTTGTTTGTTGCCTTGTTTGTACAGGAGGATATGAGAAATATTTTGTGATCATCTAATAGTTTCTGCTAGAACCTTCAAGGTTTATGAGATTTTTGTTTGAATTTGTACCCTTGAATCACAGTATTCATAAGGTATAATGGGGTATGATCCAATAAATGCATCTTTAGGTGTTTCATTCTTTAGTATGTTTATATCGCTATTCACTCAGTTATGATCATGTTTTATAGCTTACTTGCTTAAGAAATAACTTTTCAGTTTGAAAATATTACCTTTTTATTTCATCCATACTTTAAATAGTTTTCCATTTCATTCATATTCCACTTTGAATATTTTCAAAGCCCAAGACATCTTCTTTAGCTTTCAAAGAATGAAGGTTCACATGTGTCTCAAATTTTAATTCCTCATCCTCCACAGTGTGGATTATGCTGCCAAAGATAGGGAAGCTAAAGCCCCTGACTTTACTCTGTGGGGAAACATTCAAAACTTTTTGACTACATGGTAACTCCTTTGCTTTATAAGAAACACTATCTCACTGCAAGGTTTATTAAAAGTTAGAAGTAATATATATCAAGAAACACATGTCTCTGATGTTGTCCATTACATATCAAATATCACTGTCATAATTTTTATATAGTATAAAGTTAATCTGTCCAAATAAATGACTCTTCCCCAAAACAAAAGACTGATCACAAGAGATTACCAATGCCCACATTTAACTAGTGCTAAGAAAAGTTGTAGATTAAGTGAAATAAAAACATTGATTATAAGTGCTAGTTAAAAAATTATAATTAAAAACTAACAAAAGTAAACAAATTTTAATCACATTTAAAATTAGTATATTAAGATTTCCTTGAAAAGCACCAATAATAGTGAAGAAAAAATGTTAAATCAGACAATTAAGATTTAAATTTTTTAGTCCTGTTTAGGAGAGATGACAGGCTTAGAAGTGACTTAAAGCAGAAAGGAAAAAGACCATGTAGAGTCCCAGAGATGCTGCTATGATACTGGAGGGGTATACTCTTACACAGCCTCTTCCTTTTTCATCTTTTTCTTGGATAATAATGTAAAGTCGAAAACACTTCTCAGAATAGCAGCAATCTTGAATTCTCTGCATGTTCTCATTGAGCAGGTACAAAAATGGAAGCTGCAAATTTCACTCACTCTGTACTAATTTCAATGCATACAGTGAATGAGAAGTACCTTAAAGTCCCCTGTGGCAAACGTGGCTACAGGCAGTTACTTGTATGTATTTTTATACCTAGCACTTGTCTGCTTGGCAAAGAAAGAAGAAAAATTGGTTAAAGAAAAGTTATTTTCTTGTCTATTGAGTTTTGCTGAGTGATCCAGAGGAACACAAATACATACAGAGCTCAGTATCCCTGAGCAGACCTGAGGAGCACACATACACACAGAGCTCAGTCTCTGTAGAAAACCTTCTCCTGAGTCACACAGGTGCATTGCTTACTTTTAGAAAATATTGCGTCTACCAGATTATATTTTAACTTGGTATGTGATCCAGTATTGCCTATTTTCTTAGCCTATGATTTAGAATTGGTCATGTGGAAATTTCTAGGGTGTGAAGGAATCAGATTCCAGTTACCTGTCATGTGCACACAACCAAAGCAGTTATTTTATCATGCACCACTAAACGGAAAAAAAAGTAATAATTTCTTCCCAAGTTCTAGAACAGTTCTATATAGTTGACCCAAACTGAATATTATGATAGCCATTATGTCTGATACTTCTATTTTTAGTAATAAAATGAAAAATTGTGATAGAAAACAAAATATCATGCCGCACATAGATATGAATATTGAAATGCAGTGTAGGTAATCATATGCTGAGGAAATATTTTAAGACAATTTCAAATTTAGGTAGCTTATAACTTTTCCATACTGAAGCATCTCTATGTACTTATTTATTACCATAATGCGTTCAAAGCATTATGTATATATGGTAGGTATGGTACCTACCATATATGTATGGTAGGTATGGTACTTATTGTATGGTAGGCCCTTTAAGTATGACATGCTTTTCTCTTTTCACATGGCTGTGTTAAACAATATTATAAAAACAATATTTTCCATCCCTTGCAATGAACATAGATAATATGAGAGAATCCTGTGGTGTGGATATGGAAGAGAGTGATGAATGTGAAAGTATGAAAAGACTGAACTCTTTGAACAACAAAATATAAGATCTCAGGTAGAAACTGCATTTGTAAGCTATTTCCTACCTTCCTCAGAAGACTAAAAGGCATCGCTAAAAAATGAATAGATACCTGATTCTGTGTGTGTGTGTGGGGGGGTAAACCTCACCCTTGAAACGCAATATGGAATCGGCTAATCATGGGTTTGTTTTGTTTTGTTTGCTTGTTCATTTTGTTTTTTGTCAGGGTCTAGTTATGCACTCCGGTTGTCCTCAAACTTTCATTTCCGGATCACAGCGATTGCAGTATGCAACCTCACACCCACCACAACGGTTACGTTTGTGGGCACAGCTTCAAAGAAACCAAAAGGAGATGCTCTGGTTTATATTTCCATGGTTTCTAACTGTTCATCTCACATCCAAAAATAAATACTAAGTTTTCGTTTTAAATTGTTCAATTCTATCTCTCTGTCCTAAATAAGAAAGGCTCCATTGCTTTGCATGTAAAACCATGTGCCAGCTTTAGATAAGGTTTCACTGTAGTTGTAACAATGACCATGCCATCCATCACTGCTGGGATGCTGTATGAAGCCCAAGAGAATGACCTTACCAGAAATAATTCTGTAAAGGAGGAAGTTATGCATGCATGATCTCAACATAGTGCAGTCATTATAAAAATAGAAAATTTGCATTTGCTTTATTTTGAGGTTCTTTTCCCCTTTACCTTATTCATTGCCTGGATAAAGAATGCTTAGATATCCAAATACAAAATACTCCAATGAAAAATGGGATATAGCTCTAACCAGAGAATTCTCACAGAAGAGCCGGAAGTGGCAGAAAGACACTTAAGGAATTGCTCATCATTCCTAGCCACCATGGGGATGGAAATCAAAAGTAGTATCTCATAATGCACTGTAATTTTATATGATATAAATTAATATATTATATTTATATTTTTTCTTGTGTATTGGTGTTTTTCATTCTTTTATTTTCTTTGAAAATGTAATTGATATTTTCATAGGCATAGACTGTTTCTTCAGGATGTTATTTGTGTATTTTTTTTTATTTTCAAGCCTAGCTCAACCACATGACTTACTTATTTATCTACTAATTTTTGCTGTTGTTTGTTTTTTAATTCTCTGCATAGCTTTCTGCATACATTTTCTAGACTAGTTTTCTTTGAGATAATCAATGACATTGTGGAGGATGCTATTCCTTCATTTTTTCAGAGAATAATAAATCTCCAAATATCAAAGGCAATCTTAAAACCAATGAGAAAGTTCAACTAATACAGGTACGAAGACCTATATCTGAGCTGAGCTGTGTGTGTCCATGTGTTCTCTTGTGGATGAAGACTGCCCCCCAAATTTGTAATATTATATAAGAAAATTACAAAGAAACAAAAGTAGAGAACAACTGACTATACAGATAGAATTTTCTGTTTGTGACAGGGAGGTAATACCCATGAAGTTTCAACATTGCGGTCAACTAAACAAGACCTATACAGTAACTACAATAGTTGACATGCAAATACAGACAGGAGATAATCGCCCTAGGTCCAATCCCTAGTTTAAGAACTTAAGTCTGTTGATGACTCCTGAGAGATAGAGAAATTTAGTCTTTTCCAGGGATGAGACTTCTGATATATTATTCAACTCCAAAGGGTTAGTCCTAAATTCATGTGCTTATAAATAGCACTGAATAGACTTAGCGTGTAAATCAACACATGAAGAAGGGGTCATCAAATATTAGAGAGTGATTGAGTGAATGGCAAGTGAGAAGTACAAGGAAAAGGTGTTGTGGAAATGATGTAAATATTGTTCTCATGTATGAGAGTCTCAAAGACAAAGAATGATAGCAAAGACTAGAAAAGTGATCCTTAAAATTTGTATTATTTTATTTTATGGTTATGGGAGTTTTACCTATGTTCCACATACATCTGTTCTTTACATGCTTGCCCTACTGTTCAAGTAGGCCAGAAGAGGTAATGGATTTTGATTCCTTGGAATTGGAGTTACAGTTGATTGTGAGCTGCCACAGGGGTGCTCAGGATGGAACCCAGGTACTCTTACATAACAGCAAGTGCCCTTACCCATTGAGATATGTTTTCAGTACCCAAAGTAGACATTTTTGTAGTTTAAAAATGAAAACTGTAAGTGTATCACTAGACAAGCATATAGATTACTGTATGAATGACTGACAGCATTTAAACCAAATCCATTGCTTTGAACCAGGTTGCCTTTACAAAGTGCACAAAGTGACTGTAAATTATAAACCAATATCATTACACCTCGACTTTTGAAAACTACTGGATCATTAACTGATAAGAACCTATAGGAGCCTTCTATCTTTTGTGCTAAAATACTTTGATTTGGTCAAAATTTTTTAATAATTGTGCATGTCATTGAACAATGGAACATAAAGACTATGATGATTGATAAAAAGTTATGCTTACATATGAACTAATATAGACTCACCATACACATATTAATGCTGTCTTCTTATTTTTTCTTGACCCCTTATCTGGAAGTCTCTATAGATGCAATGAAATGCATTAACATGTACACTCACATTTAGTAGGAGGCTGCTAGTGTGTTCCTGGCTGCTCTATTTGTTGGTTTCTCAGCTGCCCAGACTCCTGAAATAACCACACACAAATTGTAATAATTAAATTTCTTCTTGGACAATTACTTAAGCATGTTGCTAGCATGCTCTTATATCTAGGATTAACCCATCTCCATTCTTTTATATTTTACCATGAGGCTCATGGCCTCCTGACAAGGTTTCCATGTGTCTGTCTCTGTTGGCGGCTCCATGATTTTCTCAGACTCTACCTCCTTTCTTCCAGCATTCAGTTTAGTTTTCCCCACCTAGCTCTACTCTACCCTATCATGCCAAGCCAGTTTCTTTATTAGCCAATGGTATCACAGTGTACAGTGGGGAATCTCACATCACCTCCTCTTTTCTGTTAAATAAAAAAGGAAGGTTTTAACTTTAACGTTGTAAAATTACATAAACAAAACAGGTCCTGCATGTCCAGTTCATACAGAATACCATTAAGCAGTCCAGGCAAGAACAGTTTCTTGCACAAATGGCTAACCAACACCATTAGGAACATCTTCAGTTCCCATCATCCTCTTGAAGTAAATTGGTTCTGCCAAGAGCAGATGTATCTCACTGTCATGAAAAGTCCTAAGTTCTTAAACACTTTAAATGCCATATGCTGAAGGTCTCTGAAAGACTTTAAGAATACCTATCTAACTGAAATATATTTTTATATATGTAGAAAACATAACTAACGTGATTACAAGCTTCACTATTATGGATGACTATCTATTAACCTACATTTCTTAATTACGCATTATATTTTTAAATGAACTGCACAAACACAATACCTTAATCAAGAGCAGAAATATATGTACACAGTGTAACAAAATTGGCCTTAACTTTGTATCAATAAGCCAAAATTTATACCAACGCAAATCTTTATAGCATATCCCTCTTTAAATGTAAACAAAACATTTGTAAACAATATTTGGAAAATTTGGGGATAGTTCTCTCCAAACAGATTCCTGTTTTTGGTTGAGCAAAGTAATTTTTGGTGGTGTTCACGGTGACCTTTCAGGTTGTTTTGGTCTATCAAACCACATTAGTCTGGAAGAAATCCATAGGTTCTCATCTTCTGTGGAAAGAAAAGAAGAACCCTTTTCCCAAGCAACTTATCCTTAGACCGAAATTCTAAAATCAAGATACCTTTATGTTGGTTTCTCTTAACAGCCTATACAATGAAATGCCTCTTTTTATGTAGCTCTTTCTCAGTCAAAACATTAAAAGAAAACACAATAATATACATATTTCAGTATCTCTGTATATATTTCATCTTTACTGGCTTATCTGTCTTTATTAATTTTTGATATTTATTTTTTTATCTTTACTCTTCTAATCTATGACTGTCTATAATCTGTCTCTTTAAAGACCATGTTTATTTGCTTGTTTGTTTATTCAAGTATCCGAAAACACTCTTTCCACTTCCTCCCCTCCTCCCAATACCCTCCCACTCCCCCTACTCCCTCTCCTCCTCCCTCACCATTCCCAAGAGCAGTCAGGGTTTCCTGTACTGTGGGGAATCCAAGTTCCTCCCCCCTTCCTCCGGGTCCAGGAAGGTGAGCATCCAAACAGGCCAGGATCCCAAAAAGCCAGTCCATGTAGACGCAACAAGACCCAGTGCCATTGTCAATGGCTTCTCAGTCTGCATTTGCACCTCGGGGGCTCAGTCAGCCCCCATGTCAGCCACATTTATAAACCATATACTTCTTTTTATAACTTTCTATACTCTTACTTTTCCCAAAGCTTACATACCTTTATCCAACTCTGTGACCCATTTAGAAATCTTTTCCATCTGGATTTGTCTTTATTGCATATCTGTAATTAATTTCTGACTAGAAGTGCTTCCTAAAATGCTAACTGTCCTTGCTAAGGTTAATGCTGCCTTTCCTTTTGGCTCTAACCAGTCCAACATGCCTGAGGATTGATCGTTGCCTCTGAGAGCCAAGTACATTGCCCCATTTTTAGGCACACAGTGGATTTATGTCTCCATTAAGCAAGTTGTAGCACTAGACTCACAAACCCCATTTAAATGGTCCATAGCAGGACCTCCCAGAGCCAGAGCCTTTAGTGCCGGTGAACCAGGAAGTCTCCATTTTGAAACTGGGCATATTTTTTTGTTTTGTTTTGCCTCTACTGAATCAACAAGACTTCTATTAAAGGAGCTGTGGCAAGCCACTAGCTGAAAAAAAAATGTACCTAAACTTTTTTTTTAGCATCTAAATTTTTTTCCAAGCCCTCTCAGGTTTTATGTGGATATAGTCGACCATGTTGGGTGTCAGTTTGTAGTAGGAGGCTGCTAGTGTGTTCCCAGCTGCCCTCTGCTTGTTCGTTTCCTGGCTTCCCAGACTTCCAAAATAACCATACACAAACTGTATTAATTAAATCACTGCTTGGCCAATTTTTAAGTGTATTGTTAGCTAGGTCTTACATCTAGAATTAACCCCTTTCATTATTTTATATTTTACACTGAGTTTTGTGGCCTACTGTAAGGTTTCAATATATCTGCCTCTTGCACTGACCTCATGGTTTCTTTCTGAGTTTGCCTTCTTTCTCCGAGCATTCAGTTTAGTTTTCCCTGCCTAACTCTACTCTACCCTATCAGGCCAAGCCAGTTTCTTTGGGGAATCTCACAACACCCATATTAACAAATACACACACACACACAGTAGTGGGTGGAAGGAGGAAGGGTGAGCTATCAACGTTTCCCTATTCTAGAGGTTTTGTTTAGCTTAGGTAAGTGTTATAATTGCTACAGACTTTTTATCTTACTCTAAGTGACCCTTATCTATTAAGGTGTTTTATTTATTTCCTATTTGAAGATCAGAATGTTCTAATTATGATATCTAATGTTAATGATATGTCATAATTCATGTATGCATACATGAGTATAACATGATTTTATTTTTAAATATTCTCTTAAAAATTCATATATATACATACACACACACACACACACACACACACACACACACATATATATATATATATATATATATATGCTTTCATAATTTTTTTGTGCATCATGTTCATTCAGGGGTCAAGATTGAAGTCCCCTGATTCAGAACTGGAGCTACAGACAGTTTTGAGTTTCCGTGTGGGTGGCAGGAACTAAATACTGGTCTTCTGAAATATGGCTTGTATTTAGTCTTAATCTGTGAGCCAACTCCCCAATACCACCATGCTGTAAGTATAGGGATAGCAGTGATTGATACACTAGACTTGTAAGATGAAGAAATGTGAGTCCTTGCTTCGTGATATTTTTATACTAGTATGCAAATGGGGAGAAACATCTATGGTCCACTCCAGTCTAGAATATTTACACACATTATCACAAAACTGCTTAACATAGAAAGGATTCAATGTTTTCACACATTCGATTCTTTGCCATTATACCTACCATGATAAAAACTCCATTTAGTGATAAACGGTAGACATACAACTAAAAAGCAGGGAGAATATTTGCATCAAATCTTGGAATTCTTCAGATACAAATCATTCTTTATCATGGATTTCATATATTGTGACAAGTATTACATTGACAAGCAAATCAAAGTGAGTGCCAGGCTAAGACATCGGTTAACATTTTAGCACCAACTGCTACATCTTCCCTTCACTACTTCCCAAGAAAGGCAGAGCAGATAACTATCAACATTGTCGCAAACCTCCCACATCTCACCCAGGTGGAAGATGGGAAAGGAATATGGACAGATGAAAGACAGGTATATTTCTGAATGTTTCCCCCTAAATGAAAAAGTCACACGGGATGAAAGATGACAAAGGAAAAGTCATCTTACACAGGAAGAGATGCTACACACGTAAGACACTTTCACATGGGGCATAGGCTCCCTGAGAACTTCCAAGCAAGGAAGCATATTGCCTTTTTTTTTTCAGCTCTTGATTTCCCGCAAGTGATGTAATAATTAAAAACACACAAAATAGTAATTGACTCTAATAATTGACTGTTGCTGTTTTTTTATATCCACCATGTGCTGTTTCAATTTGTATATAATAAAAGTATCAACTATTGTGTGTTTTTTTTGTGCCTCATACATTTGGAGCTTTGGATGAGCTGTATGTAAATGGTAGTTCATCTTCAGAAGTAATTCAGACAGCAGCACTTTAAATTTCAGACTCCAGCTACAATGATGAGCAAAGACGCTGCATTCAAAATTTCACTGTTGGCCACAAATGTCAACAACCTTAGCTTTTTTGAAAAATCAATAGTTTTTATATTCGTAAGTTAAAGATTCATAAAATTGAGAATTTTTAAAGAAAAAAGGTTGTTTTCCTAGATAAAATAAAACCCAAAGATATTTTAAAAATCATGCTTTAAATATTGACAAGGAAATCCATTTTACTTATTTTGTGGTTAGAACTAAATTTGAGGTAGAAACACCTATAATATAAAACCTCAGCCACCTTGATTGACGGCATCTTAGCTCGTCAGACATTGTGACAGCTGACAGTGTTTGGTGTGAAGTCTCGGCGGCAGCTTTGAGTGTCTGCTGCACCAATACAGCTGTTACCTAGAATGTGATGTGATACGTTCCATGATTATCAGCAATATCGATGCTTACAATGTACAAATACATAGCCTTGTAGAGACTCCATAGCCAAACCAGCCAGATTCCCACTTTACTTTTAAGGATGAGAGTCTAGAGGTAAAACAACTTCAGTGTAGTCATATGCTTGGTTGTGACTGGGCAGGAACTGAGACCAAGTGTCTGCAACAGAATTTGGGGACGTTTTTCCTGTAGTAGACATTTTCATCTTCGGTGGTAATAGCTAAGAGAGTTCACAATTTTTCCAGACTAAGGATTTTAGAGTAGAATTTAAGCATTCTGTTTCGTTCCCTCTTCCTGACTTTATTGTCCCTCCAGGGTTTCACCTCCAGTTCCAAATTCCTCCTCTGCTGATAAATGCATTCTCCTGTTCCTTTCCATTATCTGTTAAGTGATTCTCTACCTGTTGTTTGTCTGCACATGTGCTTCTGTGCCCATTGCCTTCTAAACCAGCCTTTTCAGCACTACAGTGAGCATGGTGTTCAGGCTCGGCAACTCATTCCCCATCATTCCCTGGAGGATATGACAGAGGCTGAAGTCGCTGTGCTTGCTGAATGAACTCAGAAAATCAGACTTTGTGAAGTGCAGAGTGGTGCATACAGAAGTGAATCTGAATACAGTTTCTTTTCTTACATTTTCAGGAATTCACAACCAAAAATGTCCTTGTTCCTTGAATTTAGTGTGAACGTTTTTTTTTTCTTTTTCTTTTGGTCTTTCATAACCTGAATAAAGAAGAAAAGAACACATCTAGTGAGAATGAGATTTGTAATCACATACAGTGTTCCATCATGAGGCCCAAATAACATAACATTCAAAGTGATCCATCTTCAACATGCAATCCTCCACATGATCCATCCTCAACATCATATGTGACAATATCAGCATGCAGTGACAAAACATTGTATGTAAATTAGCAGTCTCAGAATTTTAGCACAAATGCTCTATTTTTTTTTCAATTGTGGAGCTATGTGGTGATCATCCATATTGGACAACATACAACAAAAGTTTAGAATATATTTAACTGTTGCTTACTTAAATTGATTAATATAATGTTTAGTGAACCTAAACATATATATATATATAAATATAAACATATATTTATGCATATATACTTGGCAAATATAAAAATATAACAGCATAATAGTGCCTGTGAAATTTTAATATCAAACTCATAAGGGCAACAAAATTACTATTGTTATAAAAAAATTCAATTTAATTGTGTAAAATATGTGGCAGGATTTCACTTATGGTAAGATTATATGGGAAAACTTTTTAAACCTTTTTGTAGAAAATAGCAGCCTAACATGTGACTATACTAATGTATCTTATTTATATTTTGAAGTCGGTGACTTTTTATAGAAATAGAATATTAATAAAATATTAGTGAGTATTAAAAGATGGATTAGTAGTCCAGAGCAATGGTTGATCTTCCAGAGGGGCATGGTTATATTTCCAGTATCCACAAGAAGTGCACGACCCTTTGCGATTCCAATTATTGCATATCTGATGCCATGTTCTTGCCTCAGAGGGCACAAGGAGCACTCATGGTATCCAAACATGTAAGGTAAAACAATTAATTACAAAACCACATCCATTTCTTTTTTCTATTGCCCCAACTCCTCCTGTAAGCACCCTCTAACCTACTACACTTAGTGTCTTTTTCTTTCTCTGTCTTCTTTTCATCAAGTCCCATTTCTGGTTCCCTTATGGTACAGAACTTTTAGCCTTCCACTGGAGCATGTTGGACACATCAAGGATCACACACTCAAAGTAAATGGACTCTGTCCCTTTTAGTAGCCATGGAGTGTCAATAACCTCTTACTTAGGGAAGGAGCATCATACCTACCTCCCCCTTCTTTGTGGCATTATTGTCTGGCTTGAATTTTTATACTTCTTATGCATGTTGTCACAATCTCCATGAGTTCATATACGCAACTGTGCAGAATTGTCTGGAAAACAGATTCCTATACTCATTCACCACTGCAGCTCTTATTGTCTTTCTGTTTCCTTTTTTTGCTATGATTACAGAGCCTTGGGAGAGATACTGTACTACAGATGCTCTGTTTAGGACTGAGCATTCCAGAGCTTCTTATTCTCTACACCCTTGCCAGTTGTGAGTCTCTTTGTTAGTCACTAAAGCAAAGAGAAGCTTCTCTAAGAAGGCTAAGAGATGCAGTGTGCTTTCAGTATAGGTCATTATGAGTCAGCTTACTCCTATGGTCATTTAGTAGAATAATTGTGTCTTTTCCCTTAGGGCCTATGTTGTGTATCCACAGGTTTTTGACTCAAAAATGTTGTAAGGAACTAGTTTCTACTTGTGGAAAAAGCTTCTAATCCAATCATGGTGTACTTGATCACTCTCATGACATTCTTGCCCCTATTATACCTGTTGGAAAGTCTTACCAGGCTGGAAGTCATTGCAGCTTTTATAGTTCAAACCTGGATACTATTGATAGCTGTGTTTCTCCTTCTGTAGTGTGCATAGCACCTTCAGTCACTAGGAAAGTTGGTGAGAAGGAATGAAATTTCCAGCTTGATTTTTTTCCATGTTCTTCAGTTCAAATAAGTAGTGTCTTCAGCAATAGGCTTTGTGATCAAATACTGAAGTATAACAAGGAAAACTGACAATAATTTGTAATATTGGGGATAGGGTTTATGGGAAATTTCTGGGTAAAAACTCAAAAAGGTATCCTGTTCCTGAGAGTGGGTTTTTGTCTTTGTCAGTGTGTTGTATCCAATATGGTCACAGTCACCCTGTTACAGGGTATGTCTATTTAAACTGTGTGTGTGTGTGTGTTTGTGTGTGCGCACATTTGCATATGTGTGCATGTATGTGCACATGTGCATGCCTGTGTCTGGGTGTGTGTTTGAAGAAGCTCCATCTCAAAATGTGAATCATATATTAAATCATATACTAAGAGATAGTGTATCTATTGAACTAAATAATTCTTCAAAAAACTATTTAGAAGAGGTGCGTCCTCTGAACGACTTATTTATATATAAGAATTAGTTTTTAAATGTTAATAATCAACATTATTTGTTTGTTCTTAATATAGTGATGAAATCTTTGTTTTGTCCATCTGGTGATAGTTTACATCAAATTATTCTAGAAAAGAAACAAACAAAAATTGAAATTGTGTTTACCCTTCTTGCTTCTGACCAAAGAAGAGTTTTGTCAATAAAAAGGAAAAATAACCATAGCAAGGGATGGGCTGTGACAGTCTACTGAGTATCAGACCCTTAGTATCAAGACTGAATTTACAAACGACTCGACTGGGGTGGATTTCAAACTAGAGTTAAAAGTCATTTGAAAGACAAAAGTTGAAACATGAAATTGTGAGAAAAAATGAACTACCTTACTTCATACTAAGCTCTCGGCAGGGATAAGATCGTTAAGCATAAGAACTTTTCTATTGTTTAAGAAAGACAACGGAGGAGCACCAGAAGAAGGTCACCAGGCAAAGTTAAGGCTCAAGGTCAGGGCATTAAGAGTGACAGGTTTTCTCAGCTCAAGCTTCACTTTAAAACTATCCGGAGAGATTTGAAGAAACCAATCGTGTGAGTTGCACACCAAGGATACTGGAATCAGTGTCTCTTGGTAATTAGGCCCTAGGCACCTGTATATTGTCAACACTCTACCCGGCATTTTGATGAGCAGCCAAGTTTGCGAACCACCTGTGTGGGGCAAATTCCCTGAAGAGGCCGGAGGATTGGCACAGGGGCTCTCCATGCGGCAGCTGCAGCACCACCACAGGTGCAAGGAAGGCCTGTGGGTGCCTGGCACGCCGCACAGAAGCTGTTTCAGTTCAGCATCATTGTCCTGGTGATGAGTGTGAACTGGCTCGTTTTTATGACAAAAAAAATGAACCAATTTAAAGGAAGTAGATATAAGATAGAAACAGCATTTATGTGCTTGCTATTAGTTTCTGAATGGCTTTGTGCAGAATCAGCTATGAGGGTGGGGAAAGGCAGCTATGCATGGGAATGCCTTTTGTCCATAGAAAGAGAAAGGGAGAGGCAACTTTATGGGGGAGGAGGCAGTAGACGAGCATACTGGAAACAGCAAGCTCATCAGATCAGTAGGAACATAGAATTGAAGGGACTGACAACGTTTTATGATTGTATTTGGGAGCTACCCAACAGAGTAGAGTTTTCTGGGCAGAGTAGAGTTGTAAAGCTCCACTGTAAGTTTTCCTGGGGAGACGCGAACAAATGTCTCTTTGTCCCAGGTGGGGTATGGGCGACAGAGCAAAGGAGAAGCTGCTCTTGTTCTTGTGTAGTGAACCAGTGAGTTCATTGAGCTTGCTGCTGGGAGCGTGTGTGACACAAAGACAGTCTAATGGATGAAGAAGTAAATCTAACCATGAGTGATGACTCTTGGAAGCTATATCCCTGCAACTACTTAATGATTATATACATTATACACGTGAGTCTTGTGTCAGAAGCACCTTGGACTTTGAAAGTATCATTTACTTCCAAAGACTTTTGAGCCTCCCATTCTTTTCTAAGTGGGCATGTTTCTATTAAGAGGAAAGAGCTGCACGACACAAGCCTATAAATGCTATGCTCTATTTCATAATGGAAAAAATGACAGTCAAGTAGGAGAGGTTACAGGGTCAATAGCTAGAGAATTCGAAACACTGAAGGTTTTTAATGGGACCTCTCATAGTAAAAGGGCTGAAATATTTTTAAAACATATCTAATCATAATTTATAAATGTTTCTAAATGGTGAAATACAAAATAACACATGGGTTGCCTTCAGTGGGATGGAATAAAATGAAGATATCAAGGTCAGGAGGCCATGCCCCCCCCAAAAAAAAGAGTCATCATCTGTGTGGAACTTGAAAAACAGAATTACATACTTGGTAGGTTTAAACAGGAGAAACTCTCATTAGCTCAACAACTGAGAAAACAATAGAATGGAGGAGCAGAATGACCTCTTTAGATTTCTGCTTGAGGTATCTTGCAGACTGCATCTTATTTAGGTTGAGTATAGAGATACTCTAAAATGAGCTCTTAAATATAAAGATGAGTCACTATCTGTAATGTGTTGAGTAAAATCCTAAGGAATATAAGTCCTGTTTAATTAATATAAACTCTTGAGCAAAGCATGAAGCAAACAGATGTACAAAAATGAAAGAGTAGAAGAAAATACATATGAATGTATATGTGACTTAAAATAATTAAAGGTGTCAAAGAGATAAGATTTTGTATTCTACAAACTTATGTGAATGATGATGTTTTGTTGATGCCATTTTCTTAATCTTTAATGACTTCTTTGGTTTTGAGATTATAATATAGTTACATCATTTCCTCTTTCTCTTTCCTTTCTTCTTGGCATTGCTTTCATGAGGGCATCACCAACCTTGCACCAGGGTCTGCACCTTCAGTCTAGATCCTCTTTCTAAATAGGATGGCAACTAGAAATATTGAGAATTAGAGATTCAGCTTGTGAATTTGGAGTAATTATCAGCTAAGAATAGACTCTGCCGAGCAGTTGGAAGCTTAGAAAAACAGGAGAACATGGGAAGAGATGTTGACAATATATAGATATTTTCCTTTGAAACTCAGCACAGTACATAAATTCTACCAGTGAGGAAGCCACTTCCAGATGTATCTGCTATTGTAGGATGCATTTAGTTGAGCAATAACACAAGAATTCTGGGTATCCCAGCAGTTCACTGGCTGCACTTTGTCTGTCTTTCACCTGCACATTTACCCCCTTTCATACACTAAAATAAAAGCTTAAGGCTGATATAAAGACCATCATGATATTCATTGCACACAGACATAATTGGTGATAGATGATATAGCATAAAAACATTAAATTATGTTTTAACCTAAAAAAAATATAAAGTTCCCATTAGTGCCCATAATGTAAGAGGCCCAGAAGAACAAAATAAAAACATCAGCTAAGATGAAAATAGGTGGAAGAAGCTCTTGAGTTTCTCACTTCAGATATGTATTGCTTGAGTTTCGCACATCAGATATGTATTGACTGGGAGAGCCAGAGCGTTTCAGTGTGGCTGCTGATTATTAGTTGCTACAGCCAGGGGCAGCCCAAAGTTACTCACATCCAAGACGGCATCTGCCTTTAAGTTTGACCTCCTTCTAGGTTGCCAGGCACAGGCAGTTCATTGCTAGCATGCTCTTACAGGAGTAACTTTCTCCTACTTGCCTTGTGTCCTTTCCGTCTCCAAGAGAAATCTATCTTGTTCTTTTATTATTAGCTGAGCCCTTGTTTTTAATATATGCTCTGAAGGTTAAATTCAGTAATTTTGGACCTAAATTGCCTTGACTGGCAAAGCCTATGAGTGTCTCTAAAATCTTCCTTCATAGCTTCTTAGCCTGCAGATACAAGCTATCCCAATTTCATCATTTTCTCTTTACCAACTTAATTGTGGAAGCATTCCAGGGCCATTTATCACTTAAAGTTTTATATAACAAGCAAAGGATGAAAATCATTACTAAATATATAAGCTCCCCAACAGTCTAGTCCACAAATTTATTTAAATTGCATCCATAAATATGTTTAGCACTGGCTTTTCAATCTGCATTTCTTGCCTTAATGAACATGGGAAGTAAATATTGACTGATTTTTAATGTTTCATCATTTAATAGCCATCGTCATAACTTTGAAGAGAGGAATAATTGAAGCCAGTCTTATGTGAAATCCCATAAGCACTTGTAGTCTATGGAATGCCCTCTTACCCTCTAGCCGTCAATGATATAAGAAGCACACTTGTGTTAAAATCTTTGCTTACCAAAAAGGTGGGTTAAAGTTCACATACTAAACAAAAGCATGAGCTGAACATGGAATTTTACTTTTGTCTTGTCTGTGAAGGACTCATGCTGAGTATTTACACTGTAATAGGAAGAGTGAAAGACAGACAGGAAAGGCAAAAAAGCTCATTTCAGCAGGCTGGTGTGTAGGCAGTTGAGTAAATATGAGGACTTTATTTTATGCTCTCATATACTCAGCCTCTTTCATCTTCCTGTCATCTTGCAAGAGGAAAATCAAGACAAAATAAATGGACCAATTCCTGGAAGCCACTAGGAATGGAGGGTTATAGATGCTTGGATTTGGATTTTATCAACAGGAAGCCATGGTAGGAAAAGCTTACGGACTTCCCTAAGCACAGGTGAGCTAGAAAGATTTTTTTTATGGGCAGAGCATTTGCAGTGAGGGCTGCTTTCAGAAAGCTCAAACAGCTCTGGATGCTGAATAGCTGCTTTTCTTGTCCATTATTTTTCTCTAAACTGTTGATCTCTGTAGAGTGTCTCTCCTTTATGCCCCTGGATCTGAGTTTGCTTTTTGCATAGAAATAATTTGAGACCAAATATCTTCCATCTAGTCTATCTCTAAGAACAAGTACCTGCAAGGATGGGGTAAAATAGAAATTCTGTGGATTCTAAAATACATAAAATTGCCAATCTATGACATTTTATAGTTTTGCCTTTAAACTTCCAGAAAATCTGCACCAAAGCAGCATTAAGTATTGCCATTATTCATGACTGTTGTTTTAATTTTGCTAGTAGATTCTAGAAATATCTTCTTGTCATTAACTTATAGTTTTACTAAATAGATATTCCTAATATATAAAAATATTGCTACTTTTGAAGATTCTGAGTCATTACCTTGCAGACAGTAAGCGATTTTCTGCACAGACCCAGTGGTATGACAAGTGCAGAGACAGGAAAATCGCCTGATATTCCACAGTGATTACTCAGAGATTGAAAAAAATAGATCATGCAAGAGTATTTTTAATTAGTCCAGCAAAAAATAAACAAAATGCTTGATGATTTCACCAAAAGTGACAGAAGAAGATGTACTCAATATCTTTATTCGCTAGTCATTGGGTAGCACAAATTAAAATCAAAATAAGACACTACTGCCATCCAATTACCGTGGCTGGGGACAAGAACCATATTATTCAGTGCAGGTGAGGCTGTGAACAAACTGGAACTCTCATATGTTCTAATACTTTGGAAAGTGACTTGACTCTTTTAATAAAATTTAAAATGTTCTTTTCATAGTCACACAATATTACTACATTTAGTTGCATATTGCATATTAATTTGCACCAGCACATCTGTATGTGGATGATTTTAGAAACTTTATACTAATATTGATAGAAGAAATTCAAATGTCCCCAACAGGAGCAAAACCAGAAATAATACAATGGGATACTTTGGCACCAAGGAAGAATGGATGGTAAACGCCCACAGCAAGCTTGAAAGTCTTAATCTATGAAAGAGGCAGGCATTAAAATGCCATCCATCTATACTGTAGTTACCATTCTACTACATTCCTGGAAAGGCAGAAGTATGGCACTAGAGCACTGACTGCGGAGCATGCAGGACGTAGAAGTTGCTTAGAAGTGGCTCCTCGAGGGGGCTTTGAGGTACCGTCTCTGGTAATTATTCTGGCAGCACTGGGGACACTTGTCAAACCCAAAGAACCTAAATCAGAAAGAAATTTGGTTAGTAAGTTAGACGATGTACCCACGAGCTCCTTCAGAACCAAGGCCATTTTGGTTTGTTTTGACTAGTTCAGTAATAACCATTAGAGATGGCAGAGATTCTGTAAGTCCTTCTGAGTGATTAAATGAGTTGTAAAGACTAATATGAATTTGTCATGTTTATGTTGTGTGTTATACGTAATGATGAGGGGCAATTCACTTGTCTAAGTTAGGGCTTCTATTGGTGTGAAGAGACACCATGACTTATCAAATCTTTTTAGGAAAACATTTAACTGTGGTGGCTCGCTTAGTGTCAGAGCTTTATTCTATTACCTCATCATGGCGGGAGTATGGCCATTGGCAGTCACAGTGCTAGCGAAGTAGCTGAGAATCCTACATCTTTCAGGCATCAGATGGTCGACTATCTGTGACACTGAGTGACATCTGAGTAAAAGAAGCCTCAAAACCTGTCCCCACAGTGACGCACTTTCTTCAACAAGACCACACCTTCTCCACAAAATTACATCTCCCAATACTGTCACTCCCTTTGGGATTATATGGGGCAAATACATTCATACTATTACCCCACTCCAGTGATAGTCACCAAAAGAAGGAGGATGAACTGGGTACTTAAAAAGGCGCTAGCTAGCATAGTTTACCTGGAACACTGAAACAGATACCTATGCTTAGTCAAATGAGCAAATATACTTGCTTTACATAAAAGAAATGTGATGCTATTTTTTTTTATTTCCAAGTCACCAAGAAAGCATTACTCCACTGTTAAGATGAAAGCTCTGAAGCTTCATCTGCATACCCCTTTCAAACCATGTAGCCTATGGCACCTTGCTTGAGAGCTTCTCCTCATTTTCAATCTAACAAATGGCAGCAACACCACTTCTCTCACACTGTGTTGCTTTGAGGAATAAACAGATAATGGACTGGAGGAATTTAGAGCAGAGCCCAGTACATAGAAGCATTTGATCAAAGGTAAGCTAATGTTATCTGCCTTTTAATGCAAATGCGTGTTATTTATATTTTGTCTCTTCGTCTCTGAGTAGAAGGTGGTACTCCCTCCCTCCCGTTAAAGTAGACATGTTTAACAGGGCACACATGCAACTATATATAAATGCACATGTGTACATATGTATATATGCAGGTTACAGGATACGTTTTATAATCAAATAACATGAAATAAATAATTGGAAATGTTCAGTTTCCATTTAATTCCAGGATAGTATTAGAAAAATGAGCACGTAAATGTCCAAATATTTTTATGTAAACAGTGAGCTGATTGGAGGAAATGGGTTGTTGCATCCATTTTATGGTGATATTTCCATTTTTGGCTTTCACAGTGAAAAAAGGCAGCAGCCTTTCTGTTCTCAGATGTGGTTCTCATGTCGTCCACACACTCTTCACGCAGATTCCTCTCATCTGTTTCAGCTGAGTAAGGGTGACCTTTTGCAATCTGGTCAGAATTGCACAACCTTCTCTCACTGCTGCTAGTGAATAGATCATAAGCTTGTAGAACCCATAAAACTCAGATTTGCTGTCAAATTGAAGAATTTTTGACCCAGTGCCCATGTTTCTCTTCTCCTGTCACAGGAGAAAGGTAATTCTTCTTAGGAGAGAGACAAGATATACCATAGAAGGTAATTCTTCTTAGGAGAGAGACAAGATATACCATAGAAGGTAATTCTTCTTAGGAAAGAGATGAGATATACCATAGGAAAATATGAAAAATAACCATTATTAGTCCTAAAAGCTTTTGCAGCTACATATTGTAAAACCCGAAGTAATGGATAATTTTGTGCAATTATCATGACCGTATAGGTATTTCCCCATAATTTCATTATTGAACCTCCAGAAATCACAGCAATTTAAGATTACAGAAATTTGAATTTTATCAGAGAATAATACTGTCTAGTTTTATCAAAATCAAATTTTTACTCACTGAAAGAGTCTCCATTTGATGATGTATGTCCTTTTAATAACATAATTAACTTAGTTGAAGTACTGAGATAAAAGTTTGTAAGTTGGCATCAGATGAGATTTAATTGACTAGTTGTAGCTTCTTTAATGAATTTGGTAATTAAATGCTTATTTAAAAGAATTAAATGCAGTGTATATGTACTGTATTTATATATACATAGCATAAATAATATACATACATATATTAATTCATGATGAATATTGATTTGGAAAAGTCACAGAGCATAATTTGGTATGTAAATTCACTGCATTTTGGAGGGGCACAAGCCACAAGGATGTGGAAATTTCACCTAAAAATATTGTGCATTGGGACAATGAAGGTGTCATCTGTCTTCATTTCAACTGGTTCAATATCATTAAGTATATAAAAAGAAAAATATATATGGTGCAACTTGATTGAAGTCCACAAATAAACAAATACCCTAAAAAATACGTGCTTTAAGCTTAAAACAATAGCAAATGTGACTCGGCCTCTGAAAGTTTGCACTGTTGTTGCCTTGCTTCATAAGTTGTTGTGTCTTGTCTGTTTTTCAGAAGCGATATACAAGAGATTATTTAGCCATTTCTCAAGCTGACATATATTCCTTCATATGGCCATCATATTTATCCAATATACTCTGTATCTTTTCCTCTTGTCATTCATAATATCTGAGCTCACTTTATTCAGAGAAAAACAGTGATTATGAGTTGTAAATAGTGGAAGTGCATAGAATGTTCAGGATAGTAAGTCCAACTTATTAGTGCTTTTTTTTTTGTCATTTGTGCCTGCTTTTCCCCAGTACCAGAAAACAACAAAGTAAACCCAAGTTGTATAGTCAGATTGACTGAGTACCTAGATTTAATTTTCTTTGCTTCAGTAAAATATTTTCGTTCCTTTATTTCTAAATGTGAAAAATAAAAGTTCTTATGGGTTATGTTGACTTGCACTATAATCTAGAATATTGACTTTATATGTACATACTGTTGAATTAGTACCATGAAAGTAACATATTGAACTCTTCCGGTGTATAGTATACACAAATTCTGTGAATGTAAAGATTGTATGTTGAGAGACTAAGCATGGAGGTGTTTAAGATGGAGAGAGAAAGGAGATTCAATGATGGTTACTTGATATTATGACGATCAGAATTTAAGCATTTTCTTTAGAAAATAAATCTATCAATAAACATCAGTATGCCATGCTCTACTTTCTGTCCTTACATAGATAATTATCTCACATATTTAACACTTATTTTTTTTGGAGTGGGTGTTTTGGGAGACTCTTTCTCTAAGTAGACTGTCAGTTTCTTTATACAGCATAGTATACTTTCATTTTATCTCCAATTAAAAATTATTCAGTAAAATCCAATTTAGATAAACAAAATTGAAGAATGAAAGATACAACTACATAGCCATTGTGCAGATTTAGATTTTAAACAGCAATCTTAAAGCTAACTACAGATAATAGAATAAAAAAGAAAACTAGATTTTAATAAAGTAGCAAGACATATTTTTTTTTGTAAATCTCTGTTCCACAAAAATAAAAATAGATTTTAAAGTCGGAGTCTTTCTGAAAAGCCATTGACAATGACACTGGGACTTGTTTCCTCTGCATATACTGGATTTTTGGGATCCAGTCTGTTTGGATACTCACCTTCCTGGACCTGGAGGGAGGGGGGAGGAACTTGAACTTCCCACAGGGCAGAAAACCCTGACTGCCCTTAGGAACGAAGAGGGAGGAGGAGAGGGAGTGGGGGGAGTGGGAGGGTGTTGGGAGGAGGGGCGGAAATGGAAACTTTTATAATTTAATAAAATTACTTTCAAAAAAAAAAGAGTTGGCATTATTACTGCTGTTGGAACCATGCTATGACTATTTTACATCTACACTTTCTGAGTACATCCATGAACTCTTGCCTCACCGCTAGAGAATGGTGGAGAGAAACCTCACCATTGACCTACTGACTCAAAACCTCTCAGGCAGGGACAGAAATCTGCTGCTAGGAGCCCTCCCCATGATGCCTATATGGACAGAATTAAAAAGTGAATGACTAAGAGGTTGAATTGGCTGAAATGTGCAGGTTACTGGAGAAAGCAGTAAGTACAACAGAAGAGAGGATAGTTACAGCAGATGTTCAGATGATGTCTTACTGGTGTCACCGAATGAGAGTGTGATGCTTATAAGTAATTGCTTCCCAGCACACTGTGAAGTGACCTAAGCTTGTCATATAGATGCTTGGTCAAGTAGACAAACTGTTTCCATTCAGAGCTAGAATGTGAGGCCAAGAGCATTGGGAAATAGATTTTCCTTTTTATTACACAGCTGCCTGAACCACAGTAGAATTAATAATTTGCTAATTGGGTATGAGCCTTTAAAGTCATGTAAGGCTGAGTAGTTTTATTGTAAATTGACATTCTGCTTTGGAGGGATAAGAGCTAAGGTAACGTTGAGACCAATGTAAAATGTTGCCTATACACAGGATTACAACGGACAAAATCAGAGAAGGCAAATTCACACATGAGCCATAAAACTTATCTGCTAACTCTCTATTCTGGCCTTGAATTGTCATTTTCTCAGCTAAGTATTCTGCCGAAATTTTCTCTAAGGCCTAGTCACTGTATTGGACTATTTGTGTCTAGGAGTTTTACATTAAAATCTGGAAACTTTGGAAGGACTAAGGGTTTTCCTCATTTCTAGGCATTGGATCTTGGCAAGAGTTCACTCATTTTTACCTTGAAATGGACCAAAGACCTCATCTCCCATGTTCTGTAATGTGGGAAATCCTGGAATATTATTTTGGGTTGCATGTTTCAAAGGGTTGTGTCCCTCAACATCACCCAGGATGTAATATTGATTGCACTATATCTGGGTAAAGACTCTTTAGGAGTCACATTAAAATAAAAGACTACACAAAAAACAACACATGCAAATTCATGCTCATGAGTTGTTTCGCATTAAATGCAAGCCATTGAAATTAATGCTGGCATTGAGAGAAAGAGCAAGATTGCAGACAGAGCAGCAGAACTTTAGGGCATACCCGGAGTTAACTGAGATGTGATCCGAGATGGATATATTGGGGTTTTAGTGCATTTGACTTTTGAGTACTTTTCAGATGATTTAAGGGAAAAAGAGGTCTGATAAAATTAGTTATTATTTGTAGAAACTGAATATCTGAGAAAGGAGTCTTCCTAAAATGCCAAGGTCTTAAATTAGTTAAAACTTCTTTAATGTGTGTGTATCATGACCCAAAACTTCATCTCTTATACAAATGCCTCTTTTAAAACAAAGCAAAAACAATGACAATAAAAGAAAGAGCTTCAAATTTGTATAATTAACTTTTCAAGGACAAACATCAGGACTTATGCTACTCATTCTTAATTAAAAGTATTCTGCTGTTTTTCTTAACTTTCACTTGACAAAACTCATTTTAAATTTGGTTTTCTAGCTCATATTGAATAAGAAAACTAAAATGATTTAATTAGTTTTGAATTGGACAGGTATTACCCAATGTATGAAAATATAGTAAGCTTTTAATGAGACCCTACAAAAAGCACCAAAATATATACATTTCAACTGACAATCTCAAGTCATAATGTAGTAAGAAAAATTTAGCTTAATGTTCTTTTTGTTCTAACTGTAAACCACAGTGAGAATTAAAATTTTTGTGAAGTACAAATTCTGAATAATTTTAGACTTGAAAGATCATTAAAATCCAATAATATTTTGGTGCCAGAGCTTAACGAGGACAAACACCAGGCATTTAAGCAAAGGTCACCTGATTGAGAATGGCTAAATGTGTTCTTCTATTTGCAAATTACTTTAGTGTGCTTTTCTGCCAGCTTCTACAAAATGAAACTTAGCGGCGTTAATGACTATTTCTTGTAGTCTACTTTGTCTATTAAATATCATTGCAGCAATCTATAAGGTAGCTAATTTTAAAAGAGTAAATCATCTCACAGAACTGCTTTGCAGAAAGATGTACTCAAATTAAAGTTACCTAAAATAAGAAGCATCTAATCAACATATGTCAAAGCTTTTGTGGAACAGGAGGTTAAACTTGTATGTGTATTCCTAATAGAGATCAATTTGTTGCTGTAATATTTACAGCAGACATGTAGTTTATTCCTATCAACATTTAAAATACTATATCACTAAAGATACCTTCTGTACATTTTCTGCTCTTTGAAGATGTTTTAATATACGTTAAGAATTTTGACATAATGGGATTACGCTATCAACTGCTATATTTGCAGGTCTTTCCTAGTGTGACACACAGGGAAAATGTCCACAGAGTAAAGTCACTTGTGAGAATTTGGCAGTGCTGCTAATAATACTGCTTCCTAATTTACAATGATAATGAAAGCTGACTCATACCTCAGAAATTAAAGAAATATATGAGAAGGTCAAATATTGCAGACTGGTGAAGGACATGTGCTTTTTGGATTGTCAAAGTATAGTTTGTTAATAAGACACAGACTTTCTTTAGTAATATTCAGTCATATTGCATAACAATAAATGAAAAGGATTTAATTGTGAGGTCAGATGCACCTTTCTACATGTCATCACTGATGTAAGTAGATTTTGTAATACTGTAATAATTATCAAGAATGAGCACATATTAACTGCCTTGATTTCCAACAAGAATAAAGAAAGCAAGAAAGTACAATTGACTTGAACTTGGCAAACAGTTGATCTGCTGAATCTTGAAATTAATTAGAAGATATATGGCTTCCCTTGATCTTGATTCTCATCCAATTCCAATTAAACTTACACACACTGAAGACTTATTTATTGTTAATCCTTTAAAATTGTATATACATATATGTATGTGCATTTATGTATATAAAAACACAAACTAAAAATTCAGTGTAATTATCTGAATTACTTACTAAACCTTTGAAGGCTAAATAACCAAAGAAAGCTTCAGCTTAAACTAAGAAGAGACATTTACATAACAATGGAAGAACTGTGGTATTTGAGGGCTACATTACAGGTTGAAGAGGGAACAATGACTGATAAGGAGTGATCAGAAAAAGATGTCTGTTGAAGGCCTAGATCTGCCACAGTTTCAGAGACCATTGACATATAGAAGGTCTTTGTTTTACTTAAATCTGAAAACTAGTAGTACGTCATGAGCAGAGATGCACAAACTCAAGATTAGGTTTCTGAAGCTTCACTACTGGGAAAAGATTGAAGGGGCTGCCCATTTGGGAATCTTCTGTAATCATCAAGAGATATGAATAAGAATGTAGGTGAGTAAAACGGCTTGTGGATAAACAGATTCCTACAGAGTCCATCCACCTTTCGGCAATTGCAGGAGTGACTTAAAACAGAATCAAAGGAAACTCAAGGTCATCTCACTACTATTGACTAATTTACTTTGCTTTTCTTTCTTCTACTAAACTGTTTACTTAGCTAATATGCATCTTCTGCAAAGGTGCTACACATAAACCCCTCTTCAGTGATTTAAACTGACTTATAATTTGTACAATATGGTTAAGTTCACAGTGGATTGAGGGAATTAAAAATGAAATGAAGGTTAGTGCTAGTTAAAAGATTTGAAAGAACTTACATCTTTTATTCTAATTTTGAATAGATGTAATTTTGCTTCTGGCTAGATGGAATAGTTCTGAAAATGGCAATTTAAATTTCAATTAATCTCACTTTAAAAGCAGTTTCAATAACGTGCTTCTATGAAATAGCAATAGTCAAGTAATATGAGAGCTGTTGCTTATAGGAATATGTAATCTAAATGTGTGGATGAGTTTGAAATTTCCTGTGCTTTAAATTAAATTCCAGATCATCCTTGACAATTAGCATAAATGCATAAGACATATGTATACAGAATGTGCCATGAACGGGAAGACTTGGGCATATATCTTGCCCGTCACACTTCCAAATTTGCTTCTGAGGAGAAAGTGAGTCAGGTTTGGAATTTCATTAGATATAAATACTAATACAGCAATTATTCTCATCTATATTTGACTTAATCTGTAGACTTGCGTGCAATTTTAGATGGATAGAAATATAATCCATGCAGAATGTGTGAGAAGCATTTTTGCCAGAATTGTGCATTTTTTAAAATTAGATTGAATTAGTCATATAGTGAAAGCTGCATTAAATGTGGACTGCGTTTTATTCTTGGAAAAGCAATCTGAAGATGAGGATACACAACTTTGAAAGAAATAAAGTTTTAAAAATAAAGACAACTACAGGAAAAATTCATTCAACAATAAATTATTTTTACTGTTTTGTAGAACTTTGTATTCTCTAATTGATTGTGATTCCTCTTCTATAAAAAGTTATAAAGTTAAGAATCAGAGTATGTATTCTAATGTGTCTGCACTTAGTTATTTATTTCCACCTGAAGGGAGATATTTATTTACAAAATGCTGTGGTCATTCCAGGAAAAGCAGACACGTTCATTGAAATACCAACTGCAACATAGAAGAATAATGACAATAAGATTATTATGGGCACATTTAATCAGAGAACATAACAGCTCTTTGTTGCAAAACACATAAATTTTAGCTGAGAGGCTCTCCCTAGCCACATAAAGACTTCCACACCAAGGCAAATAAACCCTTATCTATAGAACACAATTATTTAAACTTCAAATTACAGACTATTAAAACCCAAGACACTGCATGTGTGTATGTTCAGTTCATAGTCTGCAAATAAAAATGGTTATTATGAAACACTAGCGGAATGACAAGTCTGTGGGCAAAATTTCCAAAGCTATTAATTCACTTGAAATAAATTACAAACATTTCCTCTAATTCAGCACAGCATTTACTGACGTTTTGCTTACACTCTTAGAATTCTATTTTGGAGTTTCAGCGTCTGAGCTATGCCAGTAGAGCTTGAAATTTGGCATAAGAAGTAACATATGTTACCGAGAGAACCTGTTTCATCATGTGCTGTTGCTTTAACTATAATCACCTTTCCATGTCATTTACATATAGATTATTTATCATCCAATATTCATTTTTCACTTTGAAATGTTCACTGTAGCTGCTCCTACAAGTCTGTGTATTAATCACAGGGAAAATACTTCCGGAAGAGCAAGGGTATGCTAAGTGGTTGCATGTCTCCCATCATTTCCCTGTCTCAAGGGATTAAGTGCCAACTTCTATAAAGATAATATTTATATCACTCATTTTGTATTTAAATACATGCTATCTATGCAAATTTTGAAGCATTCCGTTGTCAAATTTTCTACATTATAGGTATATAGAATAACCAATAGTCCATGAAAATACTCTCCCCTTTTAATTTGGGCCCAGAATTACTTTTTCTTAAAGGTGATATTTACTTTGAGATCACATAATATCATAATTCTGCTGATCATTACATTTATATATGGAAATGAATTGTTGAAAACTTGATTTTATTAAAAGAAACACCATTTTATTTCTATTATTATATTCTATTGGAAAAAAGGTTTATACTACCATTGCCAAAATTTACAGATAAATATTGAGAATGTTCATTTTCTTTCCTTAATTTTAACATTGGTTTTCAAAATTTTGTAAATCAGTGGAAATGTCTTTGTCCAATTTCATTTAAAAAAAATTCAAGGTAAGTTAGGGGACTACTGGTCTACCACTGCTTCAACTTCTCTGTTCTCTGCAATAATTGGGATCATCCCCCTCTGCAGTTACTTACAGTGATAACCAAAGTCATAAACTATCCAAACCCAGTTATTCTGCCACTTTTCATTTTTCTGAGCCTGTTTCTAATATTTTACAGTCAGCTATTCACTTCTTTAAAGAGCCTTGTGACAGTGTTCTAACCTGGTTTTACTGCTTTGTGACAGCTACTTTTTTCCTTCTTATTTTTGCTCTCTTTTCTTTTCACACAAAATTGTGCATTTACAGAATCTGACAACAGTTTCGAGGTTGACATATGTCTTCCTTCATTGTAGTATTCATTCTCAGAATTTTGAAAATTGTTCCTGTAAAACTACTTTATGGTGTGAATTATCAGGCACGCATAATCCTAACCTTCCCTTCCACTCAGTGGTTCTTTCCTAAAATCATTTTTAAGAAATGAAGGCTAATTATACCACTAGAATAAAGCCATGAAAACAATAATATACATTATCTTTTTCCTTTCTATTCCCTTTACTGTTTAGTATATAATACTGGTCATGCTATTCACATTTTTTGAAAAATATGCAATTAATATTGTTTTAAAATATATTTATATAAAAGTAATTATTTCTGAGATGGCAACTTCTTATTCAACCAGTCTATATGTCTTATTAATTATTAAGTTCAGCATAATTTTCATCTTTTTTTCTGACTTTTAGAGACAAGTTATTATACTGGAAAAATTATTTTTTCTGCCAATGGAAATGGTATTCCATATCTATCTGAATATTTTGTTTTCCTTGGATTCAAATTGAATTTCTGAACCATACCTTTTAGTTCTGACTGTATGATGATTCCAGAGCACTCTATTGCACAGAGTTCTCTTACTCTTTCTATATTGTTCAATAAGTTGTTTACATAAATTTAGGATCATTCTAAATTGTGTATAATAAATCTTTTAACTTTTAATTATGCAATATTGATGCATGTACATTTGAAAGATTCTTGCCCTGGCATATATTTTCTAGCCTAATTTTATTTACAACAAAATAACAATGGATATTAATTATGTTTTACTTACATTATAAAGTGAGCAAGTTATTCTGATACCCATGGCTTTAATGTTCTTCCCTGCTCAAACAGAATAATTAGGAAATGGTACATATATAATGAAAATAATTTGCCAACAATTTGCATACATAATCTTATGTATTCCAGTTTTTGTGTCTTTTATTATCTCTCCTTTTCAAATTTAGTATCCTCATGATATGTGAATGTCAAATACCATATGATCTTTCCCAAGAACAACTTCAATTTAAAGATGATGAGTTAAAGCCTATAGAAATGAAAGCCATCACAAATAAAGGCCTACATTAATTTATGCATTGAAACTGTTAGATTCAGTGTTATAGAAATTCTACAGCATTCCTTCCTCTTTGTGAAAACTGAAAACACGAACTTGGTTATTTTGGTTTAAATCTGTTTGTAAATTCTTTGAGTCATCCAAATAATGATAAATAGATAATAATCTTGCTGACATGGAGAACATGGAGGGTACTAAACAGGTAGGTAAGCAGACATTAATAAAAACTGTGATAATTGACATGTTGTTTGATGACTCAGGCATCAACTTTCTCTTCTATTAAATGATTGTGCTGAGACAGACATTTACAAAGTCTCTGTAGCTCTAAATGCTATGATTCTCATCATCATCATCTACTGATGCACGCTGCAATTCACTTTGTCTGTAAGAAAATCCAGACATACACTTCTGACTTATTAGATCATAATTTGGCTGTGAATAAGGAATTGGTACTAAGAATAGATTTTATGAGATGAAGAATGTACTCTTCTTGACAAAATGAGAATCCAAAGTAAAGATTGGTTTGATTTAATGTAGACAAACATCTGGATATGTGACTAAAATGCTCACTTTCCATATGGATGTTTAACATTGTGTGAATAATATCAGCATTGGTTAAGAAAAAAAGCCAAGCTCATATCAAAGTAAGAAATCATCAGGCTGATCTAACAAAAATGATTTAATATTTTATTACCTCTGCATTAACAAATAAATAATATGTGTATTTTAAACATTGCTTAATAATTATATATATATATATATATATATTATCGAAGACCATTCTTTAATATACGTGTGTGTGTGTGTGTGTGTGTGTGTGTGTGTGTGTGTGTGTGTGTGAATAAGTAAACAATCCAGGTACTTGTAGAAGAAAAACATAATATCTTTAAAAGATTGATTTTACATTAAATACATTTGCTCTTATATTTTAAGTTTTCCTTCATGTTTCCCAATTTACTAAATCTTAGAACATTCATCCTCTTTCATATACTCATTTCTCCTGTGGCAATATCTCACCTCAATCATAACAAAACAAAACATATTACACCTTAAACTAAACAAAAAATAAATAAATGACACAAAATATCAGCTTAATTAAGAATGCAAGTTATCGAACATATGCACTTCTTAGCTGATACCATTTGAATTAATGACAAAAATCCACACAAAAAACATCATAGAGTTCAATTTTAATTCAGAGGGATTTTAACAGTGGCTGTAGTTTCAGGGATTGCAATATCAGTGGGCTTAAATTATTGATTACAATAATAATTAATTTTTGTAACTAAATAGCAGCTTTTTATAGCAGAAAGTATAAAGTCTCTGGTGATCTAAAGAAATATAATTTAAAAGCTATGTACAGTGTGGGATTGTGAAAACTACTTTGTTACCTGAAGATTCCATAGAATCTTTAAGGTTTCATGCTAAATCACCTTGAACCTCACATGAATAGTGGTTACTATGCTATCTGATTGAGATTTTATTTCACCATGTAAATGGAACCCCATTTCACAGACAAATTAGATTTGGGGAGTTTTTGAGTATGAACCCTAGTCACATATATTGCTAAATAATACAAAGTATGAGGGTACTAAAGGGGGGGCGCTTTTCTTTCTCTTTTTTCAGAGTTTTTAAATTTCTTGTGTGCATTGCATATAATTTCAAGCATACATCAGAGACATAAAATTGAAGCAATAGAAGGAAAACACAAAGATATTTTTAGAATTTCCCCAAAGACATCCTTTCAGCTCTCAGACAGTACAAAATGAGTCAACACTTAAGGCAGCCAGAGATAATATAACGAGTCTGCAAAATTACAGCTACCTACAATTCAGATCTTCAATCAAGTAATTGTTAAAGTCTCACTAGAAAGAGGAAAAAATATGTTCTCAGTTGAACTCACATAATAATTTTAACATTATTGTCAAAGAAAAACATTATAATTAAGAGTGCACAAGGTAACTGTATTTTTGTACCTTCCTAGTAATTAATACATCTCCCTGAGTTGGTCTTCTCTGTGTGGGTCACTGAAAACCAATCGCCTTCTGTCCATGTCACTGTCCAAGTCAGTGCTTGATGCTACAAAGACAATTCCTGTCTTCCTTGGTGATTGTAAACTCATAGTTGCAAAAATTTTCTTTTCCTGACCTAACTGCTCTTCATCCATAGTCAAATCATGTTCTGTGAACACATAGCATTCTGCTTTAAAAGTTGAACTCGAGTGACAAGAGAAAATATATTCTTCAATGACTACTGCTTGCAGAAAAAAAAAACACATAAGAAAAGATTTCTCTGTCTTGACACAAAGGACCATAGGGAACAGATAGTTTCTTTTAATTAATTTCTGTTCTATGCAATACACCAAGTTTAACAACCCATCTGCAAATGATGAGAAACCCCTACTGCTCAGTTAACATAAATACATATCTCCAGACATTTCAGAAAAATACATTGAAGAAAATATTGCAACAACTTGAAAATTACTAGGTAATAACCTTGTAGAGTCTAATGAACTTCATATTATACCTAAAGATCTAGAAACACTTATATAAAGATGAATAAACATGTATATATATTTATATAGACACACATATATAATTAGCATTGTCTGTTTTCATTATTATACACACATATGTATATATATATACATATGTGCGTGTATAAATAATATTCACATATCTCTAGGTACACCCATGAAAAAATATTTATGTTTATATTCTAAATATTCAATATTTTACAGGTATATTATGTTTATAATATACTTTACATGCACATTCATAGTTTCACATGTACATAAAAATGTATAAGCACATGCATACTTCCAAAAATGGTTGTCATTTAATATCTGTGTTATCAACACGGTTATCACTCCTGGGACACACTGCATGTGCCAGAGTATGTGACAGTTAAGTCCTTCATATTTGCTTATTTTGTGTACACAGCCTCCTGTAAACTTTAAGTAATCTCTAGATTAGGATAGACTCTAATGCACTGTAAATATTGTGCAATTCTTTGTGGGATATTATTATTTAATGAAAATGGCAAAGAAAAATGCTCCATATTTACTAGAGATATATTTCTTTTCACACATCTTCAGTCTCCAAGAGCTTAATTGGTGAATGCAGAGCGTGAGTCCTCAGGAGTCAGGGGCTGAGTATGAAAGGCTGTAGCTCTTCATACAGTGATGAGTGTTTCAGATACACAGTTTTGCAGGAACTACAGAACTGAAAGAGAGAATTTCCTGGCATATACTGAAAAAAAGTCTAAACAATGGTTTAGCAATTTGTCATCAAACTGAATCTCTGGGTGGAAGCTTGGTTAATTCCACAGCAGAGGAAGTTTAATATATCAGGGACTCCAGTGCCATGTGAGGACTGTGAGCCTGTAGGTTAAAACTTGGAAAATTCTGAAGCAGTTATGGGTTAATACTTAGGGGGATTGGAAGACATATGAGGAACTAGCACAGCGTGCAGTTCCAGACATGGACAGAAAGTAACTATCAAGTCATCTACAGCAAAGAGAGAGCAGGTAAAAGGGTTGACTTGCTGGTCGCACACAGAAACAGAAGCTAACATGTAGTGCACTGATATGACTTAAAAATAAGGCACGGAGTCCCAGTTATTGTATCATTGGGGACTGCAAAGCTACAATAGTTAATGCATTGGTTATTGCAGACACACTAAAGGCTTTCTATACAGAATCAGGAGAAGGGGTTGGGAGCAAAGGGAGTCCTATAGGTTAAGACTGGGGCCTTCCAAAACCTCTCTTCAAACATTCTAGTAGGGGTAGAAAGGAGATGTGTAATGATTAATTCACACACTTAGCAAACAATTGCAACATGCAATTTTTGTTTCCACTAAGCGACTGGAATCCATTGGAAGTGGTAAAAGATTTAAAAACTGGGGTTTTAAGGACGTGTTGATGGAGGCTAGAAGGCAAAGAAATAAAATGAGCTTCAGAAGGCTAGCTGAAAATCTATGATAACATCTTACATTGACATCTTCAGAAGGTTCCAGACTCTGTACTGTGTCTAGAAAAATCAGGGCAGGGTACTGTGAGAGAAAACATTTAAATACATGCTTACATGGGTCATCCAACTCAATCAAAAGGAGACATCTAGCCTTGAGAAAAACCTGTCAAAATGTGTCACCAGTTCTGCCCTCTTTTGCTGGTCTTGTGTTCTCCACTGACAGCTTTCTGTCTGGGAGATGCCCTGCATTTTCCAGGAGTTGGCAAGAAAGGAATGCTACATAGTAGAAGACAGAACAGTGCATCTACATAATGGACTTGCATCCTGAATTCCAAGGTCAAGTCTGTACGACATTATGGCCAGCCTCCCAAGGACCATTCCAGCTGCAGTAAAGCAATATTATGAAAAATCCATCTTTTAAGGGTCCAAGGTATGACTGTAGTGAGGGGCTGCGGGCAGGCCTGCTTTTCGCCTCACCCGGCTCCCACACGGCTAGTTTAGTCCCAGAAATAACAACACATAAATTGAATTCATTTAAGCACTGTCTGGCCCATTATCTCTAGAGAGTTAGTTACTGACTAACTCTCATATCTTGATATTCACCCATTTTTAATAATCTGTGTAGCACCACGAGGTGGTGGCTTACCAGAAAAGATTTAGCATGTCTGACCTGGTAGCTGGCTCCATGGTGTCCACCTCACTTTCCTTCTTCCCAGCATTGTGTTCTGTTTACTCCGCCTACCTTATTTTCTGTCCTATCAAAGGGCCAAGGCAGTCTCTTTATTAACCAATGAGAATAACACATAGAAGGCCCACCTACATCAGTATGACAGTCCTGGTTTACTCAGGCACAAGGGTCCTCTTGTTTTTTGTGCTGGGGTTAGAAACTAGACCTTACCCATGCAAGAAAAACCATGCCCCTCTGACTCATAGCATGCCTGAGGAGCAGTTTCTGTTGACTCTCTATGGCCACATCACTTCTACTTTTGTGAACTTGGTAACTAGCTAGCCAAGCAAGCCTACACCAGGCCAAATACACACAGACATGCTTGTGAATATAGAATCCTTGTTAATCTCGTGAGGTGGACACAGTTTGACCAAGGGCAAAATACCCTTTAAAACTACACTGCTAATGATATTATCCCAAACTAAAGAAGATATCATTTTGCTTCTAATTATAAAATGAGGAGAGAACTAATTAGGAACTTGAAAAATCCAAAGGAAAGTTTTAACTTTTCTCCTAAATTTAAAAGTGTCTGAGTTTGAGATTTAGATTAATCTTCAGAGTCTGATTTTTTGACGTAACATGTTATTACTGTTATCAGTGATAGAAAAAGTGTGAAGGGATATGCACTGTTTATAAAGATGTTTTATGTCAGGATATATGTGTATGTATGCATATGTATATATGCATATTTATATGTATATTGACGAGGATAAAATAATCAGTGTAATGTGCCAAAACTGAAATCATTCTAGATTTTAAGTGCAATTATTCTCCAGTTTTATTGATACTGGAAACAGAGGCAGTGTGGAGTCTTCCTAGTACCCTTCGCGAGAATTTGAAAAGCATTATGGGAATTGCAGTTTCCCCGGTAAGGCTTACCCTCAGACAACAAAAGGGCTCATTTTTATGTTTTCAAACAAGAAATTTGGTAAAGAAGAAAGCCACTTTATTACACATAGACTGTCCTAAGCAGGGTAAGTTAACCTTTCTTTGTGTTGAGTTTTATTTGTCAATTGTTGGCAACTGGCTGCTGGGAGTCCCAGAGGGCCACCACACTCAGTAGCACATGGGTGACAGAAGCAGCGAAAGTTGCAAAGAGGGAGGATTATCCATTCTACAGACAGTTCTAAAGTCAATTATATGTAGGGTGAGTTGCGATGATGTGAACAGCAATGGTCTTTGAATCTAATTAATGTGTCCACAGAGATGGTGATGTTTATCTTGCTATTGTCTTGAATGCAACCTAGTATACAATAAACCAGCCACTGGTGGTGAGCCTGCCATGAATAAGGGAAATGGCTTGTCCTGTCCTTCTTGAACAACTTAATGGATGGAATGATTTTTCAAATATTTTCAATGGGCCTTTTATTTCATATTGGTAATTAGTCTGAAAAGACATTTTAATCAGAAAACTATAGGATTACAAATGATACAAGCTATCAGGCTCTTGATTTTTGTAAATCAAGGTTCAAGTTCTTCAAGTCCCGAAAATCACGACTGACTTTCTCTAAACACAGGTTTTTAGATTGTTTTCATTCATTTCTTCTCAGACTGAAGTCAATAGAAGAATTTTAAAAGGAGTGGAATCAAAGGAAAATAGATACAAAACATCTCCTCAGATTCTTTTTCATCATGAGCATTTTCCTCAGACTTCAGAAAGTAACGCCTGTGAGAGCAATTTCAGGTGTTTCTGTTCTATTTTATTCCACTTCCTTATTTGAACCTATTTTTATTTGTTGCAAAAACATAATCCTACAATTCTTTTCTGGAGAGAAACAAAGAGGGAAATAGCATATATAGCTATTCCCCAAACTCTAAAGTGCCTTTGCTGTGTGAGTGATTTATATTAAGTTCATGTTTTGCCAAGTAAATGGCAAAACCTGACTGAGACAAGAGGTTAAAGACACAACTGAAAGTGACTCCATGTTCTGAAAGAGGTATACACATTTGAAAAGTTATTTTCAAATAGAATTCATTAAAAACATGGAAATAACATCAGAACCACCATGACAATTAGTAAGATTACATCCACATTTATTCCTGACTTTCCTCCAGCCTCACTACATGAAGTGTGTAATAGGCAATATTTTCTGTCTCCAAGTTATTTGACTGGCATTAAAAATAAAACAAGGTAGGTAAGTTCATTTGAAAACCAGGGATCATCTGTCCTATTCAGAACGTATTTTGCATACTGACATTAAAAACAAAAGTACTTGAAAGTAACTACTGGTGGTAGACTAAGACCCAGGCACCCAGGGTGTCAGGGTGCCACTTAATCTAATGCCTTCTTCCTGAAGTTGTCCAGAATGGTGTAAAGATGGAAACATTGCTATCTCCCTATGTTTGCGGATTACTTTTATGTTGGTGTGGTAAAAACTGACCAAGGGTCACTGATGGAAGTAATAGTTTTCCTAGGCTCATGGTTCTAGAAAGGAAGTCCATCATGGCAAGAGGGAAGACAACAAGCAACAGGTCCTTCGGCAGGAATAGGAGCTGCAGCCTAACATCTTCACCCACAAAGAAGAGGCAGAGAGTGAAGATGGGGCAAGGGCAAAGGTATAAGTTCCCAAACTCCCATAGTGATGTATTGCCTCCAGGAAGGCTTTGCTTCTAAAGTTTCCATAAACTCCCCAAACAGTACGAAGGATCACGAGTTCAAATACTGGAGACATTGGGAGTGTGTCATTCAAACCATGACAATATACTATTTGAAAGTATAGCCATACATTCTAAGTTCTTGTAAATACATGGCTACCTTTAGATGATTATGTGTCATGAGTTTAATAATCTACACCAAAAGTGCTCTGTGTGTGTGTATGTGTGTATATGTTCGGGGATACTTGTGTGTTGGTGTAGATTATCACGATGATGTGTGTGTATGTGATGAGGTATATTAGCATGTGTTGGTGAGTGTGTGTGTGTATATTATACATAATGCATGTATATATATGCATATATAATGTTGGTAAATGTGTTTGTGTGTATGTATTTGAGGATAAGCATTTCTTGATATGTGTGATGATGATGGTGGTGTGTGTGTGTGTGTATGTATTGTGGCAGTGTGTTAGTATGTGTTGGTGTGTTATGTTTGTGTAAATGTGTGCGCATGTGTAGTGGATATGCGTTATCATTTCCTCTACATCTGCCTTTCCCTTCTTATTCCTGCCTTGCATTGCAATGAACATTTGATAACCTGTGCATCATTCTCCCCATGTCTACATCCTCAGTAGTGGCACTGTAATTCATTTTACCATGCAGAATTAAAACCATCTCTCTCTGATTAATGTGTTCACTTGACTCTCCTTACCTCTGTAGTGCATTGCTTTTGCTCATGTTATTTTTTTCCAATTCTGTGGCATTTGTTACAGTTCTTGGTTCCCATTTATTTTTCACAAATTTCCCATCTTAAGTGTATCTGAAGTACGTAATTATGAATTTTCTTAATGTTACCCAATGGTTATATGACCTTAGGAAATGATGGTGCAGCAATTTTCAAGTTTCATAATTAATTACTAATACATACTGTGTGAATATATCCCATGATCTCCTTATTTTCCTATTTTTATGTATTACACATAGCATGCTACATAATTTATATATTTCATTTAATGTTACTTACCTATAAAACTTGAGTATATTTCTTCAATTATAGTTTGCATTGAACATTAATAGTTAACATACACATCATCATTGTGGGCTGTCAATAAATATTCAACAGGTAATCTTATGGATTTTCTTATTTATTTCTCTAATTACAATGACTTTTCTTATTGCTAAATATCATGATTTATTCCATTATACAACATCCCAGCAAAATAACTGTTAACAACATTTAATGTATATATTATATGCACGTATTTATAAAATAGTAAGTGTACATTGTTGTAAATTTGCATTTTAAAACTCAGAATTGGAAAGTAGGAAAACTGAACTATTTTTATAAAAGGCTCTAATCCTTTCTATACTATAGTTGTAACTTATTGTTTTCTGCATATTTTGTATGTAGCATAGTAATTATGTAAGCAGCTAGTAAAGAAAGCTCAGATAATTGCACACTGACTGTGACACTATCAATACCTGATGAAATATTCCTATGAAGGATGGATCAAGTGACAGTGGAACACATTTAATTCTGCTCTGTTTGCCTATCTTTCTAGCTCTTCTAGTATGTTCCCTATTTTTTAATATGTTATGACCCATTCTTCATAGGAATCTTTCATCGGGTATTGATAAAGTCACAATCAGTGTACAATTATCAGAGCTTTCTTTGTTTTGTTGAAAGGACTTGTTACTGAAATCATGTTCATATCTGCAGTCAGATTTTACTTTGGACCTCCATCTCACAAATAACAACATGGAGACTTATTAATTATAAAAGCTTGATCTTAATTTAGGCTTGTTTTTACTAGTTCTTATAATTCAAATTAACCCATTTCTATTAATCTGCATTCTGTCACATGCCACACATCTTGCTTCCTCCATGTCTTCTGGCATCTCCTCAAGGGTCTAGACTTCTCCTCCTTTCTGTCTCTGCTAAGAAGTCCCACCTATACCTCCTGCCTAGATATTGGCTGTTCAGCCTTTTACTGTAACGATCACAGCAACGCATTTTTACATGGTGTATTCCACAGCACATATCATCATTAGAGAATGAAACCAAAACACAAAGAACAGATCTTTTCTGTGTGAATAGAAAATTTTAGAAAGCTTGTACTGCATCATGATGGAGTAATCTGAAGAGAAATCTCTCCTCTGATTACTCTGAACACTGGCATAAGGACAGATCTTTTGTAACAGTCAGATTTACAAGAATTGGATACAATGTGGAACTTTCAGTCATGTTGTTGACTTTGGCTTTGACGGGACTCTCCACTGGACACGGGTAGTTAAGGGAGACACAGAGAAATCCTCATATTTTATATTGTGGCACTGGTAATTGTACAAGTCAGTGACAATTTTAAGAAATACCCACCAGACTCCAATGAATTATGCAGTGTTTATTATTCTTCCATACATATCAGGTAGATTTTAAACTGATGGTATCAAACCAAGAGCAAAATAAAAGAGCAGAAGTACCAGAAGTAGTTGCGCTTGAAAGCTAACAACTAGCAATAATTTTATGACTCATTAGTTTAGAGATTTACTCCTATTTTTAAAAGGCAATGCCTATGAACATATTTCATCTGTGATAAGTTGTTAATAATATAAGAGGTAAAAGGTCAGCTGATGAGTTAAAACTCTCCAAAATTTTGCTACTGGATATTTGATTTGATTGTAATTAATATGATTACATCTAATTCAAATGCTCGGCTGCTAAGGATGGAAGATTGATAGGTTAATTGATCCATACTTGTTAGTAATATCCTGGGCTACACTGGTTTTTGAAGCATGACACATACAGTATATGATTAAATTTTGAAATCTTTTAAAATTGCTAGTTATGAAATTCCAATAAAGCCTAAGAAGACAGAAATCAAGAGAAAATGGAAACTATCTTTTGGGCAGAGGTTAATTGGTTCTTTTCCTCTTTTGCTTCGATTAGCGTCCCATCCTTTAGGTTGACACAGTTGTGTAAGTATTCAGAGTGTTTTGTAGTGATTTCACAGAGGAGCTACCATTAAAAAAACATGAACCGCATGACTAAATCAAAGCATGCTGCTTTGAAAATGTACCCCACTATTTTCAGTGAATTAAGCTGTCAGAAGCTGTTAAAATTGGGCTCACATTTCATATTTGAAAGTATATTTGGAATGCATTTATGTCCTTTTCATCCAAAGTTCATATGAAATTTAAGTGGCAGCATCACTTGATTAGGGACTCAACAGCAATGTACAGAACCACCATCCACTTTAGAAATATACCTGAAAGTGTGGTAGTTTAATGATCCAGTGATAATCAGTTACAATGTCCATCCAATGGATTTTGCTGTATTGTAAACAAAAGATCTATGCTTCTCACTATTTTGTGTCTTAGATCACATGAAAGCTAATTTTCAAGGTGTTTTTGCATTCAATCCATTGAGTAGTGTGCTCACTAATCAACGAGCAAATGCCCACCAAACAGGAGCTCAGAAGCAAGCAATGTGCTGGTCTTCTCTCCTCCACTTCACAGTGTCTGTACTTGACACTCTAATGCTCAGTAAATATTTACTACTTTGCATTTTTCTTTTAAATTAAAGAAGAGAATAGCTAACAAGCAGACATCAGCCCCCTTGCACAGAGAAGCAAGAAGCTGTGTGTAGAATTTCTAACAGGCAAGGAATGCACTGGAAACTCAGGCCTTTGTAGCTAAACCACATTGAGCATCCATTAATTTGTTCAAATAATATTCCATTGAAGTATTTGAATGGATTGATTTGAATACTTACTTTAGCTTTCTGTGCTCCATATTTTTTCTATATACACAAATTATAGTAATAGAGTTATTACAAAGTGGTGTTCCAAGAGCAAAGTCATCCAGACATTAAAGTTGTCCATACAATAAGGTAAACCCTACAGATGTGCTATAATGTAATGCATGGGACTGTCAAAGAGTCTTCTTTTAATTCTAATCCCCAATTATTAGCTTTATGGTATGTGGTGTTCTGATCTTGAGCTTCCAGTGTGACTCAAAATTTTACTTCATAGTATATAGATTTCAGATTTTCATTTGTTTAAAATAATTATTTGGGAGTGGTAAAATTTATTATTAATGCTCTAAAAATTAACACAGTCATAAAAAAATACAATACTACTTTTATTGTCTGTATTAGTGAAAGTTTATATACTTGACCTTAGAAAGAGAGCAATATAATGTGATATTTGTAAGTAATTAAGTAATACTAAGTATCATATTTGGTCAAAATTTGAGTTTCAGTGTAGCAAAACACTGACTTTCATGTGTATTTTAAAAGATATTATAGGTGATAATTCTTTATTAAAATAACATTTTTTTTCAATTTAATAAGGAAAATTTAATTTTATGCAAACTATTTTTATTGCATAGTTAAAAAGAGAAAAATGTTCAATAATATTAAATAAAAAGATATGAAAAACTAATTGTTTTACTTCTATAAGGCTTTACCCTTAAATTCACTTTATTTCTATAATAAAACACCTTGAAATTAAGTAAGTCACTATAATTTCTGTAACAAAATCACCTCATACTCTTTGTACTTGTGTTATATATATTGTTATATATATTTATACTTCATTCAGAAGATAGTTTCTTAGCGCTCATCTACGTTATTACAAAGTATTTGTAAAAATGCTTTTTTTAATATAATTTTATTTTGTCTCCTTTGTGATGATATTTAAATGGAAAACAAAATATTGGCTTAAAAACACTGCTAGAAACTACTTCTCCAAAGCACAAAACCCCATCCCACATTTTATCATGTTTTCATCATGGTTTTATATGGAAACACAGCAGGAGGTTTCATTTCATTTGATTCCAACAAGTCGTCACCTGGTGGGTGCAGACTGCTCGCTCAGTAGCCCTCCTGTGTCTTCAGCTGTACTCTGTTTTTTACCTTTGGTAAACTCTAAAAAAAATGTGCACAATTTGGCTTATTGACTACTTTTCTTCTATAAAAGAGAAAGTCAAAAGGGACTAAGCAGCTGGATTCACTTGTCTTTTGCCTTCATTTCTTTAAAAATTAAGTGGCAAATTCCTTTTTTTTTCTGATACAAGTAGCAAAGTTCTGAAGGAATTAAGTACTTGAAATAATTCTTTTGAATGATGTTTTTAACTCCCACACCTAAAGCTCAGGGATCATTGTAAAGAGTGGGCAGAAAGAATGTTAAGAGGCAGAAAATCAAGCAGTTTTTCATGAGATTGTCTCTCTCAGGAATGTCAGAAACTACACTCATAAAGTCTCACCAAAATGATTGCCTAAACCTGAGTTAAACAGAGACAACAACAATAGATATACTGAATTAGAGAGGAGAAGGCCCATGAGGTCTCAACCCTAATAAAAGAACAATAGAGACACAAGGAAATCTTGGAGTGGGCTAACTAGTCTTCCAGAGGGATGAGCACATCAATTAGCTATCCAAATGGTAATAACTGAAAATGTGAATATAAGTAGCATTATACAGACTAATCGGGTTGTATTTGTGCATTTAGACATATACATGCATATGTATGTGCATATACATATTCACTTTATGTATATAATAACAGTTAATGTAAAAAGAGGTCATAACTGAAAGATTGGAAAGAAAGGAATGTGGGAGAGTTTGGATAGTGGACAGTGAATAAAGAATGGTATAATTGTATTTTAATCTTAAAAAAATAAATGAAATAATTTTAAAAAATTGTCAGTACTGTACAATGGAGGACAAAGGAAATAGATGAGCTAAAAATTGAGAATTGTCTCCTATGGGAGTGCTTATGTGTATGATCACCTTTTCTGAGTGTTGGAGGCAGAGAGCCAGCCTTCCCCATGCCTGTGTTCATTCTTGCCATGTATGAGTTTGTCCAATAATAGATAAAAGATTACAGCAGAATGGCATCTGTCAAGATGCTGACTTAAGTAGATTATCCTGGCTTGTACAGGTGGACTCAAGAACCACAAAGACTGCTAAAATGTGGGGAACCTAGGGCAGGAAAACATGGGGAAAGTGAGGAGAGAGGATAGGCTAAGAGAAATGTGAAGAAGACATTTCTATGAAATAAAAATATATGACTTTAAAGATGGAAGATAAAGACTGAAAGCAAAGGAATCTTTTGTCCTGGCAGAATCTGGAAATGACGAGCAAACAGGCTTTCCATAAGAACATTGGAAAAAGAAAAAAAAATACTACTACTGTGCACACCTTAATTTTGTCTGAGAGCTGCATGTTAGACTTTTGACCTATTTATGATTTGATAAAGTCATTTTTTCATTGTTTAAGATACCAAATTTACAACTATCTTAAGACAGCTAGAGAAGGTCAATATGTAGTTGTTATTATAGAGATTATTCTTTCCTTTATGCTTCTTCCAGTTATGGAATTCCAGAGATCTTCAGCTGTGTGAATTTCTAGAGATTAGTGTTTAACCCCAATGCTGTCGTTGCATGACCATGTGACTTTACTTTATTGCACTGTGTAATATGATATTTTCTATGTATCATAATAAAAACACATACACTTTCATAGTGAGTGTGTACGCATGTGAGTGTGTTTATGTGCGTGTTTGTTTTCTAGATCCAAAAAGAATATGAAAATATTTTGCTTGGGTCATTGACTTTTTAAATTAATTTTTATAGGCTACAAAGCACACTGCCTTTTTGTCAGTTTACAAAAGACGTAATCCCTGTGTTTGAAAAGAAAAAAGGATTTGTTACAAATCATGATACAACTATATATATATATATATATTATATTCAGATGCACCTTGGGCCATCCATAAATCAGTGTGTGATTGCTAGCTGATCAGTTACATCACATTCATGTCCCAGATCCCTGAGCACTTCTTTTCAAACAACAACTGCTTCAGAAAATAGAAAATAAAGGGAAAAAAGCAGCTGAGAATAATATACTCCAAGGAAACAGCTCAGGGGTGCTGCTGTGCAGTGCTTGGTTGCCAGTGGGGCCTCCCTTCTGGATTGTCACCTCATTCCTTTAGATTTATCCTGTAAATGTGGAGAAGAAAAGCTCAGTTATTCTGCTGTGCAATTGACAGAAAATCAGTTCTAAACGGTAGTGGCAGGGAGAATGCTACTAAGTGGACCTACACCGAAAAGAGCATGCAAGGGCTGTTGACACGACAGAGAATGGAGAGAATAGCGAAGTGAGAATGTAAAATGAGAGCTATGCAGAAGTGCCAGCCTGGACCAGTGTCAGACGTCATCTTGAGAGCCACTGAGAATGATCCCAGTGACATTCTGAAGTTAACTTTGAGTCATCAAGAGAATGTGAAATCATATTTCCTTGTCTTTGTTTCAGAAGGCAAGAAAATGTAAACTGATTTTCGCAAGCCTTTCACCTTTAGGACTGGCATTTACTGTATAACTGTATAATGGTCCAATCGCTGCCACAGGCAGTATGTGGACTTCATCTCAATGAATCAATGGTTAGAATGAAAAATGTAATAAAATAAAGTAATACAATACAATGAATCATGCTGAACTAGTCCAGCGCTTGTCCCTGTGTTTACCTTCGGCTTAGAAAATACATATCCCAGACAACTTTTCCAAGTGCTGATAGGCACTGTCAACACAGGCCAGCTGAAGAGAGAGGATAAAGGTCACTTTTTTTTCTGCTTCTAGCAAAAGAAGAACTCCAAAAGGAACAGGTCCAGATGACTTCACTATCCTTCAGGAGAATCGGGAATTAGGGGCTGCATTGCTCTCTATAGTCCATTGATACCAGTCTCTTCAGCAACAGACATTATCTCGCAGTTGAGAAAAGATGGCTTAATATTGATCTTTGGATATTGTACACCAATTATAAACACTTCTTTGTGTTCTCAACCTTCTTCTTTCAAGCTCTGAAACCTTCCCACCATCAGTGTCAGAAATCTCTTTCCAGCTCCAGTTGAAAACACAATTCCCATCTTTCAGTTTCCTGATTTTTTTTAAAAAAAATCAACAACTTAGGAAAAAAATAAGCTTTATTTAAAAACTTACTTTATTTGTATCAGCCATCCAGGAAAACTAGTGAAATAAAATATACTGCTTGATCTCAGCTTTTTTACTTGGGAGATTACAACAAAAATTCGAGACACTGTCAGCAAAACTCTCTTGAGCAATTAAAACCACTTTGATCCATTTCTGAGAGTTATAATGCCTAGAGCACTAATTTTCGTCATCTCAGAGTATGTCCTGGGGGGAGAACAAATCTAGATGGAGGGGAAACATCATGCCTGTCCTCCCACACCCAGAAGAGTTAAGTGACACTGTGAATTAACCGCTTCTACCCAATTAGGGGAACATTTTATAGCTGCGAAGCATGAGTAAGGTTTGGATCAAGAACTTCACACATGTAAAACAAGATAGATGAGTCGTGATCATAATCAGTTATTCATATATATTTGAAATAAATTGTAGTGTGTAAGAAGAGAATGGAGAAGTTAGACTCAAAAAGTCACTGCACATATATGTTCTTTTTTTATTAAAAATTTCCACCTCCTCCCCTCTTCTCATATGCACATGTATGTTCTATGTAGAGCTTGCCTCAATCGGCTGAAAAGTCAGGTGCTTGGAGGAACCATTCACTTTCATGCTTGAAGACAAGGCAGAGCATCTCCATGCTTATTTGATTCTTGTGTGATTCATGGTCTTGTCACAGTTGTCTTGCTTTCCCATCTTCTCAACTCACAGCTCCCATGTAAAATTTTCTCTTGAGAAGATGTACCCACGTTGTCTTCTAAGATGCTGCATGTTTGCAAAGAGAGCGCTGATGTACTTGGTCTTTACTCTATGTGCCCTGGGATGGGTTTTCTACATTCCCAGATATACATTCCATATCTCATGTGAGCATCGTAAAAAAAGTCAAATAGTAGGGCAAATGTTTGTTGAAATCTGCTGAGCGAAGACAATTAAAGAAAATTGAAAATTATGGTCTTCCTATAAATTAGAATGTTGCCTATGATTCTTCCTACATATGATTTTAGAAAAATATAATATGTTCTCTGTTTCTTTAACTGTGAAATGTAAAGAGAAGGATAATTAATATATATTATTAAAACTATTAAGCACATTCTGCTCAATTCCTAATGCCATTAGGTGAATATATATATATATATATATATATATCACAACTGGAATAGCTGCATAGTCCAGATAAGTATACATACATATGTGCATATATATTATACACATTCCAGTTTGGTAATATTCTATAAACAGTATAAGATCACTAAAATTTGGAGCTACCTTCCTCCATTAAGGAAATTATAATCTCTAATAAAAGGATTGGCACAGCACAAAATATTGTTGCCAATTATTGATAATAGCAATGCATTTCATTTCATATATTAATGGTGATCACAATAGTGTATGTGGCATAACAGATACAATAAGAGTGAAATGAGATATTTCTAGCAAATGGATAAATTTTAAATAATCATAGTTGACTTGAAAAGTATAGAAAATAAAAAGTATAGAAAATAAATTTATATTACAATATTTTTAAACACTATTTTAAAAAAAATCTCTACACTTCATATGAGTAATTTATTCTATATGTAGCTCAGTGTTGAAGAGTTCTCCAAAGTAACTGCTCATGTATGATCAAGTAGGATGGAGTCATGATAGTGATGCAGGGGTAGACTAAAGGACAGATAAATCTGAACCTATGTTTCAAATAATTATGAACACTAAATCTACAAGTGGCATTGAGATGGTAGCTTCAGTTTTTAGTGATCTCATACTGATTATAAATATTACAGCTTATTATGTTGACAAACGTGATGGGTTTATGGGGATTTGTTTAATCATCATGTGATTAAAACTTTGATATAACTTATGCTGGTCAATATATATATATATTCTCTCAGAGAGAGAGAAAAAAGGGGAGAAAAAATGATTGATAGAGTTTTGAATATATACATAGATATTTCTATATATATATATATAATTTTAATCTGCTAACAATTATTTCTATTTGTGTTGATAGTCCTATGAGTCCTAAAACATTATCTAAAATATTCTCACTCTACATGGTTTGATCTCAAGGATAATCCAAGAATGACATTTAAAACTCCAGTCACGCATGCCAGATGCCTGATTTTCTCATTTTTAAGAAGAATTAATAGTATTTCTAAATAACGATTCTTGTAAATAAGAAATTGATAACTGAAAATTTAAGGGTTTCTGAGCGTGACAAGTGCTATGAGTTAAGTTCCAAGCTTCCATGCAGTTCCAGTCAAGGCACAAACAGTGTAAAACCTCAGCCCTGAGAAAGATGGTAGGAGTTCCTTCCTGGAACAGCAGGTAGTTGGAAAGGGAGTTACAGAGGCTCTCCTAGGCATAAAGAAAATCCATGATAAGGAGACATTTGTAGCAAGTCACAGACAGTTAGAGTAGTATAAACGGAGGCTGCAATTCTATTTCCCTACCGCCCAGACCCAAATAATCACACAGAAACTATATTAACTACAATACTGTTTGGACAATGGTCCAGGCATATTTCTAGCTAGCTCTTATGTTTTAATTAACCAATTTCTATTAATCTATGCATCACCACAAAGCTGTGGCCTATTTGTAAGAGTTCAGTGGCTTTCTCTTTTGGCACCTACCTAACATCTCCCTAATTCTGCCTTCTTTCTCCCTGTGTTTGGTTTAGTTTACCCACCTAGTTCTTTTCTGCCTTGCCATAGGTCGAAGAATCGAAGAAGCTTCTTTATTAATCAAGCTTCTTTATAATATATTCACAAGATACAGAGGGGAATCCCACATCAGAATAAGAATTGCCTGGGCCACTTTCTCAAACATTTCTTCCACTGCTGCCAATGAAAGTAGGGAAGCGTAATGGGTGTTCCTCATGAATAATCAGTGGTGGATCTCATCCTTACAGTGCACAGGTTTGGGAATTTTCTGAATGAGCAGTCTCTCTGAAATGTATGGTACAAAGTATTGCTTTAATCTTTTCTACATATGGGATCTATGGTGATTTGAAAAAGGAGATAAGCAAAACTAAATCAACCTCTGTAATCTTTAAAGCTGAGCCAAATTTTGGAGTTGATCTATTTGTACTAACTCACCTCACACTAATAAAGATGAAATTATGTTTTCTTTGTAACATTAAAATTTAGAGAAATACATAGTCCTTGAATTTCTTCTCTGATATTCGGGTTCCACTTATAAATCTATTTCAACAAGAGAACCTATGAGTTGACTTCCATAGAAGGTTAAAGACTCTACAACCTTTAACTCTCTTTAGACATGGAAATAACTTGCCAAGGACATTTTACTGATTTATTCAGAGGCAGATAATTAGCGAAACATTAAGGAAGCAAGGAGGTAAAATCTAATAGAATCATAGACATACCTGTCAGCCTATATGATTGACTGGCACATTGTAATTGCCTACGCTAATCCTGAGTTTTCTCTAGTAAAATAAAAGTGTCTGTTTAAAAGGTATCATTTATTTTTTTACTTTGCTTGAAAACATAATATTATCCTCAGAGGAACAGTAAGGAATCCATCTGTATCCATGAAAGAAAGCTCAAGTTTCATAAAGAAGAGATGGTGAGCAGTTTTAGTTTCCAAAGCTTTACAAAATTGCAAAGAAAGTAAATCTTATGCAAGAAATCCATCCACATTACAAGTTTTTGGTAAGGGATGTATTAGTAATACCAGCACTTGGAAAGGTGAAGCCAAAGGGTTATCATGTGTTCAAGGCCATCTTGGGCTACACAGTGAATTTCAGGCTAGCCTAGTCAAGAGAGAAAACCTGTCTCAAAACAAACCAGAAAATTAGCAAAGTACAATTCCCCCAAAATAAATAGAATTCAGAATCCATTGATTATTTAAAAGTAGATAGTGAAAGTACAAGAAATTCCTACTGTCTGAATGCCTCACCAAACCTTCAACTCTATAGCTACAAAGAAATAAAAGGAAAAAAAATCAAATGGTTTGAAATAATTTAACAGCAGTGTTCTGTAAGCTTAATTAATGGTTGCAGACGAGACATAAGCACTGAAAAACAAGGTGAAGAAGGAACAAGGATAAAAAGGAGTGTAGAATTTCAGCTTTCAGAACTTGTTCTCTACTTCCATGGACTGGAGACACAAAATAGGCAACACACTGTGGGGAGAAGCACACATCCTGAAATGAGATGCAATTAAGGCATTTTAAAAATCCCCCAGCAATTACACGCATATCAATTAGTGAAATGCAAACTTGGCAAGTCTTTGTTTACTTGATCAGTACAGCAGTCAAAACCTATAATTCAGTTACCGAAACTTATTTTGAGAGTAATAGGTACAGTCACAAACCAAACGCATTATCATTCACCTCTCAATAGGTTTCTCATGCTAGAACTAAGAAGGCTGAAAAGATAGCATTTCTAAAAGCTAATTACATACCTGGTATTGTTCTAAGAGAGCTAGCTAGCTCTGAGTCATGAAGCAATTACTAATACCCACTTTATGGTGAAGAAATGTAGACATGGAGAAGTCAAAGCTCACTCAGGGTCACAAATAATTGCTGAGAAGAGACTCGAGACACTAGTCTTCAGTGCAACAACAGCTCAATTGCATGTATCTCAAAAACAGACACTAGAATAGAAGTATAGCCAACTCTATTTGATGAACTGATACTACATTTTTAGTTAGGCCTACCTAGCTTGAGGTACACTTTTAGAGCCACAAGGGAAACTTAGAAACAGAAAATATAACATTTTTCAATATGCCCTTGTTCATGCCCTCATAGTTCAGAAGATTTTGTTCATAAGAATTACCCACATAAATTTATAATCTTTCTCCTAGTACATTTTAGAATTAAAATATTTAAGAATATATTAGATTCCTTATTAATAGAGAATAGGGACAATTATAAAATTGAAAAAGAAATTATAACTGTAAAGGGAAATTAACTTTCCAGATATTCTAGATAACTTACTGGTGTCTGATAAAGATTTTGAAGCATAGTTTACAATAAATGGAAAAATGACAAGAGAATCAATGTTAGTGTCATCCATTCCTCTGTGAGTAGTGAGGCATTCTTTTCTTAACTCTTCAGAGGTAGAAGTGGAAAAAACTCAATAAATGGATTTAATGTTGTATTGTGAAAAGATACACAAGGTATAAGGTTTTCAATTTCCATTACTTCTAATTATATAATTCAGGAGCATTAAATATAGCTGCTCTGTACAAATACTAGCCCTATTTATCTCCAGACAACTTCCATACAGTATTTTTAAGTTGAGAAAATGTATTAAGGATTGAAGACCTCATGTTTAGCTCTAGTTTTTAGATATAAACATTGGCTTCCACATCTTTGGGGAATAATAAACTAAAATTCCTCAGGTCTCTGTAACCCATTATTTCCTAAGATTCTCAATATATCATCGTTTATCGAATACACATAAAAATGAAATATTTACATAGGATTTGTCTCTCTTTCCACAATCATAAAAAATCTCTCCTGGCACTCTCATTTGAAAGCTATGCTCAGTCCAAATGAGAAAAGCAACTTTAATTTGCTAGAGTTACAAGTCATTTGGGGATTATTGAGGTGGAAGCTATTTTGTATTTAGAATGATTATCTTGACTTGAGTCAAATGTAAACTCTGCCTCCTTGCTTTTGGCTGTAAGGAAAAAAAAGGGTAGTTGTCAGTTGACTGTCATGGCAAAATGCTATCCAGGTTAATATGTCTTAGTATGTCAACAATAGCATGAATCCTACTTTTTAGCCAGTCTTATCTGACTTTACTAACAAACTAAAATTAATAGAACAAGAAAATCAGTCTGAAAATATATATTTTATTGCATTTATGATATTTAATTTGTTTGATCATAAATAATCTTCTAGCCAAGAAAATATAAATTCTCACCTGCTCTCAGCTTTTTAAATAATTTGACAATTTCACTAGGGTTTCTTGAAGTAATCCTTTAAAAACAATTAGGAAGTAATGCATTGAAGTCACACTACTACTGTTTGTGAATCAGAAATGGTGGAATGCTGTTATGACCTTTGTCCTGGCGACTGAGCAGCGACATTTCAAATCTCCGTCACATCTTTGAAGGAATGTGTGTTATTGGCCAATGTTTATATTACGTCACTTCAGACCATTAACCTAATTTACTGCTTGCCTACAAGCTATTGCCAAGTAATTCTGCTCTGTGCCATCTGGGTGTTTTCACATAAGGGGAGGGCACTTATTACCCCATCATGGCCTTAAAAACCCTTATTCCAGGGTTTTAATGTCATTTCCTCAGACTGGAATCATTCTACCATGAAGTAGATTTTATTTGTTTTGACTCTTTAATAAGATATGACTGAAAATGCATAATTATTTATATTAAATTGGTAATTTGTTTTTAAAGTAATTTCTCTCTGGAAAGATTGATTAACAGTTAAGAATATTGACTGCCCTTCCAGAGGGAGGCCCGAAGGCAGAAGTTTCGGTTCCTCAAGCAGCTCCCAAGTACCACACAGAGGCTTAAATATTAATTATAAATTATTGACCAATAATTCAGGCTTATTACTACCTAATTCTTACATTTTCATTGACTCCACATTTCTATTTATGCTTTGCCACATGGCTTGGTGTTTTTTCTCAGTACAACATGTCTGTCCATCTTGCTGTCTCTGTTCTGCTTGCTACTCCTCTAACTCCTCCCTTCTTCCCAGAAATCTCTGTCTCTCTCCCAAAATATTTTCTATCCAGCCATTGGCCGGTCAGATTATTTTTTAAACTAATCACAATGATATATATCCACACAGTGTAAAGGAATATGCTATAAGTACCCAGGTAAAATTCCTAGTATCCACATAGTTGCTAACAACCGTCTGTAGGAGGAACGAACACTCTCTTATGGTTTCTCAGCACACCAGGCCTGCAAGTAATGAACAAATATGCATTCAGGAAAAGCAATAATTTATATAAATTATAAAATAAAGAAAATTATTTAAAAATATTAAAGACTGTGGTTTAAAACGTCTCAAAGAGAAGTCAACACAAATTTTGATGTTCAGAAATAAATTATCAGAACCATGACATGCAAGTGCATGTCAGTCCCATATGGAAGGATCCTAGGCAGCTGGCTACAGGTTCATGTCCAACATTCCCCTGGACTGTGCATTAAGCCTGCGAGTGCAATAGTAGTGTGATGTAACAGCTACAAAAATCACAGGCTCTTGAGTTTATGCTGTTACATGTTTTCCCCAATAGCGAGACCTTGCTAAAAGGCTGAAAAGGAAACACTCTCATAGCATAATATAAAGGCAACTAGGAATAGGGATTTAGACTTCGGAAATCATCATGGTGGCACTGGTAAATGTTATAAAAAAAATTGTTTGGCTGTAGTGATCATGCCTGCTCTTCCTGTCCTCAGACAACACTTCTATTTCTTTCATACACATGATAGATCTTAACTCCTTAAGCTGGTAATCAGATTTTCATTTTTCTTATGTACAGTTTAAGCCTGTGATCTTCAGTTTTCTCTTGTCTAGCCTGGCTACTGAAATTGTTAATTTTATGAAGAATCCTGCTACCATTTCTAATAGTGAACTCAGATATTATCCCTTGAGCAAATATTTTCTCGCCAACCATCAGAGCTGTGTTGATCTAAATGGCTTCTAGCTTCTTTGCCATAAATGTACAGTCTCATTTTGGTTGCTTTCTACGGGTGCCTTCTACCTGAAGACTCTGCCTACCCTGTGTGGCAGTGAATATCCGTAAAAGCACTTTAAGATTTTCCAGTTCTTTCTTTAAATGAAGGACCTTTGGAAGGAATATTTTATTAATCCACTTACTGCGGTAACCATTGATAAAGTATGACCCAACAAGCCAAATTTGACAGCAAGTAGCAGTTTAATAGGATTAATACTTTTCAATAACTGGTAGAAAATTAAAAAAAATAGTTTGAAGCTTGGGGTATAGTTCAGTTGGAACAGTGCTTGCTTGGGATGCATGAAACACACAAGACGATCCTCAGTGCTGAATTAACCAGGTGTACAACTGTGTAACCCTAGCACTCAGAAATTTAAAGCCATCTTTGGTTAAATAGAAATGGGTCCAGTACAGCCTGGGATATATTTGATAAGAGACCCCTTTAAAAAAGTGATATGCTATGTTCTCATAGTTAAGTTTCTATTGCTGTGATAAAACACCATGACCAAAAAGAAGTTAGGGAAAAGGGTTTAATTAACCTTAAAGTTCCACATCAAAGTCCACTGTCAAAGGAAGTTTGGGGAAGAAGTTAAGACAGAAACCTGAATTTAAGAACTGATGCAGAAGAGCTGAAAGAGTGCTTCTTTCTGAACTGATCCCCTGTCTTGCTCTGCCTACTCTCTTATAGCACTCCAAGTACCACTAGCCCAGAGTTGGCACCAACCACAGGGATCTATGCCCTCCCACATCAATCACCAATTTCCTAACTTATCATCCTACCCAGGACCTGGCTCCTCTGTCTACTTAGCATGGACATTATGCTAAACAAACTGATATAGTATGAAACTTCCTAGCAGCCCCTGAAAATACGTGTCAAAATATCAATCAAGGACAACTGTTTAATAGGAATATCTCATGGCTCTTCTCTGGTCCTTTACATTGTCTTGTCAACATTTCTTCCTCTTCCTCTTATTTGAGGCTATTTCTCCTAGTGACGCTCCTCTATGGATCATTAGAGGAAGCTTCTCCATGAACAGATTAAGACCTCTGCCATGTTCTTTGGCATGTATGTTTCTGTTATGTTTCTACTGTCTCCCACTTCCAGGTTGATTACAGTTCAGGCCCCTGTCTCTTAAAAACCTCATTCCTGAAAAGCAGTTAAGTTTCAGCACATTAAGAACCAAAGATATCCTGTTTCCTTCTATCTCTGAAAAGGCAACACTACTGCTTGGAAGTATTCCTTTCAGAGGGCTTGCTTTCTGAAATACTTTCCTATCTCTTGCTCTCCTCCAGCCATCAAGTCATAAAATTATCACTAACTGGGAGAAAAAAATATATTACACAAATTCTAATAGAATATTGAGACTTTCTAAGAATTGGTTATGGATATAGAATTAATTTCGTTTATCTACTCTCATTACTTTATAACATGTGGACTTCAGTGTAAGTAGTTATCAGAAAGAATTATTACTTTATAACTTTTTGTGACACTCTTACACTTTTTCTGTGATTTTAAAGACCCCAAAAGTTTACCCACTGATTGATTGCTAGGTTTTCTTTTTACTTTAATATTCCTTCAGCTTTAGTGAATGTTTTAAATTTACCAAGAGAAAAAAATACTTTTCCTCCTGATATTTCACTCACTCATTATTCTAATAATGTCAGTACAAAAGTAAGCAGAACTACACATGTGCATGCATTTTTATAAATTCCTATTCCGCAGTCCCATCACCAAAGCAATGCCACACAGTGCTGCCTAATTGAGAAACAATCTAAGGAGGAAAACTGGTGCTGTTCCTTCAGCGAGTTGCCAAAGGCCACATTAATAAAGATGTCACTCTTGTGTATTCCACAGTTCCATTGTGTGAGTGCTGCGAGGTACATGTTAAGCTGGGTGCCTTTATTATTGGTTCTAAACAGTTTCAAGACAACGGTGACGAACCGGTCATGGATTTGCATACTTCAAGATGCATTTTCTTTAAATAACACATCTGAAGAAGAGAGTATAAAGACTTTAGAAAATGTATAAGACATTTAACCCAGTTAGTACTGTCGGCTTC